>NC_038045.1:34600803-34972990 GCF_002211085.1 Panicum hallii | reverse complement strand
GACAAGATGGATATCTCCCTTCCACGCTCAACCACACAGGTACGAGCACACCATCGGCAATTCACACAGAAATGCCATCCATCCCGTCTAACTCACTTTTCAAAACCACACTTTATTCCTTCCCACACGCACACACATTTTCTTTATAAAACCAGGTGGTCAAAGTATGGTTGTCTCAGTAGGGGTGGCTATCCTACCATGTTTTCAACACACAAAACCATGCAATTTTATAAAACAGGCCACTGGGTTGTGTTTATAAAAACTAGGACAGAAACATGCATCAAAGGGCGGAATTGAACTTGCCATCGTCAAACTCTTGCGAGAAGTCCTGATCGAAGCACTGTCCCTCGGGCTCGGGGTCGCGGTACTGGTCCTCGTTCGCTTGGTCACAGTCGGGACCTTCCTCGGTCACTCCGTATCCTATGTCGCAATCAAACAGGCACACCATCAAGCACAAGAAGTAATAGCTTTTATCGTCGAGCTTGAATCGGAAATAATTTAGTTACGGAGATAGGGGTAATATTTTTGGGTGGTTTCTTGATGGCAGGGCTAAAACTATACTAGAAGCGGAGTGGTAAAGTTTCGGGTCAATCGGAGGTCATTTCGCACATAAAATGACGAGCTAAAGGAGGTTCGGGTGGTTAAACAGGGCTCCAGGGGCCTACACGTAATTATCTGGAGGGGGTAAGGGCCTAATCATGAATTTCTAGAAATACTCAGGACCTGCTAAAGGTGTCGGGTACATCTAGGTTTATGTAATGGAGGGGTTTGGTTTGAAAAGCTGGAAAGGATAGGGTTTCTTTTGCAAAAAGGTAGTTAAAAGTGGGGGGGTCCTCATTTTGGGAGAAAAGGAAAAAGGCCAGGGGCCTTGTGGCAATTTTGCCATCATCTTCCCCCTTCTCCCCGTACAGAACAGAGGAGGGGTTGAGGGGGGGGGCGCTGGCGGCCAAATTCCGGCCGGCCGGGCCATGGGCGGCTCGGGGGAATGGGGGATGAGAGGGAGGGGGGCACGGGGATCCCATCCTCGGCCTCACCTTGGCTCGGGTCGCAGCGAGGGGGGCTGCCCACGGAAGCAGGGGCGGCGGCACAGGGTCACAGGCGGCGGCGGCGCTAGGGACAGGGGGAGAAGGATAGGGGCGGCGGTGGTGGTCGTGATGGTGGAGTGCGACGTTGGGGGGGTATTTATAGGGGAAGAGGACGGTGAGGCGGAGAGAAACGAGGCGGTGGCGGCCGGCGGGCGGTGCGGGCGCAATCAATGGCGCTCGGCCGCTTGCGGCCGTCGCGTCACGGCGTGGCGGGGAGGACGCCGAGGCGTTGTAGGACACGTGGGGAGGGAGCTGTGCGAGCACAGGGCGGTGCAGCAGGGGGGGCAGCGGCGCCGTGCGCGGGCGCGCACAGGGGAGCGAGTGGCGGCGGACGCGGGGTGCCAGCGGGCGGCGCGGCACGCGTGGGACAAGGCTCGCGTGTGCGCGCGCAGCGCGGCGGGGCGCGGGTCCGAGGTGAGGGTGCGGGCACGTGGGCGGCGCTGTGCGGCCAGAGCGACGGCGCGCGCGACGGGGCAGGCGCGGCAGCGGTGGGTGCGTGGGAACAGAGCGTGCGCGTGCGGCGTGGCGTCGCGAGGCGCGGCAGCGGAGGACGGCGCGGCGCGGCGCGCGGCCACGCGCGGTGCGTGCGCGCGTCGCGGCGTGGCCGGGGTGAGGCAGGGCGACGCAGCTCGGGAGCTCGGAGGGGGAAACAGGAAGGGAAAAGAAAGGGAGGGAAGGAAGAAAAGAGAAAAGAAGGAGGGAAGAAAAAGAAAGGGAAAGGAAAAGAAAAAAAAAGGAAGAAAAGAAATAGGGAGAGAAAGAGAAAAGAAGGAGAGGGAGGGAAGGAGTGCCGGCGCCGGTCGCGGCGGTGACCGCGGCCGGTCGGCCACGCGCTGGGAAACGCGCAGCGCGAGGAGAACAGTGAGGGGGGGGGGGAAAAAAAGAAGACGCGTCGGCGCCAATCGCGGCCGCTGCCGCGGCCGGTCGGCCACGCGCGCGGTATTCGCGCGAGGAAAAGAAGTCGCGCCGGCGCTAATCCCGATGGGCGGTCGCGCGTGACGCAGAGCGATCAGTTAGAGTTAGGGTTTTGACATCGAGTCGTTTTTACGAACTAATCTAGCGCAGGATTTAATTAAGTGAATTTTTGGGGCGTTACAGTGCTGCGCTCTCACATATAACGGTCCTTTTTAATTAAATTTGATTAATGGTATATGCAATTTGATTTTGAGAGTGGCCCTTTGTGCTGTGTGCTTGAGCGGCTCACGTCTCGTTAAAATATGTTTTTATAGAAACATGGTTTAGGGGGCCAGCACGGTGCTTAGTGTTTGGTTGGCCACTCTCCATAAGGATTGGTTCATAGAGCGACAACCTGGGACAACCGCGCAACCACAAGACTGGAATGGGATGGTCTTGACTTACTAATTAGGTCATTTTGGTTTGGGAGTAACTTACCTACGGGGCAAGAGGGGTGGTAAGCTTCAATGGTCCCTGCTCCTCCGGCTTGGTCTGTGCTGTGTGCTTGTACCCCCGTGAGGTGGGCCCCATCATTGCTGATCCAGAAATCTTAGCGGTTACACCTTACTAACGTGATCCTTTGTAACAGTCTCATAGTGCGCTTGCTAGTCATCTCACCTAAGGAAGTGTGATGAACCACTAGCGTAGCTCACGACTTGTGGGTAAAGTTGTGCAACCTCTTGAGAGTGTGAAACTGGTATACTAGCCGTGCTCACGGTTATGAGTGGCACAGATCCTCCGTCTGATTAGTGGGGTTTACCTTTGGTGGTTTGGCTTGGTTCTCAGTAGACTCATGGTTAATTTTGATTAATTATTATGTAACTTGGGTTATGGTAATTCATCCACTTGTAGTAAATAGCTTTAATAAAATTTGCCAAGACTAAAAGCTAATGCAGTTGAGTCAGCTAACCTTAGAGACTCATAGTTCGTGTTATACTTGTTGAGTACAAGTTGCTTACTCACACTTCTCTTCTCTACTCTTCTGTTCTCTTTGGGATATCTTCGACTGCTGCTCAGTACCAGGCAACGTGGAGGACTACATCAGCGGACTCGACGATTTCTAGGCGTTGTCTCCCAGCCGACGTCCCTGTGGCGCCCTGATCTTCATGTATTTATTTTACTCTTCCGCATTCCTTGAACTGATTCTTGATTCAGTTGTAATAAAGATAATCATTTATAATTTATACGCTTTTATTTCGAGATACGTGTTGTGATATCTTGATGATTCTGTTGTATATATGCATGACCTGATCCTGGCGCATATATGATTGCTCGGTTTATGTTCTTATAAATCGGGTGTGACACTGATGGCCATGCTATCTCCTGGGAAGAGTTTTGAAATACTTTCAGGGCACATCATATACCCGAAGGACTGATGGAGTGGAAACTGAATGAGTTCTTGGCACTTACCCAAGGCACCCGCACCGTACTACAATATGCACAGGCTTTTAGTCACCTGTGTCAGTACGCGGGCTATCACGCGGATAGTGACACCAAGAAGCAGGACCATTTCCGTCGGGGCTTGGGCACTAAGCTCAAAGAATTTCTGAACCTTATAAAGGCAAATACCTTCAGCGAGCTGGTTAACATGGCCCTGACTCAGGAGGATTGCATCACGGCACACCGTGTCGAAAAGAAGGGAAGGATTTCCACTGGACCCACGGGCGTTCAACCCTCGCGGTATCGATTCGTTCAGAATGCACCGCCTAGAGCGCCACAGCGGAATGCTCCGTTTGGCAGACTGGTTTTCAGGCCACCTCAACAACAAGGAGGGTATAGACCTCCCGTACCTCCGCAACAACCACAACAATCTGGCCCATAGCCAAATGTTCAACAAGTCCAACAGAGAAGCAGCACTTATCGCTGTTTCAATTGCGGAAGTGCGGACCACTTCATCAGAGATTGTCCGCGGCCCAAGAAGCCTAATCAAGGGCAGAGTTCCAATCAGGGTAATCAGAACAAGGGCAAGAGGCCGATGATGCAAGTTCGGCAAGGGCGAGTTAATTTCACCACCCTTGCAGAACTTCCGGATGGAGCTCCCGTCATGTCGGGTACATTTTCTATTCACCACAAACCAGTTGTTACATTATTTGATTCGGGAGCAACACATAGTTTTATCAGTAACAACTGTGGTACCCGAATAGGACTTCATCTTTGCCCTACCCAGGGGTCATATATGATTTCTACCCCCGGAGAAAAGATCACTTCCAACCAAATGGTTAAAAGTGTGCCAATTCAGTTAGGCAATAAATTAATCAAAACTGACTTGGTACTGTTAAACCTAGAGGGTGTTGATGTCATACATAGAGTACTGCTAGACATCTCTTCCCGAGTTATTGAGATTAATTCACCACATCAAGGAGCCACTACCCTCTATCTGCCTTAGCAAGAGTATCTGCACTCTTGTACTTATGCCATCACAGACATCAAAGTAAAAGATATTCCTGTAGTCTGTGAGTATCCCGATGTCTTTCCAAACGACTTGCCTGGAATGCCACCAGACAGAGACATCGAGTTTATTATCGAACTTCAACCTGGCACCGCTCCTATTTCAAAGAGGCCATATCGTATGCCTCCAAATGAGTTGGCCGAGCTAAAAATCTAACTCCAAGATCTTCTTGACAAAGGTTTCATATGCCCAAGTGCTTCACCTTGGGGTTGTCCTGCTCTCTTTGTAAAGAAGAAGGACAATAGCCTAAGGTTATGTGTCGATTATCGCCCACTCAAGGTAGTCTAAATCTATTATCTATCGAGTCTACTCTTCAAGATAGAATCATCATGTCGCAAGTACATGATGAAGGTATCAAAATTATCAAGTTAAAATTATCTCAGGGAGAAGCCAAATATAAATGTTTCCACACAGATCATAAAGGAGTTCTATGGTTCAATAATCGTATCAACTTCGTCAACAAATCCTTGATGAAGCACATCTATCTAAATTCTCTATTCATCCTGGTAGTACCAAAATGTATCAAGATCTTCGGCAAAATTTTTGGTGGACCAGAATGAAAAGAGAAATTGCTAAATATGTATCTGAGTGTGATACGTGCCAGAGAGTCAAAGCCAGTCATCTAAAAGCATCTGGTACACTCCAACCACTACCCATTCCGTCATGGAAGTGGGAAGACATTAGTATGGATTTATTGTCAGTCTTCCTAACACGTCCCAAAAACATAACTCCATATGGGCAATCATTGATACACTTACTAAAACTGCTCATTTTCTTCCCGTGCATACCACTTATTCTGCTAAGAAGTGTGCCGAAATCTATCTTGATCAAATCATTCGGTTGCATGGTGTCCCTAAGACCATCATTTCTGATCGAGGGGTCCAATTCATTGCATGCTTCTGGGAACAATTGCAGTCTACTCTTGGAACCAAACTAATTCGAAGCTCTGCATATCATCCCCATATTGATGGATAGACTGAGCGAGTTAACCAAATTCTTGAAGACATGCTCTGAGCTTGTATTATCCACTATGGTGCAAGCTGGGACAAATGTCTTGCCTTGGCCGAGTTTTCTTACAACAATAGCTATCAATCTAGTCTTCAAATGGCTCCCTTTGAAGCGTTATACGGTCGAAGATGTCGAACTCCTTTGAGTTGGTCTGAGACTGGCGAACACAAAATCTTTGGACCAGACCTAGTTGTCGAAGCCGAAGATAAGGTCAAGGTTATTCAAGCCAATCTTAAAACAGCCCAGTCTAGACAAAAGAGTTATGCAGATCAAAGAAGAAAACCTCTGCAGTTCCAAGTAGGAGATTTTATCTATCTCCGAGTATCTCCTACCAAAGGTGTTCAATGTTTCGGCATAAAAGGGAAGTTAGCACCCCGATATGTCGGACCCTTCGAGATTCTTGAAGTCTGTGGCCCAGTGACTTATAGAATCCGCCTTCCATCTCAATTGGCTGCCATTCATGATGTCTTCCATATCTCTCAACTCAAGAAATGTATCAAAGTACCTATGGAGGTTGTTGAAGCACCCACCATTGAGATTGAACCTGATCTAACTTACACCGAACAACCTATCCAAATCTTGGATACCAAAGAAAGAGTCACTAGAAGAAAGAAAATTAAGATGTATAAGATCTTATGGGATCATCACACCGAAGAAGAAGCAACTTGGGAAATGGAATCCTATCTCCAACGAAATTTCCCAACCTTCCTTCCAACCAATTCCCAAATCTAATCGTCCGATTCTATTCTGCTTCAGAATCTCAGGACGAGATTCTTTTTAGGGGGGAAGGCTATGACATTCAGGTAATTAGAAATATAGACACTAGATTTTAATGTGAAAAGTATATGCTTGCTATGGTGTATGTGTGTAGTACAAAGGAATAGGGGTATAATTGTAATTCTGTAAAATATAGGCCCTTTAGTGATAATTGGGTAAGAATGGAAGATAGCATCAAAACCTAGGAAAAATATAACACTAGGTGTCAAATTTATATCACCATAGGAAAGAAAGTGCAAAAGATGTGTTGAATTCTATGAAAAATGGGTCTTTGTATGAAAACAGGGACCTAGATGTGATTAAAACAACAATCATGGGTCCTTTTATGCAAAATAGTTGAAATATAAAAGTAACTTTCAAATTTTACTTAGGGCCAAAATGTAAGAATGCAAGTCATCATGACATCACATGGAAACTTTTAAACATACCCAAAATTACATCAAATCCATCTTGGTAAGGACAAAAGTAATTCAAATTCTACTTTTGTTCAAAATTTAACATGTAAAGCTATAAGATTTGGGTTTTTGAACTTGAGCCCTAAAACAATATTGTAGAGTTTGAAAAACTCTCCAACTTTCATTTTGGGCATTTCCTCATTAGACCTCTACATCAGTGGGAAATTTTAGTTTACCGAGAGGTCCCTAAGATTTCTGAAATTTTCAAACAGGCCCCCCGGACCCCTCTCCTCTCTTCCTCTTCCTCGAGCACGTGATGTTCTGCTCTGTTTCCCCTACCGCCGGCGCAGTGCTTCACCCCTGGCCGCCGTTCTGCCGCTGCCGCCGCGCCACCTCCTGCTGGGATGACCCCCATGCGCCGTCCTCTCCCTACCCCGACCCTGTTCCCCTCCCCTGCTGCCCACCTCCGCGCGCGCCACGATTTCCCGAGCCACCGCCGGCCGCCACATCATCGTCGCCGTTGCCAGCTCCTGCTTGCACCCACAGCACCCCTCCTAGCCTTAACACACGCTCAACGGCCGCTCCGTGATCTTGTTTACTTGTTGTCATACTTCTTTTCCACCGCATTCCCTCTTTCCCGAGCTCACTCCCTCACCGGACCTCCGCCGCCACCACTGCCCACCGTCGTCAGCCACCCTCACTGCCTCAGAACCCCAATCCAGCACTGCTAGAGCTCTGCAGTGACCCACTGGTGCTCTCCAGCCCGTTCAATTTCTTCCTCCCGCATCCGAGCCTCGTCTTCCACAGCTCCGGCCAGCACAAGTTCCGCCGCCGTCTCCTGCTCGCCGTGGGCAGCTCACTCCAAGCCCTTCCGCACCACGACAACCCCCTAGTCTGCTCCCTTTCGACTCCGTGAAGCTCTATGACCTCTCAATTGGATCCCTAGTGCACCACACCGGCTCCCCGACGTGTGCCGACGATCTCTCCCGCCGCTGCTTTCTGTTCGCCATGGGGCACCTCTCTCCGACCCTCCTCGACCCCAATTGCCTCTACCCCGAGCTTCTCCACATCGCCCTGAAGCTCCCCGACCACTTCCTCACCACCCCCAACCACCGGAGCACCACCCCCGCCGTTCACCTCCACCGCCGGCCGCACTGTCCTCGCCGCGCCGCCGTTGCAGGCCACCTCGACCCGATCCCGACCGCCCCCAGGTGCGCACTGACATGGTGATACTTCCCCACCCCTCCATCCCCGCCGCCGGCGATCGCCGTCGCTAGAACCGGCCGGTCAAACCCCTACCCCCCTCTGACCATGGCCAAGGACCACGGGTGGGAAGCATCAAAAGCCCGAGGGGCTATCTGCAAAGCCAAGACACATTGGAATAGTGCCAGAAGGACCCCCTGTGTTAATTCTGCTGCAGATTTTGAAATTCCATAGCAATTCAAGGAAACATCATAAAAATGCAAACTAAAATTTGTTGGATTCCGTATTTTAAGATCTACAACTTTCCTTATAGGTTGATTTTCAGTTTCTGAGTGGTTTGTGCTCTAATTTAAATACTAAGTTTTATTAGTTGTAGGCTAAGAAAATGCATAATAAATAGTAGAAAAATGCTAAAAATGTGAAACCAATTGTGTTAATCTTGTTTTGACATGTAGTACTTAGGAAAAATATTTAACCTACTGTTTATATAATACTTTTGTAATGTTTAGGTTTAAACTTGAATAAAGCTTAAATGATTTAATGCATTTAATATGTGTAGTTCTAAATGCTCAAAAATCATGAAATTATTTTGAAATGTTGGATTTGAGTAGAGTAACCCATACACAAAAAGCTAGGATAAAGTCTTACATGTGTATATAGATCTAAATACTATCTAAATAAGTTAGCTTTATTATTAATTATCCTTGTAAGCACAATTCCTATAGAAATAAAATCTTATTAAATTGACAATAACTTGAATATAACATTAATCTATAATTGATAAAAATTTCAACCTAATGCTATAGTAATTTGTTTGGACATGTTGCCTAATCACGCTAACTAAGTTAATGTACACCCGATAAATGACTGCCCAGTAGAGAAGTAAATGATATGTGTAATAAGTAAATTATATTTTCGTTGGATTGCAACTTTATCATGAAATGAAATAAAAGTATATGCATCCCTTAAATTATAACTTGCGTATCACGTAGACTCGACTACTCTCGCCGACGGGGACTACGAACTAATCCCGGAACAAGGAGTGGAATCAGCTGACGACCCCGGGAACGCCGTCGGAAATCTAACTGAAACTTCGAACCAAAGTTCGGAAAACTTTGACGCTCCTGCCCCCAACCCCACTCAAGAAGGCAAGCCCCGGACATAACCCCTACTTTATTACACTGCAATCTATATTATTTATACCTATCTATGCATTACGTTCTTAGGAATTGTATGAGAAACCCTAGGTACATTTTCCTAGGAACCAGTGTATTGAATACTAGCACTTGAGTTCGAATAGCCGCTATGTTAATAGGACCGGTAGAAGTCGGGTGATTTCCAGTCACTCGCGCGATATAGGAGTTGCAATATTTACATTCCTGTAATCACTATAAGGATGACGGAAAGGATTTATGTGAGGTATCATGATTGAGGTGATACCCCGTCTGTGTTGGTGAATTTGATAAGGTCGCAGTGTGTGGTAGCGGTGGTTAAGCATTTGAAAGTACTAGCCACAGGCTGCGAAATATGGTAAGCGGTAAGTCTAGTAACCAATCGGCCCGAGGAGTGGACATACCTCCCACCACTCGTATTTGGTTTTCCCTGTTACTTGATTCGACATGTGGGAATACGTGTTGCCGGGCAACTAGGAGTACGGTCGTGTAGTCGCTCTACAGACGTACGTCCTGCACATTGGATGTGCATATGGTCTTGCAGTCGCTTGTGGTGGATCTGGTCAATGAGTCAGAATGAAAGGCAAACGGTTGCTTCGGAACAATCATTGGATATTCCAAGCGTGTGAGTTAGGTTTACCCTTGCAAGGCTGAAATTCGATTCAAGAATCGTCCATTTCTCGTGGAGATTGAGACTGCTTAATCCCTTTGCCACATAGAGTAACAAGAGGAACTTGATGATTATGAAAGATGATGTTTGGCTAAAGATTCTACCATGCTTGAATAGTTATAGGTGCTTATCTAGGTGGATTAATCACATAGAACTTGAAAGCTAAAATTTGAACTTAAGGATCTACTCTTTGTTGCTTTTCAGCTGAAAATTTTACCCACAACCAGTGAAGCCTTCATAAGTCTAGTTACATGGCTAAGTATACCATGAACGGGTAATCCTTGCTGAGTATTAGAATACTCAGTCTTGCTTTGTGACTTTTGTTCAGGTAATCCCCCTGACGACGCTACTCTGCCTATGCCGTGGCCTTACCCTCTGCCCGATGGTTGGTCCGTGGAGTGGGACCCGTCCCCGGCCAACGCAGACCCTACCGAGTGATATCATGCCAGGGCTAGCATGATATCCATACCAACAACGTGTACAGTGCCCGTATTTTAAACTCCGCTGCCATGACTTGAAACTTAAAACTGTTTTGTAATAATTTCCATCAGTTGGTAACTGATGTTACTTTTAAACACCCATGTAATATACCTACCTATGGTGTAAAATGTGATGGCAATTGTATCTCTGGACTCGCCTTCGTGCGAGGTACCTTGTTTGATCCTGCATTTGGTGGTTTATCGGGACGTTACCCTACAGGCCAAGGGATTATACCATTTGAAGTACAATGAAGCCCTCAAGAGTGGACTCGTGTACTTGAGCCGGTGTAATTCTTGTTGGTTCTGCCACAATCTGCGTAGCTTTTTTGTCTGGATTGGGCTGCTTTAAGATTGGCTTGAATAACCTTGACCTTATCTCGGCTTTGACAACTAGATCCAGTACAAAGATTTTGCATTCGCCTGTTTCAGACCAACTCAAAGGAGTTCGACATCTTCGACCCTATAACGCTTCAAAGGGAGCCATTTGAAGACTAGATTGATAGCTATTGTTGTAAGAGAGCTCGGCAAAGGCAAGACACTTGTCCCAGCTTGCACCATAGTGAATAATACAAGCTCGGAGCATGTCTTCAAGAATTTGGTTGACTCGCTTAGTCTGTCCATCAGTCTGGGGGTGATATGCAGAGCTTCGAATTAGTTTGGTTCCAAGAGCAGACTGCAATTGTTCCCAGAAGCGTGCAATGAATTGGGCCCCTCGATCAGAAATGATGGTCTTAGGGACACCATGCTACCGAACAATTTGATCAAGATAGACTTAGGCATACTTCTTAGCAGAATAAGTGGTATGCACGGGAAGAAAATGAGCAGTTTTAGTAAGTCTATCAATGATGACCCATATGGAGTCATGTTTTTGGGACGTGTTAGGAAGACCGATAATGAAATCCATACTAATGTCTTCCCACTTCCGTGATGGAATGGGTAGTGGTTGGAGTGTACCAGATGCTTTTAGATGACTGGCTTTGACTCTCTAGCACGTATCACACTCGGATACATAATTAGCAATTTCTCTTTTCATACTGGTCCACCAAAATGTTTGCCGAAGATCTTGATACATTTTTGGTACTACCAGAATGAATAGAGAATTTAGATAGATGTGCTTCATCAAGTATTTGTTTATGAAGTTAATGATTCTTAGGTACAACAATACGATTGTTGAACCATAGAACTCCTTGATGATCGGTGTGAAAACACTTATATTTGGCTTCTCCCTGAGATAGTTTTAACTTGATAATTTTGATACCTTCATCATGTAATTGTGACATGATGATTCTATCTTGAAGAGTAGATTCGATAGACAATAGATTTAGAGTACCTTGAGGGATAATCTCTAGATTGAGTTTTCTCATCTGATTGCAGAGAGTTTCACTGAAGATTTCTATGGATAAGCAATGACAATGTGCTTTGTGGCTAAGTGCATCTGTCAGACCCGGGGCCACTGGGCTGGGCACGTTACGAAGTTTAAGAGATTAAGCCTGTCTTATCTCTTATTCATTTTGTTTATCTCTTGTTTATCCCGTTTAAATAGGAGATAGAGCTAACCAACACGGAGAGGATCTACTCGAGATGTGTTCTGGTGTGATCCCTCGACGGGAGTTGGTTAGCATCTTTGTAACTCTGACCTCTCGGATATATAAGGGAGGTCAGGGACCCCCCTCAAAACAGAAGATCATTAGGTCATTCTACACCAAAAGGAATACAAACCACCATACAGGACGTAGGGTGTTACGCTCCGTGCGGCCCGAACCTGTCTAAAAGTCTTGTGTTCCTTGCACCTTCGAGTTCCTGATCTCGGCGTCTCCTCACCCAAAACTTACCACCGTGGGTATACCCCTCGGTGGGCAGCCGGTTAAACACCGACAGCATCCGCAACCACATTGGCCTTGCCAGGATGGTAGTGTACCTCAAGATCGTAATCTTTGATCAGTTCTAACCAACGTCTATGCCTCATATTCAGGTCAGCTTGAGTAAAGATATATTTGAGGCTCTTATGGTTAGTGTAAATGTTACACTTGGTGCCCATAAGATGATGTCTCTAGATCTTGAGTGCATGGATAACAGCTGCCAATTTAAGATCATGTGTTGGATAGTTTTGCTCATGATTCCGAAGTGCTCGGGATGCATAAGCAATGACCCGGTTGTTTTGCATAAGAACACAACCAAGTCCAGTTTCGGAAGCATCACAATAGACATCGAAAGGCTGGGTATTATCTGGCTGAGCTAGCACTGGAGCAGTGGTTAGAAGCTTTGTCAAGATGTGGAACGCTTCTTCACACTTATCATCCCAACGGAACTTAATTTCTTTCTTAAGTAGTTCAGTCATGGGTTTAGCTATTTTGGAGAAGTCAGGAATGAACCAGCGATAGCATCCCGCCAATCTAAGGAAACTTCAAATTTGATGGACTGAAGTTGGAGGCTTCCAATCCATAACCTCCTAAACTTTGGTTGGATCAACCGATATGCCTTCACTGGAGATAGTATGTCCCAAAAATTTCACACTATCCAGCTAGAATTCACATTTTGAGAATTTGGCGTAAAGGCGATGATCACGTAGTGTTGAAGAATGACACGTATATGATTAGCATGGTCTTCTTTAGTCTTGGAATATATCAGAATATCATGATGAAGACCACGACGAATTTGTCGAGTTCCGGCATAAAGACTGAATTCATGAGATACATGAAATATGCCGGTGCGTTAGTAAGCCCAAAGGACATAACCAGATATTCATATAATCCATATCTGGTCGAGAAAGCCATTTTTGGAATGTCATAAGGCTTGATTTTAATCTGGTGATAACCAGAGCATAAGCCAATCTTGGAAAAGACCTTAGCTCCAGCTAGTTGATCGAATAAGATATCAATGCGGGGAAGAGGATACTTATTTTATATAGTAACCGCATTGAGTGGACGATAATTGACACATAGCCTTAGGCTATTGTCCTTCTTCTTTACAAAAAGAGAAGGACAACCCTAAGGTGAAGCACTTGGGTGTATGAAACCTTTGTCGAGAAGATCTTGGAGTTGGATTTTTAGTTCGGCCAATTCATTTGGAGGCATACGATATGGCCTCTTTGAAATAGGAGCGGTGCCAGGCTGAAGTTCAATAATAAACTCGATGTCTCTGTCTGGTGGCATTCCAGGCAAATCATCTGGAAAGATATCGGGATACTCACAGACTACAGGAATATCTTTTACTTTAATGTCTGTGATAGCATAGGCACAAGAATGGAGATATTCTTGCTGAGGCAGATAGAGGGTAGTGGCTCCTTGATGTGGTGAATTAATCTCAATAACTCAGGAAGAGATGTCTAGCAGTACTCTATGTTCAGTCATCCAATTTGTTCCAAGTATAACATCAATACCCTCTAAGTTTAGCAAAATTAAATCAGTTTTGATTACTTTGCTACCTAACTGAATTGGCACACTTCTAACCATTTGGTTGGAAGTGATCTTTCCTCCGAGGGTAAAAATCATATATGACCCCTAAGTAGGACAAAGATCAAGTCCTATTCGGGTACCACAGTTGTTACTAATGAAACTATGAGTTGCTCCTGAATCAAATAATGTAACAACTGGTTTGTGATGAATAGAGAATGTACCCGACATGACGGGAGCTCCATCCGGAAGTTCTGCAAGGGTGGTGAAGTTAACTCGTCCTTGCTGGACTTGCATCATCGGCCTCTTGCCCTTGTTCTGGTTACCCTGATTGGAACTCTGCCCTTGATTAAGTTTCTTGGGCTGCGGATAATCTCTGATGAAATGATCCGCACTCCCGCAATTGAAGCAGCGATAAGTGCTGCTTCTCTGTTGAACTTGTTGAACATTTGGCCGTGGGCCAGATTGTTGTGGTTGTTGCGGAGGTACGAGAGGTCTATACCCTCCTTGTTGTTGAGGTGGCCTGAAAATCAGTCTGCCAAACAGAGCATTCTACTGTGGCGCTCTAGGTGGTGCATTCTGAACAAATCGATACCGCGAGGGTTGAACACCCGTGGGTCCAGTGGAAATTCTTCGCTTCTTTTTAGCACGGTGTGCCATGATGCAATCCTCCTGGGTCAAGGCCATGTTAACCAGCTCACTGAAGGTATTTGCCTTTATAAGGTTCAGACGTTCTTTGAGCTTAGTGCTCAAGCCCCAACGGAAACGGTCCTTCTTGGTGTCAGTGTCAGCATGGTAACCCGCATACTGACACAGGTGATTAAAAGCCTGTGCATATTGCAGTACGGTGCGGGTGCCTTGAGTAAGTGCCAAGAACTCATTCAGTTTCCGCTCCATCAGTCCTTCGGGTATATGATGTGCTCTAAAAGCATTTCGAAATTCTTTCCAGGAGATAACATGGCCATCAGCTTGCATGGCACAATAGTTATCCCACCAGATACGGGCAGCTCCGCGTAGTTGTTGGGCAGCGAAGTGAGCCTTGCTAGAGTCCACACATGGAATCATAAGAAGAGCAAACTTGGATTCAATGGTGCGAAGCCAAGCATCAGCATCAAGGGGCTCCTCAACTTTTGCTGAATAGCGGGGGCTGGGTACTGAAGAAATCTTGATAGTTGGCCACTTGAGGATCATCACGACCTCCTCATGATTGCTGGCGTTGTTGGTTCTGCTGTGCCTGTACCAGCAGGTTGAGAAGTTCAGTTTGTCGAGCTATAACCTCGGCTAGATTTGGAGGTGGCGGTGGTGGTTGTTGGGAACCGCTGGTCTGATCTGTCCGGAATCCTTCCGGGGTTTCGCGTGTGGCTCCAACCATGTGAAACAAAGGAGATATCCATTATTAACCACATAGCCTTACTCCCAATTTCAGAAGATACACCACTCAGATATATAGTTGACATATTCCATTCAACCAACTCATTTCAGAAATAAAGATATTGAACAAGATGATAAAACACAAGGCTTATATTACATCACAGATTCTAGTTGTCCTTAATATCGCACATCCGAAGGATTCATACATAGGCCATCTATATTACAACAACTGGCATAAGGTCTAGGTAAGCTAATTACTACCTAAGTCACTACACTTTACATGGGTTGCATCTAGAGGGTCGACGATCTAAACAAACTAGAAATCATCGAGATTGCCTACAGAAGACTAACTGGCAGAAGAAGAGTAATCTAACTGAGGATTGGGCTCCGGGTCTCCATGCTCAGAGTTGAGATCCGAGACTCCCTCAATTTCTTCCGGATCTTCTTCTCCACCTTCAGGTATTACGGGTGCAACAGGAGGTACTTGTTGCTGCTGCAGTTCTTCAATGTGAGCATGGGCATCATCCTCCTCAAGGATCAGGTCATGGATTTGTTCCTGGAGGAATTCAATGATTGTGTTGCGCTGAGTGATTATGGCATCACTTTCGTTGATCTGATCCTCTCGATGAAGGATGGTCTCATCTCGTGCTGCGATAATTTCATCCTTCTGAGTAACCAAGGCTTGAAGCTCCACTATTTGGGTGACTTGATGGTCAGCATTTCGATAGTGACCTTGAGCCACACCAGTTAACTGACCCATGCTACAACGCAGCAAAATCTAATAATGGTGCTGAATATTCATAAACCTGGTGATACTATGGGTCGTTTCTTCGGCCAAATCTCCCAACAAATGACCATAATGGGCTATCCGGTAGTTCCATTCCGGATCACTGGAGTCTATAGCAGGGAACAGACCAATGGGATACCCAGCAACCTCCATAGGATGCTGGTTGCAAAAGATATGGATAGCCTCCAGAGCAGCAGTCTCGATGGTATCAACAAGAAGATACCCCACCACATCAACTTCTATGGGGTGCCACTGGGAGCGGAAAGGATGTTGAGGGATTGTCATCTTGACTCAGCATCGAGGGACACCTTCTTCTCGATATTCCATCCCGTCATATTGTGGAGGCTCAGTGTACAAGAACAAACTTAATGATTCCCATAGAAGATGAGGAAAACCTTCCCAATGCAAGGCATTAGTGTGAAGATGCCCTGCATGATCTCAAGAGACATTCGAAGGAGCGGCCATCTGCAACAAGAACGCAAATGGTAAGATATATTTACCCTGCTGAGAACTCACAAGGTAAATGGAACGAGACAATCGATTCTGATAACAGCAAAGGCTGGAAATCAGATGGATACTTAAGGTATTCAACTAAAACTATCACAAAAATTCCTATTGACCCACACTAGAGAATAACAACACTCTATAACATATTCAATGCATTTACTATGTATTAAGGATGGATTATGCATGCACGTACTATTCGATCTCACAATCAAAATAATTGCTGAATATCTTCGGGCTGACGTGGTTAGTTCCGGTGGCATAATACATACGTCTCTCACTAATAACTAGTTGATAAGTCCTGTCCGTCTTAACTTCGTAATCGTGGTTAGTGTACCTGCAGAAAATCACAATATATGTTTAACGAACCTTTCATGCCAGCATGTCATGAAAGCGCGCCCAATCATTACTGTTCACTATATAAACAGCATCTGTACCATTACCGCCGTACAGACAACGTTAACATACATTATCAAAACAATGTATTCATGATAAAGTTGCAATCCAATGAAAACACAATATGTTTATCAAACATTTCATTTATCCTTTTACTGGGCAGTCATTTATCGGGTATGAGTTAACCTAGTTAGCTACATTAGGCGACATGATTTGTTGTTACAAAATAAATTACTTGTGGCAGAACCAACCTGAATTATACCGGCTCAAGTACGCGAGTCCTTTCTGGAGGGCTACCTCGTGCTTCAAACGGTATAACCCTATTGGCCTGTCGGGTAACGTCCCGATAAACCACCGAACGCAGGATCCAACAAGGTACCTCACACGAAGGTGAGTCCAGAGATATAAATGCCATTACATTTTACATCACAGGCAGATATATTACAAAAGTATACAAAACATCATCAGTTCCCAGTGAAGGGAGATTATTACAAAACAGTTTTAAGTTTTTAAGCCAAAGCAGCGGAGTTTAAAAGCATAAATATTGTACACGTCGTTATTACAGATATCATGCTAGCCCTGACATGATATCACTCGGCGGAATCGGTGTTGGCCGGGGACGGATCCCACTCCACGGACCAACCATTAGGCAAGGGGTAGGGCCACGGCGTAATGAATGCTGGCTCATCAGGGAGATTACCTGAAGTAAATCAACAAAGCAAGGCTGAGTATACTAATACTCAGCAAGACTTACCCGCTCATGGTATACTTAGCCATGTATCTAGACTTATGCAGGCTTTTCAGGTTTTGGGTAGAGTTTTCAGCTGAAAAGCAACAAAGAGTAGATCCTTATTTTCAACTTTTAGTTTTCAGGTTCTAGTTGATTAACCATTCTAGGTAAGCACCTATAACTACTTACACATGGTAGAATCTTTAATCAAACAGCATCTTTGATAGTCACAAATTACTCTTGTTACTCTATGTGGCAAAGGGATCAAGCAGTCTCAACCATCGTGAGAAGCGGACGATTCTGAATCGAATTCAACCTTGCAAGGGTAAACCTAACTCACACGCTTGGAACACCAAAGGGTTGTTCCGAAGCAACCGTTTGCCTTTCATTACGACTCGTGGATCAGGGCCACCACAAGCGACTGCAGGACCATACGCATTTCCAAAGTGCAGGACGTACGTCTGTAGCGCGACTACAAAACCCGTACTCCTGGTTGCCCAGCAACACGTATTCCTACACGTCGAACCAAGTAACCAAAAGAAGCAAATACATGTGGTGGGGGGTATGTCCACTCCTCGGGCCGAGTGGCTACTAGGCTTACCGCTTACCATATTTCATGGCATGTGGCTAGTACTTTCAAACGCTTAACCACCGCTACCACACACTGCGACCTTATCCATTTCAACAACACAGACGGGGTATCATCTCAAACATGATACTCCCTAAAATTCCCGTCCGTCATCCTTATAGTGAATATCGAAAAGTAAACATTACAATTCCTATATCACGCGAATGACAGGAAATCACTCGACTTCTACCGGTCCTATAAGCAGAGCAACTATTCGGACTCAAGTACTAGTGTTCAATACATCGGTTCCTGGAATTATGCAGCTAAGGTTTCCAAACAACTCCTAAGAACTTAATGCATAAAGACATATATAAATAGTATAGTTTGCAGTGTAATAAAGTAGGGTTATGTCCGGGGCTTGCCTTCGTTGGTGGGGCTGGGGTTAGTCAAATTAATATCTTCCGAACCTTGGTTCGGGGCTTCAGAGAATTCCGCGGCGAAGTTCCCGGGGTCTTCAGAACAAACTCCTTCTGGTTCCGGAATCAGCTGATAATCTCCGTCAGCGAGAGTGGTCGAGTCTATATGAGATGCAAAGTTACAAGTTATGGAATGCATATACTTTTATATTAATTCACAATAAAGTTGCAATCCAAACAAAAGAACATTACATTTCGACAAATAACCTAACTACCCTGCACTGGGCAGTCATTTATCGAGTATTAATTATTTTATCTAAATACATTAAATAGCTAAGTTAACCCTACTAAGTGTCTAACTAGTGGCATGGGGCAACAGGTTGGGTGTGTTTCTAATAATTATATTAAATAACTTTACTTATTTATTATATTAATTACTTACATGAACCTTAAGTTACTTCTAGTTATATTATATCTAATTTGTTTGATACCGAATCATTCATTGGAAATCTAATAACAGATTATACTATTAAAGAATAGTACCTTAAAATATTTCCATGATTTTTGAACATTTAAATGCATAAATATTAATTATACAAAGTAAACTACACATTATTTCTAATTAAACTTGCACGTTAAGGAAATAATACTTAATTACTAGGATAATTAGTTTTCTTAAATTCTACATATTAAAAGAAAACTAACACAACTGGTTTCACCATTTTATCATTTTTCTATGAATTACTATGCATTTCTTAAGCCTACAAGTAACTAAACTTAACATTTAAATTAGATCACCAAACATTCAGAAACTGAATTTTATCCCTTAAGTAAAGTTGTAGGTCTTTATCTAAGGATTCCAACAAAATTTATTTTGCATTTTTATGAATTTTCCTCGAATAGATATAGCATTTCTAAGTTAGCAGCTTTATTTACACAAGGGAGTCCTTCGGTACTATTCATCTGAGTCTAAGGCTGTGCACATAACCCCCTGTATTTTTGATTCTTCTAACCCGAGGTCCTTGGGCTGTGAACCGAAGCAGAGCAAGAAAGGGGCAGTCCTATTCCGGTGACGGTGGTCACCGGCGGCGAGGTCTGAGGGGAGGAAAAGGTGCAGGGGCTCACGAGGGTTCTGTTGCACCTTGTGTCGAGGGCTGAGGTGGCCAGAATGGTAGAGCTCGACGGAAGCCCGAGGCGGCGGTGGAAAGGTCACCGTCGACGGCAGTGCTCCGGTGGTGAACGTCGGCAGCAAACCTGTGCACGAGCTTCAGTGAGACACGGGGAACGTGTAGATACCATCAATTGGAAGAAAACACATCGGGTCACAGGTAATCGACGAGGACAGTGGCGGCGGCGGTGAGGATGAATACCGGCGATCGTCGGAAGGGAGATGTGCTGGACTATAGAGCTAATGGGTGGGTCGTGGGGCTTCACAGAGATGATGTAGTGCTAGCTAGAGGGTTGTGGTGGCGTGGGAGTGCCCGGAGCGAGCTGTCCACGGTGAGGCCGAAGGCGGCGACGACGGCGCTCGTCGGAGGCGAAGCTCCAATTGAAATTTGGAGGCAACTGAGGGTTGTCGAGCATGAGCAAGCAATGGGGAAGCTTGGACGAGGATGGATTGGGGCGGAGGAGGTCTGGTGCTGGCTGTCCACGGGCGTGCCGTGCGTGGCCGGAGCGGAAGAGGACGACGGCGGAGGAATGTGGCTCGGGCGCTCGGAAATTGGCACTGGAACTGGAGGGACAGAATGTAGGCGTTGAAGTGATGCTGCTGTGCACGAGAGAGAGGAAATTAAGGCTCTGTGGTGAGCGCTCCACGGCAACGAGGAGGTGGCGGCCGGCGAAGGCTCTGGGTTGTCGTGGCGCGTGCGCGAGGGGCCACCAGGGGAGAGGAATTGGACCGGGAAAGGAAGGAGGCGACGCGTGGAGAAGATCTCAGCAGGAGGTGGCTCTGCGGCGGCGGTGAAGCGGCGGCCAGAGGGGCAGCGCTGCCGGCGGCAGGCGAGCAGAGCAGGGACCCACGTGCGCGAGGAGGAAGAAGAGAGGGGAGAGGTTCGGGGGACTAATTTGTGATTTCCAGAAAATGTAGGGACCTCTCGGTAAACTGAAATTTCTCACTGCTACAATGGTCAAATGAGAAAATGGTCAACATGAAAGTTGTAGAGTTTTTCAAACTCTACAACATTGTTTTAGGGCTTAAGTTCAGAAAATAAAAGTTTTCAACTATTTAAGTTAAGTTTATGAATAAAGGTGGAATTTAAATTACTTTTGTCTTTATTCAAAGAATTTGATCAAACTTTGGGTATGTTTGCACATTTTCCTGGAAGGTCATGATTACTTGTGTTTTTTACACATTATTCCTTAAGTAAGGCTGAATTTGACTTTTATATTCCAACCATTTCACATGTAAACCCTTATAGTTGTGTTAATTACACATAGGTCCTTAGTTTCATACAAAGTCTATTTCTCTTAGGTTTTAACTCAATACTTGTACTTTTCTTCTCTATGGTCATTTGAATTTGACACTTAATAAAATTTTTACACAATTGCACATAGGGACTTATAAAATTCATAATTTACAAATATACCCCTAGTTCTCTGTACAACTCATATACACCTTAGCATACATACAACTTACTAATACCTAGTGTCTATATTTCTAATTACCTGAATGTTACATTACTATAGCGCTGGGGTTGAAATTCTGATACCTACAGCTTAGGCTATGTCTAAGCCATAGTAAATTTATTTAGATTTTATTCCTACAGAAATTGAGCTATAAAAATAATTGACATTAGTAATAATCCATTAGGTATTATTTAAAACTGTATATCTATGTAAGATTTTATTCTAAATTTTTGTACACAGGTCTCTCTACTCAAGTGCAACATCTCCAAATATTTTCATAATTTTTTTGACCCTTTAAATCTACAGATATTAAATATGCACGGTTAAATAGGTATTATTCATAATTAAACTTACACATTATGAAAATATTATACAAATAGTAGGTTAATTATTTTTCCTAAGTACTACATGTCAAAGCAAAACTAACACAATTGGTTTCACATTTTTACCATTTTTCTGCTATTTACTATGCATTTTCTTAGGGTAGAAACTACTCAGAAACTGAAAGTCAACCTATAAGAATAGATCTTAGAATAAGGAATCCAACAAATTTTAGTTTGCATTTTATGATTTTTCCTTGAATTGCTATGGAATTTCAAAGTCTGCAGCAAAAATAACACAGGGGGTCCTTAAGGCACTATTCCTATGAGTCTTAGCTTTGCAGACAGCACCCTGGGCTTTTGATTCTTCTAACCCGTGGTCCTTGGCCGTGGTCAGAGAGGGGACGCGATGGTTGACCGGCCAAATTCGGCGACGGCGATCGCCGGCGGCGAGGGGAAAGGGGCGTGGGAGCATCACCACGTCGGTGCGCACCTGGGGCGGTCGGGATCGGGTTGGGGCGGCATGATGGAAGCAGTGTGGCCGGCGGCGGAGGTGAACGGCGGGGGCGGTGCTCCGGCGGCCGGGGGCGGCAAGGAAGTGGTCGGGGAGCTTCAGGGCGGTGTGGGGAAGCTCGGGGTAGAGTCAATTGGGGTCGAGGTGGGTCGGAGAGGGGTGTTCCACGATGAGCAGAAAGCGGTGGTGGGTGGAGATTGCTGGCACAGGACCAATTGAGGGGTCGTAGAGCTTCATGGGGTCAAAAGGAAACTGGCTGAGGGGTTGCCGTGGTGCGGGGATGGCTGAGGTGGGTTGTCCATGGCGAGCAGGAGACGGCGGCGGACGGCAGTCGTCGGCAACGGTGCTTCAGCCGAAATTGGAGAGTGACAGGGGGCTGGGGAGCTCGAGCAGAGGTTGGAGAAGCTTGCTAGGGGGTCGGTGGGAGCAATGGGTGGTCGAGTGTGGCTGCCTACGACGAGCAGGAGCCGTCGGAGTGGAAGAAGAGGGAGCAATCGGCAGAAGAACCAGGGGAACGGGATGTAGGAGCTCTTGTAGTGCTAATGCGTGCGAAAGATAAGGCCCTGGGGTCCTACAGCGGGCTCTCCATGGTGACGGTGAGGTGGCGGCCGAGCAGAGCTCCGGGCAGTCGTGGCGTGCGCGGAGGAGGGCAGCAGGAGAGGGGAACAGGGTCGGAGTAGGGAAAAGGCGACGCGTGGAAGCCGTCCAAGCAGGAGGTGGAGCGGCGGTGGCAGCACAGCGACGGCGGCGAGGTGCTCTGCACCGGCGGCAGAGGAAGCAGGGGGGCTAGGGATGGCAATTTTACCCGCGGGTACCCGACCCGTCGGGTACGGGTTCGGGCACGAAAATCTACCCGCGGGCAGTACCCGTACCCGACCCGAGTTCAATTCGGGTCGGGCGCGGGTATCACTTCTTACCCGCGGGTAACCCGTCGGGTACCCGAATAGTACTGTGCATATTTTTTTTGGCCCATAAAGCCAACAGCCCAGTGGACCAGCTAGCCGCCTGGCCCAGCAGTCCAGCACCGCCCCACCCCCACCGATGTTGCCCTACTCCAGTACTCCCTGGCGGCCTGGCTCCCTCTCCCTCTCCCACTCCCAGTCTCCCTCATTCCCTAATCCCTAATCCCTCCCGATGTTGCCAGCCGCCAGCTCTAGCCCTAGCACCGCCGCCGCCGCAGCATCCCGGCTCCCTAGCGCCGCCGGCCGCCGCCGCATCTCGGCTCCCTAGCGCCGCTCCTCCTCCTTCTTCCTTGCCTGCGTGGGCGTCGGGGCGTGGCCGCGTGGCTCGCGAACCAGAGCCTAGCGCCGCCGCCGCCTCCGCTGGTCGCGCGCCCCGGGCTCTGGCCATCGGCGCTCAGCCGCAGCTCGGCCTGGAGGCTCGGCGCCTCGGCCAGGAGGGTCGGGCGCTCGGCGCTCCACCGCTCCGGCTCCAGCGGCCCGGCGCTCTGCCGCAGCTCGGCCTGGAGGCTCGGCGCCTCGGCCAGGAGGGTCGGGCGCTCGGCGCTCCGCCGCTCCGGCTCCGGCAGCCCGGCGCTCGGCCGCAGCTCGGCCAGGAGCCCAGGAGGCCGAGGGTCGGCGTTGTGACGGTATTCAGGTATGCATCCTACAGCCGGTTGATTTGTTAGGAGTATAAGGAGCTGTGTATACTGTATAGGTTGATTTGTTACTTGTTAGGAGTAATGCACGTAGAGACTTTCTTTCAATATATGTCACTATCAAATTTTATGTATACATTAAAAACAATATCATGTATTCATGTGCAGAGACTTTAAAAGTAACATATCAACTTCATGGATAAAATTACTTGATCCATTTGAAGCTGCTCACTGCTATTCGGAGCTTCAACATCCTAGTTTGTAAACATGGAAGATAGCATTTCTTACCATCATTAGAAATTTGCAACAAATGCAGGAGAGCAGGACTGCAGCCTGCAGGAGGGCAGTCGCCCTAGGCCAGTGTGACGTTCACCACGGACAACTCCAGGCACTACCGTTCTGGTCGCCGCCGGATTAATTTCCCTTGGTTTCTCACAGCATCGGTGGGTCAAGGACGTCAAGGTGCAGGAGGGCGGCGTCGGTCATCCTCATCCATGGCGTCTTCTAGCTCGCAGGCTTCTCGTCCACCTCGTGCTACAGCAAGAAGGACGACCTCAGGTGCTGCTGCTGCTACTACCGGTGGTGTTCCATCTTCAAGTGCTGGAACTACAACACCAACCCCAACCCCATCCAGCAGTACACCCGCCTCAAGTGCTGCTGAAGCTCAACCTGCTGCACCACAAGATCAACAGCAAGGTACAACTCCAGTAATTATAGATGATGAAACTCATAATGATGTCTCTGTTGGTGGTAAAAGGAAGCTTAAATCTGATGTTTGGTTAGAGTTTGAAAAAGTAACTGTTAGTGGAAAAGTAAAGGCTGAGTGCAAATGGTGTAAGAAACACTTAGCGGGAGGGGGTAGAGATGGTACAACTCACTTGCGTTCTCACCTTGCAAGTTGTCAATCTATGCAAGTGAGAAAAGGCCTAAAGCAAACAACCTTAAAGTTGGGCAAAGATGAGCATGGGGCTGTTATAGTGGATAAGTATGTTTTTGATCAGCAAGTTGCTAGGAAAGAACTTGGACTAATGATATGTGCTCATGAGTATCCACTTTCTATGGTTGATCATGCTGGTTTTAGAAGATTTTGTGCAGCACTTCAACCCCCTTTTAAAGTAATGTCTAGGAACACTATTAGAAAGGACATATTGGATATGTATGAGGTGCAAAGGTGTTGTATGGTTGATTTGTTCCAACGTTGCCAATCTAGAATTGCTGTAACTACTGATATGTGGACAGCAAATCATCAAAAAAAGGGATATATGTCAGTTACGGTACGCTTTATTGATGAAGATTGGAAGCTGAAATCTTTTCTTTTAAGGTAATTGATGCAATGATGCATATCATACATTTTCTTACTCATCTTTGTGTGCTGAAAATTGTGTTATTGTAGCTGAAAATTATTTGATTATTGCTGTTTGTAGGTTTATTTATGTGCCCGCTCCACATACCGCTGAAGTCATAAGTGATGTCCTTTATGAAGTCCTACAAGATTGGCAAATTGAGAAGAAGATCTCGACAGTTACTCTTGATAACTGCAGCACCAACAACAGTTTGATGAATATTATGCAAGATAAGTTGCCCCTTTCCTCCCTCATCTTAGGTGGTAAACTGCTACATATGCGTTGCGCAGCACACATTATAAATCTGATAGTCAAAGATGGAATGACTGTTATGGATGATGGTATAGAAAGGGTGCGCGATAGTGTTGGATTTTGGTGTGCCACACCTAAAAGACACGAGCGTTTTGAGCGGACAGCAGCCCAAATGAATATTAAGTACGAGAAAAGGATAGCTCTAGATTGCAAGACTAGATGGAATTCAACCTACATTATGCTTAGCACTGCACTAGAGTATCAACTAGTTTTTGATCGCCTAGCAAGTAAAGAAAAGTTGTGTGCTCCTTTTAAACCAACGGAAGATGATTGGAAATTTGCTAGGGAGCTATGTGGTAGGTTGCAAATTTTCTTTGATGCAACTAAGTTATTATCAGGATCCAATTATGTCACAGCAAATCTCTTTTTCCCCAAGATATGTTTGATTTATTTGGCTATTGACAAATGGAGAACCAGTGATATCCCCAAGGTAGAAGATATGTCCTCCTTGATGAAAGATAAATTTAAAAAGTATTGGACAGATGTGCATGGTCTTATGGAAGTAGCTACGGTTTTAGATCCTAGGTACAAATTAATATTCATGAAAGTATTTTATAATACTATTTATGGGGAAGGTTCTTCAATTATAGATGATGAGCTGTCTAGAGTTAAAAGTTTGTTGTATGATCTGCTGTTGGAATATCAAGAATCTATGGAGGGTATGGCAACAACTGATGGTCTAGGTGCTGCTAGTAGAAATATTGCTCCAAATGAAGGTTTTGATGCTTTTTTTGGTATGTTTGACAAGTTCGTCTCGGAAGCACCCAGACAATCAAGTTATTTGCGCACTGAGTTGGATTTGTATTTAGAGGAGCCAACGCTGCCAAGAACTCAAGAGCTTGATATTATTAATTGGTGGCAAGTTGCAGGAATCAAGTATCCAACTCTTAGAAAAATTGCTCGTGATATCATGCCAATACCCGTTACAACAGTAGCATCAGAATCAGTTTTCAGCACAGGAGGGAGGGTAATAAGCCCGCATCGAAGTAGACTTGCTCCAAAAACAGTTGAAGCGTTGATGTGTATGCAAGCTTGGTCTCGTGCTGACATGTTAGGTGATCAATCTTGTTTTATGAATGCACTAATGACATGTTTGGAGGATGAAGAGGAGGAAATGGTAATAAACTTTAGTACTCATTTTCTTAGTTTTTGTTAACTGAATAGTAACATTTGTTTGTCTATTTCACTTTTTCTCTTGCTAGGATGAACTAGATTCTACCATTATTGATTGAAGCTTCAAGGCATGTAAATCAAGTGATGTGGGCAGCGGGCTATGTTTGGAGGATGAAATGGTAATACTTGTAAATTTTAGTACTCATTTTCTTAGTTTTTGTTAATTGAATACTTACATTTGTTTGGCTATTTCACCTTTTCTCTAATTCTCTTGCTAGGATGAACTATATTCTACCATTATTGATTGAAGATTGAAGGCTTAAAAGCGAGTTGAAGTTGAAGCTTAAAGGGCTAAAGGCTTAAAGCAAGTGGTGTACTGGTGTGATCAATTGATCATGTGGACTGTTATTTGTGTTTTATTTCAGCCGTAAACATGTATTATTAATACTTTGCATTGTGTGTATGGGTTGTCAACTATGGACCGATGGACAATTGGACATGTCTTATTTCTGTTATGTAATTGTGACTACTTAATGTTGCTTGTGTCATTGTGTGATTGTGGGCTGATGGGCAGCCATAAATTTTATTGTTTGGTCATTTTGGTTAACTATTGGATACATTATAAGTCTCTTGTGTGAATTGTGAGCTGACGGGCAGCCATAAATTTCAATTGTATATATGCAGAATTTTTTTTGAAAGTATATACATGGCACATGCATAATTGTTGTATAAACTGCTATATAAACTGCTGTTTGTGTCATACCCGACGGGTACCCGATACCCGACCTGATACCCGTCGGGTACGGGTACGGGTAGGATTTTGTACCCGCGGGTACGATTCGGGTCGGGTACAGCCTGCTGTCGCGGGTACGCTCGTGGGCGGGTATTTGCTCTACCCGACCCGAACCCGACCCGTTGCCAACCTTAAGGGGGGCAGAGGGGTGCCAGAGGAAGAAAAAGGAAGGGGGGGTCCGGGGGGCCTGTTTGGAAATTTCAAAAATCTCAGGGACCTCTCGGTAAAGTAAAATTTCCTGCTAATATAAAACCCTAATGAGGAAATGCCCAAAATAAAAGTTGTAGAGTTTTTCAAACCCTACAACATTGCTTTAGGGTTCAAGTTCAAAAATCCAAAGTATACAGCTTTACATGTTAAATTTTGAACAAAGGTAGAATTTGAATAGGTTTTGTCCTTACTGAGGTAGATTTCATGTAACTTTGGACACATTTGCAAGTTTTCATGCAATGTCATGATGATTTGTATTCTTACATTTTGGCCCTAAGTAAACTTTAAGAATTACTTTTATACTTCAGTATTTTGCATAAAAGGATCCATGTTTTGCATTAATCACATCTAGGTCCCTGTTTTCACATAAAGACCCATTTTTCTTAGGATTTAACATATCTATTGCACTTTCTTTCCTATAGTGATATAAATTGGACACCTAGTGTCATATTCTTCCTAGGTTTTAATGCTACCTCCCATTCTTACCCAATTATCAATAAAAGGCCCATATTTTTTTCAAAATTACATAAATACCCTTTGTACTTGAATTTGAACACACATAAACAAGATCACACATGTACACTTAACACTAAGATCTAGTGCTTCAAATTCTAATTACCTGAATGTTACAAGTATGCTGAAGTCTATCTTGATCAAATTGTTTGATTGCATGGTGTCCCGAAGACCATCATTTCTGATCGAGGGACACAATTCATTGCCCGCTTCTGGGAACAATTGCAATCTGCTCTCGGAACCAAAGTAATTCGAAGCTCTGCATATCACCCACAAACTGATGGACAGACTGAGCGAGTCAACCAAATTCTTGAAGACATGCTCCGAGCTTATATTATTCACTATGGTACGAGCTGGGACAAGTGTCTCGCCTTGGCCGAGTTTTCTTACAACAATAGCTACCAGTCTAGTCTTCAAATGGCTCCCTTTGAAGCGTTATACGGTCGAAGATGACGAACTCCTTTGAGTTTGTCTGAGACCGGAGAACGCCAAATTTTTGGACCAGACTTAGTTACTGAAGCTGAAGATAAAGTTAAAACTATTTAAGCCAATCTTAAAGCCGCCCAGTCTAGACAGAAGAGTTATGCAGATCAAAGGAGAAAACCTTTGCAATTCCGAGTAGGGGATTTTGTCTATCTCCGAGTATCTCCTACCAAAGGTGTTTAACGTTTTGGCATAAAAGGGAAGTTAGCACCCCGATATGTCGGACCATTTGGAATCCTTGAAGTCTATGGCCCAGTGGCTTACAGAATTCATCTTCCTTCTCAGTTGGCTACCGTTCATGATATCTTCCATATATCTCAACTTAAGAAATGTATCAAAGTGCCTAATGAGATCGTTGAATCACAAGCCATTGAGATCGAACCTGATCTATCTTATACCGAACAACCCATCCAGACCCTTGATACCAAGGAGAGAGTCACTAGAAGAAAGAAAATTAAGATGTATAAGATCTTATGGAATCATCACACAAAAGAAGAAGCAACCTCGGAAACCGAAGGTTTTCTTCAGAAAAACTTCCCAGAATTCTTAATGATGAGGACATCAACTACAACACGAGTACATCTACGACAGCAGCACCTTTTCCGGCGACACCAGATGCTCCTCCACCCTAGGCGCCACCTCCTTCTGGGCCAATCACTCGGGCCCGTGCAAGAGAACTGAACTTCGTCATGCTACTGAAGAACGAAGGCCCAGAAGAATAGATGCTGGCCCAACTGAGGCCCTTGTGTGGGCGCCAAGGCTGGCCACCACTAGGGGCTGCGCCCTCTCCCTGGCCGCCCCTTTTCCTAGGGTTGCGCCCTCTCTCCCTCTATTTAGATAGAGGCATCTTTTCTTTCCAGACTTGAGTTTTGTTTACATTTAGCTTTAGCTACTCTTGGCACGTGCAAAACAGCACTGTCCTCGTGTAATTCAGAACTCCACCTTCGAGAGATAATCAGATTGCTCACATCTTTTTCTTGTTCGTTCATCAATTGCGAACAAGAAAAGATCTTTATGATCAGCCTGATCTTGCACCAACAAGGTCGGTAACCATAGGGAGTTGGTTCAGTGATTGCATTGGCGCTTCGGGCTCGCTCGTCGTAGTCGGATCGTGAGGGTCATCTTCCACCAAGTCGAATTTATCCCCACTCACCGAAAGATCGGGCACTCTGACTCTATCAAGTGGTATCAGATTTCCAGGTTGATCGGTGAGTTTATCTAGTGTTCTTCCCCTTTCCTACAGTCCACAAAACCAAAACAAACATATATTTCAGGTTAGATCATTGTCCCAGCAACCTTTTGAGCCTTGCACTTTCTTTCAATACTTTGCATTGTTGAATTTGTGTGCTTACGTGTTACATTGTTGCTGGTTGCATTGTGTCTCTCGTTCTTTCTTTTTCTCGCACCGTCGCCGCCCACCCCTACGATCGTGGCCCCCTTGATCGCCCGCCCCACCTGCCTTGTGGTTTGGCAAGTCCAAAAGAAAAAAAGGAAAGAGAGAAACACAACCGCATGCGTGATTCCTGATCGCGCCTCTCACGCGCCGACCCTCCCCTTTCCTTTTTTTTGTTGTCCGGATCACACCTCCCTGTCCACCGGTTGTGTATTTCTTTCGGTTAAAAAAAAAGAGGTCTGCCTAATCCTGATCGACCTCAATTGAGAAAGTTTTGGTCGCTTCGGAAGTCCTACCATACAAAGGGACGTCGGGATACCCCTACCCTTCCTGAAAAAGTGTGTGTGGTAACTCGCTCATTTATATTCCTTTGTTCATATAATCAGTTTGTGAGTTGCTCTGGAAGGCAAAAAAGAAAACAGAAACGCAGAAACAAAAAAAAGGGGGAAACCGAAAGGAGGTTACCTTCATTTGGGCGCATTCCGCAGGATGCGCACCTGCTGCTCCTTGTTTTCTCTCTTGTGTTTTCCTTTGCCCCCCATACCCTTGCTCAACTTTTGCACTTTGTTTCCAGCAGCTTTGATTATGTGTTTGGCACTATAATTCAACCTTGCATTATTGTTTGATTGTGCTAACCCTTGAATTGAGTGCAGCCTACCCAGAACTCCACATAGTTCTACAACGAGCAGACTTTGTTTCTCTAGGCAATCGCTCCTCCAATCTTTCGCCGGTTCTCCCTGTTGGTTGCAGATCACCCCTGTGTGCTTGGTAAGAACAGATAAGAATTTGATAACAGCACTACTGTGAGCGCCTTGTGAGCCGTTACACCCTTGTTGTCGTAGGCTTTGTTTTTGTGTTTGCGCTAACTATGGCAGGAGACGAAGGCACAGCGGATGAACAGCTGCAGGACATGCGGACACGAGTTGACGGACTTGCTACGGACATGAAGACGATGCATGAACAGCTTGACTCGACGATCACGTCATCGACCGAGAGGTTCGATCAGCTCGACCTCGCTCAGACGGCCGCTAGGACCATGCTCGACACCATCGTGGCACGGCTCGACGCATTGAACACAACGATCACGGAGTTGCAGCAGGATTATGGCGGTGACACGGAGCCGGAAGAGGGAGCTCGCCGCGGTCGTGCCCGCCGTGTGGTACGTCATCAACATAATGACCCATTTGCTAAGATTAAATTTAAAATTCCATCTTTTAATGGCAAATATGATCCTGCTGCATATCTTGATTGGGAACTAGAGGTCGACCAGAAATTTTCATGCCATGATATTCCTGCTAGTTCTCAAGTTAAAGCTGCTATTAGTGAATTTACTGATTTTGCTTTAATTTGGTGGCGTGAATATAAGCAAAAACATCCCCCTCCCACCACTTGGACTCAATTAAAAGCTGCCATGTGACACAGATTTGTCCCTTCATATTATGCACGAGATTTGCTTAAAAAATGCAGTGCTTTCGACAAGGTCAACAATCTGTTGAGGACTGCTATCAGGAGCTACAAAAAGGTATGATTCGTTGTGGTTTGTTTGAGACAGACGACGCTGCTATGGCACGTTTTCGCGGTGGTTTGAACCGCGAAATTCAGGACATACTTGATTATAAGGAATATAATGATATGACCACATTGTTTGCATATGCTTGCAAAGCTGAACATGAAGTGCAGGGTCGCCGCTCGAAGACATATTCTAACTCTTTTGCAGGAAGAAGCTCGGCAACCAGCTCAGCGCCTGCCCTGCATGCGCCATCCACGACCAGCACTACACCGCGCGAGAGGCCAGCCAAACCTGCAGCACCCCCGTCCACAGGCGCTGCTCCTTCCACAGGATGTACACGGGATATTCAGTGCCATCGTTGCAAAGGATTTGGGCACATGATTCGGGACTGCCCAAACAAGCGCACCTTGCTCATATGTGACAATGGTGAGTACTCGTCCGCTAGTGATTCCGAGGAAACTCATCATACTATGCTTGCCACTGACCATGCAGCTAAGGCGGAGGTACATGTCAACCCGGGCGATGCCGATAGGTATGAAAGTCTTGTTGTGCAGCGTGTTCTTAGTACACAGGTCGTCCCGCCCGAGAAGAATCAGTGACACACTCTATTCCATACAAAGGGCGTTGTGCAGGAGCGGTCGATTCGCATCATCATTGACAGCGGCAGCTACAACAACTTGGCGAGTACCATGCTGGTCGAGAAGTTGTCATTACCCACTCGTAAGCATCCGAATCCATATCACATTCAGTGGCTTAATGATGGTGGAAAAATTAGAGTAACACGGTCGGTGCATGTCCCTTTCTCCATGGGTGCTTATTCTGATTTTGTCGATTGTGATGTTATTCCCATGGAAGCATGCTCTTTGTTACTTGGTAGACCTTGGCAATATGATACTGATAGCTTGCATCATGGTCGTTCGAATCATTATTCTTTCATGTTTAAGGGTCAGAAAATAATTATACATCCAATGACACCTGAACAAATTGTTAAAGATGATCTTGCTCGAGCTGCTAGGAATGCTAAACAACTTGAACCATCTCCATCGACCTCTAATTCTGAAATCAAGTTGAATGCTCCTGTTTTACTTGCTACACGTGCTGATTTTGATGCTTTACGCGATGCTCATTTGCCCTGCTATGCACTTGTATGCTCTAGTATGCTCGCTTCACTTGATGATGCCCCATCTTTGGATATTCCCCCTGCTGTTTCCAACCTTTTGCAGGAGTACGCTGATGTGTTTCCCAAAGACTTGCCACCGGGTCTTCCTCCACTCTGCGGCATTGAACACCAAATCGACCTCATTCCCGGCGCCCAGCTTCCAAACCGCGCCCCATACCGTACGAATCCGGATGAGACAAAGGAGATCCAGCGCCAGGTGCAGGCATTGCTTGATAAGGGTTATATTTGTGAATCTCTTAGCCCTTGCTCGGTTCCTATTTTACTTGTTCCAAAGAAAGATGGGTCATGGCGTATGTGTGTAGACTGTCGCGCTATTAATAACATCACCATTCATTATCGATACCCTATACCACGCCTTGATGATATGCTAGATGAGCTTAGTGGCGCCATTCTTTTCACTAAAATTGATTTGCGTAGTGGTTACCATCAGATTCGAATGAAACTGTGTGATGAATGGAAAACGGCTTTTAAAACAAAATTTGGGTTATATGAATGGTTGGTTATGCCGTTTGGTTTGACTAATGCTCCCAGCACCTTTATGCGTTTGATGAACGAAGTTCTAAGGCCCTTCATAGGACTGTTTGTTGTTGTCTATTTTGATGATATCCTTATTTACAGCAAGACTATGGAAGAGCATTTAGAACATTTGAGTGCTGTTTTTGAGGCGTTGCGTGCAGCTCGCTTATTTGGTAACGTGGAAAAATGCATCTTTTGCACGCAACGTGTTTCATTTCTTGGTTATGTTGTAACTCCGCAGGGCATTGAGGTGGACAGCAGCAAGATTGATGCCATTCGGGAATGGCCTACACCGACGACGGTTACACAGATTCGGAGCTTTCTTGGACTTGCAGGATTCTACCGTCGGTTCATCCGTGATTTCAGCTCCATTGCAGCCCCTTTGCACGAGCTTACAAAGAAAGGTGCGCCATTTGCTTGGGGCGACTCGCAGGAGGTAGCGTTCAACACTTTGAAAGATAAGTTTACACATGCTCCCCTCTTGCAATTGCCTGATTTTCATAAAGTGTTTGAGCTTGAATGTGATGCTAGCGGTATTGGGCTAGGTGCTGTTTTGTTACAAGAAGGAAAACGGTTGCTTATTTAGTGAGAAATTAAGCGGTGCTAGACTGAGATATTCTACTTATGATAAGGAGCTTTATGCTTTTCGCACTTTGCAAACATGGCAGCACTATCTTTGGCATCGCGAGTTTATCATCCATTCTGATCATGAGGCTTTAAAACATATTCGTACCCAAACAAATCTGAACCTTCATCATGCTAACTGGGTAGAATTTATTGAGTCCTTTCCTTACATCATTAAACACAAGAACGGGAAGGAAAATGTCATTGCCGATGCTTTGTCTCGTAGATATACCATGCTCTCACAGCTCGATTTTAAAATCTTTGGCTTGCAAACTGTGAAAGATCAATATGTCAACGATAATGATATCCTCACACATTGTATGAATGGCCAACCATGGGGCAAATTCCACATGCAGGATGGGTTCCTGTTTCGCGCTAACAAGCTGTTTGTTCCAGCAAGCTCGGTTCGTCTTTTGTTGTTACAGGAAGCACATGGAGGTGGCCTCATGGGACACTTTGGCATCTACAAGACCCATGAGGTGCTGGCTGCACACTTTTTCTGGCCATGGATGCGCTGTGATGTCGAGCGCCTTGTTGCCCGCTGCACTACTTGTCACAAAGCTAAGTCCCGATTGAGCAACCATGGTTTGTATATGCCTTTGCCTGTCCCTACTTCCCCTTGGCTTGATATATCTATGAACTTTATTTTGGGATTACCTAGAACTAAGAAGGGGAGGGATAGCATTTTTGTGGTTGTTGATAGATTCTCCAAAATGGCTCATTTTATACCTTGTCATAAAACTGATGATGCTAGCAGTGTTGCTGAATTGTTCTTTCGAGAGATTGTCCGTTTACATGGTATTCCGAATACAATTGTCTCTGATCATGATGCTAAGTTTCTCAGTCATTTTTGGAGATCTCTTTGGACTAAATTGGGAACTAAATTGCTTTTTAGTACAACTTTTCACCCTCAAACTGATGGGCAAACTGAGGTGGTGAACAGAACTTTGTTCACCATGCTTAGGGCTATTTTAGACAAAAATTTGAGACGTTGGGAGGATTGCTTGCCTCATATTGAATTTGCTTATAATCATGCAACACATTCTTCTACAAAGATGTGCCCTTTTCAAATTATTTATGGTTACGTTCCTCGGGCACCTATTGATTTGTTTTCGCTTGATGCTAAGGATGTCCCACATATAGATGCGGTTGCACATGTTGAACACATGATTGACCTCCATGGACAAACACAACAAAACATTGCTGCTGCTAATGCTAAGTATCAGGTTGCTGGTAGTAAAGGAAGAAAACTTGTTACTTTTGAACCTGGTGATATGGTTTGGTTGCATTTGAGAAAGGATCGGTTTCCTACTTTACGCCGTTCTAAATTGATGCCTCGTGCTGCTGGTCCTTTTAAGGTGCTAACCAAGATTAATGATAATGCTTATGTCCTTGACCTGCCTGCGGAGCTTGGTGTTTCCACTAGTTTTAATGTTGCAGATTTGACGCCATATGTGGGCGAGGATGAGGAGTTGCCGTCGAGGACGACTTCAGTTCTAGAAGGGGAGGATGATGAGGACATCAACTACAACACGAGTACGTCTACGACAGCAGCACCTTTTCCGGCGACACCAGATGCTCCTCCACCCCAGGCGCCACCTCCTTCTGGGCCAATCACTCGGGCCCGTGCAAGAGAACTGAACTTCGTCATGCTACTGAAGAACGAAGGCCCAGAAGAATAGATGCTGGCCCAACTGAGGCCCTTGTGTGGGCGCCTAGGGCTGTCCACCACTAGGGGCTGCGCCCCCTTCCTGGCCACCCCTTTTCCTAGGGTTGCGCCCTCTCTCCCTCTATTTAGATAGAGGCATCTTTTCTTTCCAGACTTGAGTTTTGTTTACATTTAGCTTTAGCTACTCTTGGCACACGCAAAACAGCGCTGTCCTCATGTAATTCAGAACTCCACCTTCGAGAGATAATCAGATTGCTCACATCTTTTTCTTGTTCGTTCTTCGATTGCGAACAGGAAAAGATCTTCGTGATCAGGCTGATCTTGCACCAACAAGGTCGGTAACCACAGGGAGTTGGTTCAGCAATTGCATTGGCGCTTCGGGTTCGCTCATCATAGTCGGATCGTGAGGGTCATCTTCCACCAAGTCGAATTTATCCCCACTCACCGAAAGATCGGGCACTCCGACTCTATCACTTAAAGTCTACTTAGGTAGCCATCCTCCGAGCCCTATCATCCTTGTAATGTCAGGATGAGATTCCTTTTTGGGGGGAAGGTTGTGACACCCTAGGTGTCAAATTTGTATCACACTAGGAAAGAAATTGTAATAGGTATGTTGAATTATATGAAATTTGGGTGTTTATGTGAAAATAAGGACTTATGTGTAATTTTTGCAAAAATATGAGTCCATTTATGCAAAATATTTGAAGTACAAAAGTAACTTTCAAAGTTTACTTAGGGCCAAAGTGTAAGAATGCAAGTCATCATGACATCACATGAAAACTTGCAATTATGTCCAAAACTACATAAAATCTACCTCAATAAGGACAAAACCTTATTAAGTTTAAGTTTAATTCAAAGTTTAAAATTAAAGCTTTGTACTTTGAGTTTTTGAACTTGAACCCTAAAGCAATGTTTGTAGGGTTTGAAAAACTCTACAACTTTTATTTTGATCATTTTCTCATTAGGGTTTGGGATCAGTGGGAAATTTTACTTTACATTTGAGTCCCTGGACTTTCCTATTTTTGCAAACAGATCCCTCGGACCCCCTCCCCTCTTCTTCTTCCTCTGGCGCCTCTGCTCTGCTCTGCTTCCCCCTCTGCCGCCGATTGTCAGCGCCCACCCACCGCCGCTCCAGCTCCTCCCCGGCGCCACCTCCTGCCTGCTAGCTTCTCCACGCGTCGCGCCAGAGCTCCCACCGCCCTCTACTCCTCGCGCTGGAGCCTCCATCCCAGTGCCACGCGCCCAGAAAACCACCGCCGGCCACCACCTCGCCACTGCCATGGATGGCTCGCTGCAGCACCTCAGAGCCCTATCTTTCGCGCGCACTAGCACTACAAGAACCCCCGCAAACCGTTCCCCTCATTCTTTTGCCGTTTCCCCAACCCCAGACCCCAGAACGCCACCGCCGCTCCGTCCAAAAGCCGGCGAGCTCGACGCCACCGTGAACCCGCCTCTTCGCAGCCTCTCTGCCCACACTGACCCTACCATCAGCTGCGCCTCGACCTCGCGCAACTCACCCACCCCTCCCCCTCGCCAAGAACTCACCGGAGCGCCGCCTCCGTCGTTCTCCTCCACCGCCGACCCGCCTGCTCTCATCGCGCCGCCGCTACAAGCCACCCCGACCTCAATCCCGGGCATCTACAAGTGCGCATGGACTTGGTGAAGCTCCCACGCCCTTCCACCCTCGCCGCCGGCGATCACCGTCGCCGGATTTGGCCGGTCAAACCCGCGCCCTTCCTCTGACCACGGCCAAGTACCCCAGGTTGAAAGAAACAAAAACCCAGGGGGCTGTCTGCAAAGCCCGTGACTCAAGTGAATAGTGTCTTCAGGGACTTCTTTGTTAATTTTATTGCAAACTTTGAAATTCCATAAAAATTTAGAGAAAAATCAGAAAAATGCAAATCTTGATGTTTTGGAATCCTCTTGAAGAGATCTTTGCAGTAGAATCATAATATGTTGGGTGTTAGTTGAAAGTTTTTGCTATAAAAATAGATTTGTCTTACTAGTGTTTAAATGCTAGTTGTTTTTATCTTTTCCTTAACTGATGATTGAAACCATGTCTTGCTGTGAAATTATTACGGTGAAATGTTCATGTGACCCTAGTGTTGCTATTGCTATAAAAATATCGTGGTCGTTCCTTCTATTTAGTAATTTCTTTCATTTAATACTTTTTAAGTGAGCTTTAATCATGTTAAATAGTTTCCCTGCTTAGGAAATCCTGGTAATTTTTGTAGAGCCTTGTTTTAGTCATATGTACTGTCTATAAAATTTGAGCACCAGGTCATGACTAGAACAGAAGCTAAAAATGAATCTTGTTAGTTTGCTGTCAATTTTGTTTATTTTCTCAGAATCAATTCTATGTAGAATAAATCTTGAAAAATTTATAGTAGCTTAGACATAGCTTTATCTGTAATTAATAAAAGTTTCAACCCCAGTGCTATAGTAGTTTGTTCTGTAAAAATGAAACATGTTGTCTAGTGTGGCTAACTAGGTTAGTTTATACTCGATAAATCACTGCCCAGTAAAAGAGTAAATGAGATGTTTGATTAGTGAATTATGTTTTCATTGGATTGCAACTTTATCATGAAGTGAAATGAAAGTGTATGCATCCATTAAACCACATCTTTGCATATCATATAGACTCAACCACTCTCACTGACGGAGACTACGAACTGATCCCGGAACTAGAAGGAGGTTATTCTGAAGACCTCGGGAACGTCGTCGGAAATCTAACTGAAGCTCCGAACCAAAGTTCGGAAAACTTTGACACTCCTGCCCCCAGCCCCACTCAAGAAGGCAAGCCCCGGACATAAACCGCTATTTTGCTACACTGCAATTTATATATCTATATATATCAACCTGTGCATTTAAGTTTCCAGGAATTGTATTGAAACCCTAGCTGCATATTCCTAGAAACCTATGTATTGAATACCAGAACCAAAGTCCGACTAGCTGCTAAGCTAATAGGACGGGTAGAAGTCGAGTGATTCCCTGTCACTCGCGAGCTTTATAGGAGTTGCAATATTTACATTCCTGCAACCACTATAAGGATGACGGACGGGGTTGTGATTATGATTCATGACCTTGGTAAGAACCCCGTCTGTGTTGATGAAAAATTGATAAGGTCGCAGTGTGTGGTAGCAGTGGTTAAGCGTTTGAACGTACTAGCCACATGCCATGAAATATGGTAAGCGGTAAGCCTAGTAACCAATCGGCCCGGCAAGTGGACATACCTCCCACCACTCGTATTTGGTTTTTCTGGTTACTCACTTCGATGTGTGGGAATATGTGTTGCAGGGCAACCAGGATTACGGTCATGTAGTCGCGCTACAGACGTACATCCTGTACATTGGATGTGCGTATGGTCCTGCAGTTGCGTGTGGTGGATCCGATCCACGACCCGTAATGAAAGGCAAACGGTTGCTTTGGAACGGTCTTTTCGATGTTCCAAGCGTGTGAGTTAGGTTTACCTTGCAAGGGTGAAATTCGATTCAGAATCGTCCGTTTCTCGCGGAGATTGAGACTGCTTGATCCCTTTGCCACATAGAGTAACAAGAGCAACTTTATGGTTATCAAAGATGATGTTTGTTTAAAGATCCTATCATGCTTGAGTAGTTATAATTGCTTACCTAGAATGGATAATCAACTAGAACCTGAAAGCTAAAATTTGAAATTAAGGCTCTACTCTTTGTTGCTTTTCAGCTGAAAACTATACCCAAAACCACTAAAAGCCTTCATAAGTCTAGTTATATGGCTAAGTATACCATGAAACGGGTAAGGCTTGCTGAGTATTAGAGTACTCAGCCTTGCGATATGACTTTATTTCAGGTAATGTCTCTGAAGAACCTAGTCTTCCCATGCCTTGGCCCTATGCACTTCCCGATGGTTGGTCCGTGGAATGGGACCCGTCCCCGGCCAACAATGATCATACCGAGTGATGTCATGCCAGGGCTTAACATGATGTCCGTACTGGCGACGTGTATAGCTGTCGTATTTTAAATTCCGCTACCGTGAACTTGAAACTTTAAATTGGTTTGTAATAATTACTATCAGTTTGGATCTTATGCTACTTTTGAAACTCTGTAATATAAATGCCTGTGATGTAAAATATGATGGCGATTGTATCCCTGAACTCGCCTTCGTGTGAGGTACCTTGTTTGATCCTGCTTTTGGTGGTTTATCGGGACGTTACCCGACAGGCCAAGGGGTTACACCGTTTGAAGTACGATTGGAGCCCTTGAGAGAGGACTTGCATACTTGAGCCGGTGTAATTCAGGTTGGTTCTGCCACACTTGGGTATTTGTTGCGCTAATATTTTGGAGGGACCATGTGGAACCCCATCAAGAAGATGCTCAAGAAGATCAGCTCCACCAGCTCTTCTCGGCACACGTAGAGTTCGGTGTCCTCCAGGGATGACATGTCGGTGAACTCGAAACGCTGAACTAGTGTTACACAGGAGGACACGACTCCCGTGGTGCCTAGGAGCTGCGTCCGCATTTGTATTCATGACCTAGAAATGATTGAACAGATCATAGCCCAAAATGACTACGAGCGGGAGACGATGGAACTCCTGAAGAAGCAAAGTTTTAGCCATGTCAAGATCTTCAAGTCCCTTTTCCTCATCAAAACGGGCTTGAAGCAAGACATGAACCGTGCGTTCACCTGTGCCGGTTGGGAGGATTTCACCGACATCACAGAGGTAGGTTCGCAGCTCTTAACCACTGAATTCCTCATGTCTGTTAGCATTGAAGAAACGGGGAAAACAACTAAAGTTTATTTTTGTTTCTTTAATGAACAATATGAGTGAACACTAAAAGAGCTTAGCGTAGTGCTTGGTTTTAATAAGAAGTGCCTACTAGATCCTAATGCCATCTCTGAAGATCACTAATATGACTGCACCACCTGGTGGAACTCAATTTCTAAGGAGCCTGTTAGCAGCCAGAATGGTATAGTTTCAATCCATAATCCAACTCTTAGGCTGCTAGCAAAATGGCTTTACATGGTTGTGCACCCACGCTCCGACCTATGCCTCTATAGTTCTCTGGAGCTCTAGTGTCTCTTTGTTATGGCCCACAAGGTGAGGTACACTCCCGTCATGAGCATGTTAGTTCACTAGCAGAAGATGATCGCAGATAGAGGCCCCATCGACATAACCTCTCTGGTTACGCGCATCACTACGCATGTCGGTGCATTGGAGAACGTCCAGGTCACCTACTTGCCTTTCATGGAAGTGTACCAGCTCCAAGTTGGCCTAGAGCACTTCATGCAGGGACATCTGATGCGTGAAGGGCTGGTAAACTCTCTCTTCATGTGCTACCCCGGGTATGATAGAGAAATCGAGTTCCCATGGTCGTGACTCTCCCTCTACTCGGTCAAGTGACTAACTTTGCAGATGGAGAAGAAGGAGCTGGCTCGCTGCAGTGTTGCAGGTTTGGTAACACGAGATCGGGCATGACGCAACACTCTGCAGAATCAGCCAGGACCATCGCAGCCGCAGCCCCAGGCAGAGACTTCCCAGCAGGCTGGACCATCTACGACACACATGAGCTTCGAGGAAACCTACGACCATTATACTCATGGTGGCTCGACCGCCGCTGGAGGCAGCGCAGGGTACGGCCCTGAGCTGGGATTCTACTACCCCCTAGGTATGCAAAGTTCCTATGGACCGCAGGTAGGACCATTGACTTTGGCATGCTATGGTTATGAGAACCCGATCATGCGAGGGATCATGAACCTCACAACCCGAGTTGACACTCTGGGCTAGCAACAGGAACAGATCAGCCAGGACCTTGCGCACAACACCAACCTCATGCAGCAGAACTGGGGAATGACTATGTCCATGCATTACGACCTCTTCGGCGTCTTCTCCCATTTTGGCCTCAGTCAGCAGCAGCACTATCCTTACTAGCAGCAGCACTACCCCAACCAGTAGACCCCAACCAGCAGAACTGAGCTTCATCTAAGCTTGGGGGTGTATCCAGGTAAGTAGTCCAACCCATCCCTTCATTTCAAGAGATGTCCTGCCTTAGATGCAGTAATAAAAAATAAATAATAATAATAATATAGTTAGTCTTATGTTAAAAAAATTCAAAAAGATATATTTCATGCTTCAAAAAAAAAGAACTCCCATATGTGTGGAAATCCGTGTAAGCTCTTATCATGGAAATGATGAATAGTTGCTCTGTTCATGTTCTGTAAGTGTGTCGTATATAGCTTTTTACTCTCCTAGTACTTGAAATTGTTGGCACTTGGTTATTGTTATCATTGAAAATCATGGTTTGTGGGAGCATGAGCTTGATGGTTGGAATCGGAATAAAACAGCATGCTCTAGTAGGGTACCTCTCGGAATATTTCTTTAAAATAAATCATGGTAAAGATATCGTCTTTGGTTTACATGTCCCATAGAGAGCCATAATGTTTTATTATTTGAACCAATGTAAGCTATCTGGAGTTGCTTTGAGCTTTGCCGAATGGTGAGTCCGTTCGAGGAAGGTACTTGTAATCTACCGATCTTTCTCCTTTGCATACCCATTATTTTGCTAGCCTCAAAATGCCTGGTACGTTGATTACCTACTCCGAGTATCGACATCCACCTTCACCAGACAATCTCCACTCACAACATAGCCCAAAATCTCCATAGTGAACCCATCCATCCAGGAAAGATCTACTCCAATAAATACTCCATTCCAAAATTCTGCATGTACCAAGAGAGTGTGGGTTATCCTCTAAACAAAGAGATGATGCAAAAAGAAAAGAGGAGACAAAGACCCATACATCTCCAAAATTTAGAAATGAGGAGTACAAATAAAAGACCAAAATTTTGAAAAAGTGTGAGTCCATTTTCTCCCTCTCCCCTAAACATTATCCATCCTATAAGATCGGAATTTGATCAGGTACTATCAGATCCGGGGCTACGGGGCTGTGTACATAACGTAGTTTAAACAGAATTAAGAGATAAAGCCTGTCTTATCTCTTATTTATGTTGTTTTCTTCTTGTTTGAGTAGGAGATAAAGCTAGTCGGTATAGAAGGAAACTACTCGAGTTATACCCGGGTACGATTCCTTGGCTAGTATTCGCTAGGATTTATGTAACCCTGACCTCCCGGATATATAAGGGGGGGCAGGGACCCATTCACAATATCAACACCTAAGGCAATACAAATCACCATACAGGACGTAGGGTATTACGCACCTCGCGGCCCGAACCTGTCTAAGTCTTGTGTTCCTTGCACCTTCGAGTTCCTGATCTCGGTGTCTCCTCACCTAAACTTACCACCTTGGGTATATCCCTCGGTGGGCAGCTGGTAAAACACCGACAGGTAACAACCTCTTGCAAACCACTCTTCAGCTGGGAAACAAAGGTAACCAAGAAGCTACACTCTTCCTACCCATGAAACACCACATATCAAACTTAGAGGTAGGAAGAAGATGGTCAAAATCTCCGAGCATAGTGAGGACAATACATGTTTTGCAATTTGAGAGAACCATTGGGGAGTCTTAAACCATTTTTGAAAACTTGCGAAACTCCAAGAAAGGGACCTCAACAGGAAGTAGGAGATATTCTGGTGAAGACTGTTCAATCTCTCAACCGCTCGAGACGAGGGATGAAATGCAAATAAGCCCCACACTCCAAGAACCAAGGTATGAGCTAACTTATTCAAAGTACATACTTGTAGAGTAATATGTTGTGCACAAGGTACCTGCAGGGGGTGTACATTGACGCAACTCCCGATCCACCGATCCTAAGTTTTAGCTTTGCTTGAGGATGAGCAAAAGTTTAAGCTTGGGGGTGTGTTGACGGCCATTGAATCACACTTTATCCGTCAACTTCTTAGGAATAAATAGAGCTTTGCACCATGTTCCATACATATTTATTTAAAGCAATCAAGTTCCACAAGTTTTGGATGAGTTGTGAATGCAGGAACAAGTGTACCAAAATTAAGGCAAAATGGGGAAAACCCCAGGCCGACCGGCCTCCCCTAGGCCGGCCGGCCTGGCACTCCCTCAAACTGCCACATCACTGATCCAGGGGCAAGAAAACACACTTACCTTGATCCAGAGCCATGCACTTGAAGTCGGTTTGATCCAAAGACCCGAAAGGCTTCACCCATGGATTGGAGGGCCCACATGCATGCAAGACTCGGGCAAACACCTGAGATGCCAACTGCCACCTACACTAGAAGGGAATCTGAGGCATCCAGAGGAAGGCGGTGCCAAGTGGCACAAATCCTAGGCCGGCTGGCCCAGCCGGCCTCCCACTGCATCTCCACGTGTTCAACTTCATGCGGAAGTTACTTCAACCGCCAGACTTGCTTACAAGACAAGATACGCTGCAAGAACCAACCTAGAAGTAGTATAAATAGACTAGCACATTCCACTTGTAACACACACCAAGGAGTTCTCTCTCTCATTTCACTTTCTAGAGTTAGGTTTAGTAATATGGGAGTTAGAGTCGAGTTGAGCTTGTCTCAGGATTCCGGACTCGTCATCGGAAGTCTGGTATAAGCTCTTGTATCTTTCCCTTTGACATTTATCAACATAGGTTATCTTCTTTATTTTTTCGAGTCAGCTTTATTTTCTGCATTTATTTATCTTTCCAATTCATACAACTTGTGTGCAGAAGTTCTTTCCCCTAGCTTAGGCTTTGTTATCTTTCTTGTTTGTCAGGATCTTACCTTGTGTGTTTTCTCGCCGAACTAGGGGGCTCAAGTCAGTTCCCTAGGTTGAGGGGGATTTCTATTGAAGGCCTCAAAAGAAATCCTAACACCAAGTGCAGACGTGGTGTTTGGGAGAACAGTGTGGTAGGCGGCAAGTGGTGACAGCCCTATCCGTCCCTCATTGTCCACCACGTTTGGGTGCTTTCATAGAGTAGCAGGTTGCCGTTGGACTCCCTTTTGACCCCTTTCTGAAGTCCTTCCTCTTCCAACCGCCGAAATAAGCTCTAGGTTCCCGATAACTAATTAGAAGCATGGTTTAGTCTAGTGAGGCTAGTTTAATAGTTTAGAAGTGTTTTAGGAGTCTTTCTCGCTCATTGTCCTCCCAGCTGCTTACCGCCCTAAGGTTTAGAGTATCCTCTGTCAGACGGTCATTGCTTGGCCATTATCTTATCTTATCATATCTGGCTTACCCCCACTAAGTTAGCTGGTTGAAATCTCTAGTAAGTTTATCACTTGATTCATCGATACTCCTTAACTATAGTGCTTCCTCGAGGAAATTAACGATACCCTGGAATAGTCCAAGGTGAGTGCTACAGTGGTAATTCTATGCTCTTGTGCAATATTAATTCTATTGGAGCGTAAGAAACACCAACAATGACTCGAAATTCGCCACCTCAAACTTGACGTAGTCGGTGCAGTAGTTATCCTTGGCCTTGAAGGTGACTAGCATCATCACCGATCCGATCGGTGTAGCCGAGTTCCCTGGGACATTGCCGTGGAAAGGCGCCTTGCTGGGGGTGAGCATCTTGTGTGACACCCTAATGTAAAATTTCATATTTTATAATGAGTTTAATTTGCTTTAATAAAGTTTCTAAGGTTTTTCTTTATTTAGCTTGCATATAATTATAATTTATTTCACAGAGGATTAAAATTTCCTTTTAGCTCAACATGTTTGTACATTCATGTTGGTGCATAAATTTTTATTTGGTTGAGTGCATAGGAGTTTGAATTCAAATTTGATTTGAATTCAAATAGATTTGAGTTGGTTTGAAAGAGAAAGGAGAAAAGAAACCAGAAAAATAGGAAACCCCAAATCAGCCCAGCAGCCCAACCCGCAGCCTCCTTCTTTTCCCCCACTCGCGCGGCCCACTTCTCTCCTTTCCCCGCTCAGCCCAGCAGCATCCGAGCTCCTCTCTCTTCCTCTGACTGCTCGGCCCCACCTGTCGGCGCCCCCGTTTTCTCTTTTCCTTCTTCTTCCTTGCACCGGCCTCCTCTGCTCCGCTTCCACCGTGCTCCCTCGCTGTTCCGTGGCCCCGCTCCGCTCCCAGTGCACGCGCCCGAGGCCCACTGACCAGCCCCGCATCGACCCCGTCACCGAGCTCCTCGCCGACCCGCCGCCGGACCACGTTGCCGGCTACGCTGCACAGCCTTGCCCGCCGCTCCAAGCCCTCGGTGAGCATTAGCACATTTCCCTCCTCCTTTTGCCCTAGATGTGTAGGCCTATAGCCCCGCCCGAGGCTAGAACGGTGGATCACCGGTGCCCCGCCACCGCCAGGCTGCAGTGAGCTCGTTGCAGCACGGCCCGATCCTACACGTGCCTTGTCTTGGCTCGCTCTAGCTCTGCACATGCACACGGAACCTCTAGCACTCATACCCGAGCCCCGCAGAGCGCAAACACGCGCACGCTGGTGAGCTCTGCTACACCGAGGCGGCTCCACCGCCGCGCGCTCTTCTCCGCAACCGGCAGCACCATGCAAACCACTCTAAAGAATTACGCATGCCACGGGCATGCTCCCCGACCAAACCCTAGTTTGATTCACCCCGGGAACGTCGAGATCGAAGAACTCTGGCCGTGCGCCGCCGCGGGATTGGTCGCCGGCGACCACCGCCGCCACCCCGCGCGCCCAAACCTCGTGAGCCGCCCGATCCGCAGCTGGCGTCCCAGATTAGATCTAAACCCCAGGGGATAGGAGCCCTCGGATCTAGATCCGGTGGTTTAGATTACTCGGTACCGGTTCGCCTCTCTTCAAACCCGAGCCCTTTGATCCAGATCCAGCGGATCAGATCCATCATCCAGATCGGACCGTCCGCTCCACTCCGCCAGATCGGACCGTCCGAAACCACCGCGTCAGATCGGACTGTCCGATCCAGATCCGATGGCCCAGAAGAGAAGATACCTCTTCAGCCTGGCAGTTTTGCTAAAGAGACCCTGAGTTTCCTTGAAATCAACCCGCAGTCCACATTAGTTCAAAAAGTAATTCAAGTTAAGCCCCTATTTTTGCATCAAAGCCCCTGAGCTTTCCAGAAATAGGGTCCGCCATCCCTGGACGCGTAGTTTTGTAGTCTAACCCCAAAGTTTATAGGTTAATTATGTTTTAGTACCTGGTGGTTACGCAGACCCCCCTGGAAACTTCAGTTTTCTCGCAGTTAAGCCCCTAGACCCTGTTTTAGCCCTAGTTTTCGCGTCTTAACTCCGTTTTAAGTGGTTTTCGTGCCCACACGATCGCTGTAACACGTATAATAGCTTTAGCTCAGTTTTATGAGCTGTTTTATTGTATTGTTGTACTATTTCTTATCTTTTGCCATTGTTTGCATGTATGTGCATGTGTGGGTCATGTTTTTGGCGTTACAATCGTGAGTAGACATTGAGCCACCGGAGGAGTACCAGGAGCCACCTTCTTCAGAGCCCTTTGAGCAGAAGCAGGAGAACTTTGAGGAAGGCAAGTATAACATGAACATCCTATCACTTTTAAATACAATTTCATATTGCATTTTAATATTGTGTGCCTATAAGGATTTCCTAGCCACATTTATCCTTTAGATATAAATACCTTTGGTTGCATTTTGGTCCTTTTTAATTAATTTGATTAATGGTTATATGCAACTTAATTCTGAGAGTGGCCCTCTGTGCTGTGTGCTTGAGTGGCTCACGTCTCCTTAAAAGATGTTTTGTTAGAAACTTGGTTTAGGAGGCCAGCACGGTGCTTAGTGCTTGGTTGGCCACTCTCCCTAAGGACCTGGGACAACCGCGCAACCACAAGACTGGAATGGGACGGTTTTGACTTACTAATTAGGGCATTTTGGTTTGGGAGTAACTTACCTGCCAGACAAGAGGAGTGGTAAGCTTCCATGGTCCCTGCTCCTCCGGCTTGGTCTGTGCTGTGTGCTTGTACCCCCGAGAGGTGGGCCCCATCATCGCCGATCCAGAAACCTTAGCGGTTACACCTTACTAACGTGATCCTTTGTAATGGTCTCGTAGTGCGCTTGCTAGTCATCTCACCTAAGGAAGTGTGATGAACCACTAGCGTAGCTCACGACTTCTGGGTAAAGATGTGCAACCTCTCGAGAGTCTAAAACTGGTATACTAGCCGTGCTCATGGTCATGAGCGGCCCAGATCCTCCATCTGATTAGGGGGGTTTATCTTTGGTGGTTTGGCTTGGAATTCAGTAGACTCATGATTACTTTTAATTAATTATCCTGCAACTTGGGTTCATGGTAATTTAACCACTTGTAGTAAATAGGTTTTAATAAAATTTGCCAAGATTAAAAGCTAATGCAGTTGGGTCAGCTAACCGTAGAGCCTCATAATTCGTGTTATACTTGTTGAGTACAAGTGGTGTACTCACACTTGCTTTCTCTACTCTTCTGTTCTCTTTGGATATCTTCGACTGCTGCTCAGTACCAGGTGACGTGGAGGACTACATCAGCGGACTCGATGATTTCTAGGCATTTGTCTCCCAGCCGACGTCCTTGTGGCGCCCTGTTCTTCATGTATTCATTTTACGCTTCCGCACTCCTTGAACCGATTCTTGATTCGGTTGTAATAAAGAATTCATTTACAATTTATACACTTTTATTTCATGATATGTGTTGTGATATCTTGATAATTCTGCTGTATATATGCGTGACTTGATCCTGGCGCATATATGATTGCTCGGTTTATGTCTTGTAAATCGGGTGTGACAGAATTGGTATCAGAGCCATGTCGACTGTAGGACGAAGCCTAGGTAGAACCGGTCGAGTTTAAGGACCTCTTTTCTCTTGTCTTGCTTCTGCAAAATCCAAAATTATTTCTGCTTCTATTCCTTGAGTCCTAAACTTTGGTTTGCTAGCTCTCTCTCTTTTCCTTTCCGAGAATTAGTCTGATCTCTTTCGTAGACGTTGGCCTGCAATTTTCTATCTGTCGTCATAAGCCTAGGATGCCTTTGCAAAAATACGCTAGAGCATCTGTTTGTTTTAGTCGAGTGGTGTGATAAACTCAGCTAAAGTGTGGATATTGAGTGTTTGTGATTGTGCAAAATGTTTGATTTGGATTTTTGGTTGATTGCATAGTTTAAAAGTTAAACTTGCTCATGCAAATTGACTTTAACGCAAACTTGAATTAAGTAATCAAACTGAGATAGATCATTGGGGGTAAAATCGTACACTCTTTTCTCTCTACCTTATCCTGCCAGAGTGTTCTTTCCGGAGTTATACAATATCGGTCTCTTATAAATTTCGTTCTGTTGCACTCAGATGGTGAACACCAGGAGCACCGATTCCGGTTTTGGCCAGCAGGGGCAGAACAACCAAAGTACCGGCCAGCCGATGCCGATGTCTCCACCTCTAACTCCGGAGTAGTACTTCCAGCTCCAGATGCAGATGATCGCTACCCTGAACAACACTGTTCATGCTCTGTAGCAGGCCCACGCTCAGCCGCTGCCTCCTCCACCGCAGCAGCCCCGCGACAGGCGTGCGGACTTTCTGAGGGGTCACCCGCCGATGTTCTCCCATGCGGCTAATCCACTCCAGGCAGACGACTGGCTTCGTTCGGTGGAGCGTCAGTTGGATGTTGCTCAGTGCGAGGACCGGGAGTGAGTTCTATACGCAGCAGGGCAGCTGCGAGGCTCAGCTCTCGATTGGTGGGAGTCTTACCCAGCTCGAGACCGCAACGCCCTCACTTGGGTCTAGCTCCGGGAATGCTTCAGGAACCACCACGTCCCCGCTGGAGTCATGAAGATGAAGCACAAGGAGTTCCTTGCGCCTAAGCACGTAAATTAGAGTAAAATCTTTCCGCAAATTCCTTTTGAGCTCAAGCCCAACCTTGTTTACCTCCGTGAAATAGGAAATGTTGAGTAATTTCCATCTTCTTTTTCCGGTACTTATCATTTCAGGGAGCTATGACGGTGATCGAGTACCGTGACCATTTCCTCCAGCTCGCTCGCTACGCCCCTGCTAAGGTCGCCAATGATGGCGATAAGCAGGAGCGCTTCAGGGAGGGGCTGGACGATCATATTGAGTACACGCTCCTGAACCTTCGCTTCGACAACTTTAACCATCTGGTTGACTCCGCCCTCAACACCGAGCGCAAGCGCCGGGAGATTGAGGACAAGAAGAGGAAGATGACTCTTGCTGCATCTGGCAGCAACACTCAGCCTCGATACCAGCACCCGCAGCAGCAACAGCAGAGGCCACTTCAGCTGTACCAGCCGCGACAGCAGCAGTACCCACCTCATCCCCAACAGCAGCAGAAGGCTGGACAGGGCCAGAGGTTCCCAGTACCTCCGGCACGCTCAGCTCCACCGGCTCCACTCGCTCCGCGGCAGGGAGTGCCTACTCCTCCTGCCGGACAGCAGGCTCCTGCACTCCCATGGGCGTGCTATCACTGTGGCGAGCCGGCACACAACGCCAACGCTTGTCCCCCGAAGGCGCAGTCTGGACCGCAGGGGCGCCTAGCTCAGCCCAGGGCGCCATTACAGGGCAGGGTGAACCACGTGACGGCCGAGTCGGCGGCCGAGGCTCCCAACGTGGTTATTGGTACGTTCATGGTTAATACCCACCCTGCTACAGTGCTTTTCGATATTGGTGCTACGCATTCCTTCATTACTCAGTCTTTTGTCGAGCATCATGGTATTCGTACTAGCACACTAAAGAGGTGCATGTTAGTATCTTCACCGGGAGGGCAGTTGAGGTCTCATACTTTCTGCCCCAAAGTCAGTGTTGCCATAAGGGGGGTAGAGTCCAGTGCAAATCTGATGGTGCTAGACACCAAGGGCATCGATGTGATTTTGGGAATGGAGACCCTTCCTAGATGGGGCATCAGAATTGATTGTGCTCAGAGGACTGTCCACTTGTCAGCACCGGATGGACAAGAAGTCACACTCAGTGCTTTGAAGCCCTCTGGATTTCTTTGTCAGATGGAGGCTAGACCCACGGATGGTATTCGCGTGGTGTCTGAATTCCCGGATGTTTTTCCAGATGATTTGCTAGGTATGCCGCCTAATCACGACATTGAGTTTTCTATTGATCTTTTGTGTGGCACAGCTCCTATTGCTAAGTGGCCCTATCGTATGGCACCCGTTGAGCATGAGGAAGTTAAGAAGACCATCGACGAGTTGCTAGCCAAGGGCTATATCCGTCGCAGTTTCTCTCCTTGGGCTTTTCCTGTATTGCTTGTGGAAAAGAAGGATGGCGCGAAGAGAATGTGCGTCGATTATCGGGATCTAAATGCAATCACCATCAAGAACAAGCATCCATTGCCCCGCATAGAGGATCTTTTTGATCAGCTTCAGGGTGCTTGTGTATTCTCGAAGATCGATCTGCGTTCTGGGTATCATAAGCTGAAGATTCATCTCGAGGATATCCCGAAGATGGCATTCACCTGCAAGTATGGGCTATATGTGGCAGAACCAACCTGAATTACACCGGCTCAAGTACGCGAGTCCACTCTTGAGGGCTTCAACGTGCTTCAAACGGTATAATCCCTTGGCCTGTCAGGTAACGTCCTGATAAACCACCGAATGCAGGATCAAACAAGGTACCTCGCATGAAGGCGAGTCAAGAGATACAAATGCCATCACACTTTACAGCACAGGCAGATATATTACATGAGTGTTTTTAAAGTAACATCAGTTACCAACTGATGGAAATTATTACAAAACAGTTTTAAGTTTCCAAGTCATAGCAGCGGAGTTTATAACACGGGCACTGTACACGTCGCCAGTTCAGATATCATGCTAGCCCTGGCATGATATCACTCGGAGGGATCTTTGTTGGCCGGGGACGGGTCCTACTCCACGGACCAACCATCGGGCAGAGGGTAGGGCCATGGCACAGGCAGGGCAGAGTCGTCAGGGGGATTACCTGAATAAGAATATCACAAGGCAAGACTGAGTATTCTAATACTCAGCAAGACTTACCCGTTCATGGTATACTTAGCCATGTAACTAAACCTATGAAGGCTTTTCGGGTTTTGGGTAGAGTTTTTCAGCTGAAAAGCAACAAAGAGTAGGTCCTTAGTTTCAACTTTTAGCTGTCAAGTTCTATGTGATTATCCATTCTAGATAAGCACCTATAGCTATTCAAGCATGGTAGAATCTTTGGCCAAACATCATTTTTGATAACCGTATAATTGCTCTTGTTACTCTATGTGGTAAAGGGATCAAGCAGTCTCAATCTCTATGAGAAACAGACGATTCCAGAATCGAATTTCAGCCTTGCAAGGGTAAACCTAACTCACACGCTTGGAACATCCAATGATGGTTCTATAGCAACCGTTTGCCTTTCATTCCGACTCGTGGATCAGAGCCACCACAAGCGACTGCAGGACCATACACACATCCAATGTGCAGGACGTACGTCTGTAGAGTGACTACACGACCTTACTCCTGGTTGCCCTGCAACACGTATTTCCACACGTCGAATCAAGTAACAGGAAAATCCAAAATACGAGTGGTGAGAGGTATGTCCACTCCTCGGGCCTATTGGTTGCTAGGTTTACCGCTTACCATATTTCGCGGCATGTGGCTAGTACTTTCAAACGCTTAACCACTGCTACCACACACTGCGACCTTATCAAATTCACCAACACAGATGGGGTATCATCTCAACCATGATACTCCACATAAATCCCGTCCGCCATCCTTATAGTGATTACAGGATGTAAACATTGCAACTCCTATATCGCGCGAGTGACGGGAAATCACCTGACTTCTACCGGTTCTATTAGCATAGCAGCTATTCGAACTCAAGAACTAGTATTCAACACACTGGTTCCTAGGAAAATGCAACTAGGGTTTCTCAAACAATTCCTAAGAACGTAATGCATAGATAGGTATAAATAATGTAGATTGCAGTGTAAATAAAGTAGGGGTTATGTCCGGGGCTTGCCTTATTGTGTGGGGTTAGGGGCAATAGTGTCAAAATTTTCCGAACTTTGGTTCGGAGCTTCAGTTAGACCTTCGACGGCGTTTCCGGGGTCTTCAGCTGATTCCACTCCTTGTTCCGGGATTAGTTCGTAGTCACCGTCGGCGAGAGTAGTCGAGTCTACATGATATGCATAGTTATAAGTTAAGGGATGCATATTATTTCATTTTATTTCATGATAAATTTGTAATCCAATGAAAATATAATTTACTTATTACACATATCCTTTACTTCTCTACTGGGTAGTCATTTATCGGGTATTAACCATTTTATCTAGTTACATTAAGCAACAGGGTTGGTTACCCTAAATATTTAACTAATGGCATGAGGTAGCAGGTTGGGTTGGTTTCAACTATTTAAACTAATTATTGATAACCTTATCTATTTTCTTTGCTAATTATGTTTATTAACCCTAGGTTATTATTTAACCATAGACTTATTTTATTTAGATATGAGTATAACATTATCATACCATGTTTTATTTGCTCTGGTGGTTTTACACCTGATCCTAGGGTAAGAATTTAGTAACAGGTTACACTACTCAAGAACAGTACCTCCAAATATTTTCATGATTTTTGAACATTTAAAACCACAAATATTAAATATATAGGGTTAAATAGGTATTATTCATAATTAAACTCACACATTATGAAAATATTACACATACAGTAGGTTAATTATTTTTCCTAAGTATTACATGTCAAAACAAGATTAACACAATTGGTTTCAAATTTTTACCATTTTTTTGCTAATTACTACACATTTCTTTAGACTACAACTAACTAAACTTAGTATTTAAATTAAAGCACCAACTACTCAGAAATTGAAAGTCACTCTATAAGGAAAGCTGTAGATCCTAAAATGAGGATTCCAAAAATTTTAGTTTGCATTTTTATGATTTTTCCTTAAATTAATATAGAATTTCAAATTTGGCAGCACGATTAACACAAGGGGGTCCTTAATGCACTATTCACATGAGTCTTAAGTCTTGCAGATAGTCCCATGGGCTTTCAATTCTTTTAATCCCGAGGTCCTTGGCCAGAGGCAGAAGGGGAGCAGGGATGGGATGGCCGTGTTCCGGGGAGGAGGATCACCGGTGGTGAGGTCCGAGGGGAGGGAGAGCTTCAGGGGCTCACGGCGGTTTGATTGCACCACGTGTCGAGGGCAGAGGTGGCCGGGAAGGGGGGATCTCAACGGGAGCCCGAAGTGGTGGCGGAGGGGTCAACGACAACGGCGATGCTCCGGCGGCCAACACCGGCGAGGAACCTGCGCGCAAGCATCAGTGAGTCGTGGGGAAGGTATTGGTGCCGTCAATTGGGAACATAAGCTTCGGATTAGGGGTGACCGGTGGAGACAGTGACGATGGTGGCATAGGTAGACGCCGGCGAGCGTCGGGAAGTCAATGCAGTGCACTAGGGAACCAACAGGGGTCGTAGAGCTTCACGGGGTTGATGTGGTGGGGTTGTTGTGGTGCGAGAGGGCTCGGAGTGGCTGCCCACGGTGAGCAGGAGGCGGCGGCGGAAGTTGAACTAGCCGGAGTTGGAGAAGATGAGGTTTGGATGTGGGAGGGTGAAATTGGACGGGTTGTAGAGCACCAGTGGGTCACTGCGGTGCTGTGGGATCACTAGATTGGGGCGGAGCGACGGCAGCGGCGGCTGTCGACGGTGGGCAGTGGGGGTGGCAGGGGTCCGGTGAGGGATCGAGCTCGGGGAAGAGGAAATGTTGTGGCCTAGGGTGCTCAGGGGAGTAAAGCAAGTCGCAAAGCAACAACTGAGCATGCCTTAAGGCTAGGAGGGGCGTTACGCGTGCGAGCAGGAGCGGGCGACAGCGGTGAGGTGTGTGGCGGCCGGCGGATGGCTCGGGACGCCGTGGCACGCGCGGAGGAGGGCAGCAAGGAGGGAATAGAGCCGAGATTGGGGAGAGGACGACGCGTGGAAGGAGGAGAAGCAGGAGGTGGAGCGGCGGCGGCGGCAGAGCAGCGGCCAGGGGCGAAGCCCTGCTGGCGGCAGGAGAAACAGAGCAGGCCAGCACGTGCCCGAGGAAGAAGAAGAGAGAAGAGGGGTCCGGGGGGGCCTATTTGGAAATCTCAGAAACTTCAGGGACCTCTCGATAAACTAAAATTTCCCACTGATGTAGAGGTCTAATGAAGAAATGCCCAAAATGAAAGTTGGAGAGTTTTTCAAACTCTACAAAATTGTTTTAAGGTTCAAGTTCAAAAAGCCAAAGCTTATAGCTTTACATGTTAAAATTTTGAGTAAAGGTGGAATTTGAATTCTTTTGTCCTTACCAAGGTGGATTTGATGTAATGTTGGATATGTTTGCAAGTTTTCATGGGATGTCATGATGACTTTTATTCTTGCATTTCAGCCCTTAAGTAAATTCTGAAAGTTACTCTTATACTTCAATAACTTGCACAAGAGGACCCATATTTTTGCATTAATTATATTTAGGTCCCTGCTTACACATAAAAACCTATTTTTCTTAGGATTTAATCTATCTATTGCATTTTCTTTCCTATGGTGATATAAATTTGACATCTAGTATTATATTTATCCTAGGTTTTAATGCTATCTCCCATTCTTACCCAATTATCATTAAAGGGCTTATGTTTTACAAAATTACAGTTATACCCCTATCCCTTTGTACCACACACATATACCATGGCAAGCACATACTTTTCACATTAGAATCTATATTTCTAATTACCTGATTGTGACACTATATGAGTATACGGTCATGTCCTTCGGCTTGACCAATGCTCCGGCTTTCTTCATGCATCTGATGAACAAGGTTTTCATGGATTATCTGGACACCTTTGTGGTGATATTCATTGATGATATCCTGGTATATTCCAAGTCAGAGGTAGAGCATGAGAAGCATCTGAAGCTCGTATTGCAGAGGTTGAGAGAGCACAAGTTGTATGCCAAGCTTAGCAAGTGCGAATTCTGGATTGACGAGGTTCCATTCCTCGGTCATGTTATCTCCAAGGGAGGTATTGCGGTGGACCCCAGCAAGGCGAAGGATGTGCTTGACTGGGAGGTGCCGCATTCTATGAAGGAAGTCAGCTCCTTTCTGGGCTTAGCAGGATATTATCGGAGGTTCATTGAGAATTTCTCCAAGATTGCGAAGCCTTTAACTTCCTTGCTAGAAAAGGGTGTGGATTTCTTCTGGACTGATGAGCGTAAGATGGCCTTCGATGAGCTGAAGAAGAGGTTGACTACGGCGCCAGTCCTTACTCTGCCAGACCAGAGCAAGAGGTTCACAGTGTATTGTGATGCTTCGAAGGATGGTCTTGGTTGCACTCTAATGTAGGAAGGCAGAGTTATAGCTTATGCTTTGCGGCAGTTGCACCGGCACGAGCTGAATTATCCCATGCATGATCTGGAGTTAGCCGCAACTGTGCATGCTCTGAAGATATGGAGGCATTACTTGTTTGGGCAGAGGTGTGACATTTACACCGATCACAAGAGCCTCAAGTACATTTTCACGCAGAATGAGCTGAACATGCGGCAGAGAAGATGGCTAGAGTTAGTCAAGGATTATGACCTGGAGGTTCACTATCATCCGGGCAAGGCCAATATTGTAGAAGATGCTCTGAGCAGGAAGAGTCATGTCAACATGGCCATGGATTTTTAGATGCCTCAAGAGTTATGCGAGGAATTTGAGCAGTTGAGTCTGGGTTTCTTGCATCACACCTCGAGTGCATCATTCGAGGCAGAACCCACTCTAGAGGTAAAGATTAGGCAGCATCAGAAAGAAGATAAGAAGCTGCAGGAGATCCGTGAACTGCTCAAGATTGGCAAAGCACCTCATTTTAGAGAGGATGATCACGGTACTTTGTGGTACAAGGGCCGGATATGTGTGCCAGATGTAGAGGGTCTCAGGAAGCTGATTTTGAGTGAGGCTCATGATACAGCATATTCCATTCATCCAGGCAGCACGAAGATGTATTATGACCTCAAGGAACGATTCTGGTGGTATGGGATGAAGAGTTCCGTTGTAGAGTACGTGGCTATCTGTGACACCTGCCAACATGTCAAGGCAGAGCATCAGAGGCTAGCAGGTCTATTGCAGCTGTTGAAGATTCCAGAATGGAAGTGGGAGGAGATCACTATGGACTTCATTGTTGGATTGCCTCGTACTCAGAAAGGGTACAACTCTATATGGGTAGTAGTGGATCGGTTGACGAAGGTTGCCCACTTCATTCCGGTGAACACTACTTAGTCTGATGCTAGACTCGTAGAGTTGTACATCTCCAGGATCGTCTGTCTACATTGTGTTCCGAAGAAGATCATATCTGACTGAGGATCTCCGTTCACTTCACAGTTCTGGGAGCAGCTGCATGATTCATTGGATACGAAGCTACGTTTCAGTACCGCCTATCATCCTAGGACAGATGGGCAGACAGAGAGAACCAATCAAGTGCTGGAGGATATGCTTCGAGCCTGCGCTATTCAGTATGGTACAAGCTGGGATAAATGCCTGTCGTTTGTAGAATTTTCCTATAACAAGTTCAAAAACTAAAAAATTATATCTTTACACATTAGATTTTGAACAAAGGTTGGATTTGAATTACTTTTATCCTAAAGGGTATCATTTCATAACATTTAGGACCTAAATGCAAGCATTTATGACACGTCATGATGACGGGATAGACACGTCCTGAGTAACTTTGAGAATTACTTTGGTAATTCAACTACTTGCATAAAAGGACTTGTACTTTTATAAAATTACATAAACATCCTTATTTTGAAATTACCTCCCATCCAAATACATTTTGCAAAAACAACCCTAGGTTTTTCTGTAATTATAAAAATATCCTTTTTATGTGCATTTAAATTTTAAAAAGCTTCACATAAACATACACAAGCTTTACACTATCAAGCACATACTTCACACTAACAAATAATGTGCCTAGCTTACAAGTACATGAACTGTCACACTACGGCTACCACGAAGGAGGCTAGGTGGACACTGATACTGAGAAGGAGCCCATGGAGCTGCCTGAGGACCACCCAGATGCAATAAGGACGCTGCGGGAGAAGACGGTGCCGATTTAGGTGCCACAGGAGGAGACAATGCTGAAGATGGGGTTGATGACCCAGCTGCACCCGATGGTGGTGACGAGGATCCAGAGGATGACCTAGAGCCAGCTAATGCACCAGACCCATCGCCACCTGAGCCCCATTATGAGAAGCAGATACATCGCCTGGACTTTGCTGAAGGTCCATTCCCAGCACTTCTCTGGAGGGCCATGCAGAGAATCAGCTTCCCATTGATGCCATGTTATGAAGCTTGCTTGTACAAGAATGCTCAGCACGAGGAGGAGTGGTTAGTGGCAGTGGTGATTAGTGTTCCGGATGAGAAGTATGGCAGCCTGATAGAGTACTACAAGCACTTTGATGACGTGCCCAGGAGGACTTTGGATGCAGGGACCAGTGAAGCTGCCAGAAGAGCTCTCTACTACCTGTACCAAGCTTATCGGGATTAGCTTTAGGGAACCGAGTTTCAGCAGTTCCCACACCACATGAAGGGTGCCACCTGTGTGCAGATTCCTACCCAACCCCCTGGGGAAGGAAGTTTGCTCATGGACACCACACAGGAGTTGGTCGCCGCTCTCAGCACTGACTTGGATGCTACCGGAGCAGAGATCCATGAGGTCAAGAGGAAGCTGAGGAAGATGATCACGGAGAAGCTGATTCTGGAAGCCCAGCTGAGGGGAGATCTGGAGTTACCCCCGGATTATGACAGCGATGAGTCCATCAAGTACCTGCCAGAGTCACCTCCCCGCAAGCGTGTTCACTACGGAGAGCCCGGCTACCGCACCCGCTACCATTAGAGATGCTAGATCTAGAAGTTTAAGTTAGGAGTGTTTTTAAGGGTCTTTTTGTAATCGCTAGATCGAACGGTCTTCATAGTTTGTTTAATCTTAGTTAATGTGCTTGTGTGCCTGGTTTTGTGAGAACAATTTTATTTGGATCTTTTGTAATGATTGCTCGAATGGCCTTCATAAATTGTGGAGTGATGACCATAATTATATCAAGTTTTTAATAAATATAGATAGTTAGTAAAGCTTGGGAGTGGAGGTGATCATCAGACCGTTGGCACCAAAACAACCCAAAGCCCCCTGATGTGCGGTGGCTTCGGGCTTTCCAAGTTGGAGTAAAAAGTCCAAGTCCTTCTCCAATATGGAGAGGGACTCGGAGATATTGGCCTCCTGAAGATCAGTGGCCAAATCGCGTAGGCCGAGTCGTGATCGGCTATGCGAGTCCTTAGATTGGAACAAGTCCAACACAAGGAAGGTTGTTGCAGCGCTGGATGAAGTCATGCTGGAAGCAGACTCCTCCTCGGTCCTCGGAGCAGATCCAAGGATTGACAAATCATCGAGATCATCGACGAACTTGTCGAGGTCGTTATAAGAACCCGCCGCAGGAGTTTTTGGCTTCATATCAACAAGGAACCGACGGAAACTGCCCGCACCATCTGCGATGCAGACCCATGAGCCAAAAATAAATGTTGTACCCTGAGAAGGTACTAACCTGGTGAACTGGATCTTCGATGCGCTCCCCTACCTGGTGCGCCAGCTGTCGGTGTTTTATTGGCTGCCAACTGAGGGGTATACCCAAGGTGGTAAGTTTAGGTGAGGAGACGCCGAGATCAGGAACTTGAAGGTGCAAGGAACACAAGATTTAGATAGGTTCGGGCCGCAAGGTGCATAATGCCCTACGTCTTGTATGGTGGTTTGTATTCCCTTGGGTGTAGAAGTTGTGTTTTGAATGGGTCCCTGCCCCCCCTTATATATCCGGGAGGTTAGGGTTACACGGATCTAGTCAATACTAGCCAAGGAATCGTACCCGGGTATAACTCGAGTAGTTTCCTTCTGTACCGACTAGCGTTATCTCCTACTCAAATGAGTAGAAAACAACACAAATAAGAGATAAGCCGGGCTTTATCTCTTAACCCTGTTTAAACTACGTTATGTACACAGCCCCGTAGCCTCGGTTCTGACATGGGGTTGTCTATTTTATTTACTATCTTTATCTTATCCTTGCTCCTATCCTTTTTCCATGATTAATTTCATGAGTCTCACTTTTCTAACCGATCAGATGGTGAACACCAGGTCCGGATCAGGGGTTGATCAGCCTACAGTGCCATGAAAGGAAACAAGCAACAATACCAACCCCGATCCTCAGTAGAGTCAACAGCACCAGGCGCCACTAGTAGGGATGGAGAATTTGTCGCTGCCCAGACTCAGCTGCTAACCAGCATGGCGAACACTATTGCCAACATGCAGGCTCAGATGAACCAAGCTCTAGCACCGCCACCACCGCCAGCTAGACACAGGCACAGGGAATTCATGAGCCACAAACCTCCCTCATTTTCTCACTCAACTCATCCTCTGCAAGCTGATGACTGTATCAAGAAGGTGGAGAAGATGTTGAATATCGTTCAGTGTACTGATAGGGAGAAGGTCCTTTTTTGCTTTAGGCAGACTGGAAGGAACCACCGCAGATTGGTGGGATGCTTACACCGCAGCTCATGACACCCCCAACACCATCACCTGGCAGGAGTTCAGGGAGCAACACATACCCAAAGGTCTGATGAAGCTCAGGAAGCAAGAGTTCCTTGCACTGAAACAGGGAGAAATGTCTGTGAGTGAGTACCGGGACAAGTTCATCCAGTTGTCTTGCTACGCTCCCGCAGATGTAGCAGATGATGCAGAGAAGCAGGATCAGTTCAGGGATGGTCTGATTGATCCTATCAAGTATCAGCTGATGGTGCACACTTTTGAAAACTTCCAGAAGATGGTGGACAATGCCATCATGGTGGAGCATGCTCGCAAGGAGATGGGTAACTAGAAAAGGAAGTTTGAGTCATCATGACAGTTCAGCAACAACTCACGCCCTCGTTTCGCACCCCCGCACAAAACATCTTTTCGCACTGGAGGACAGGGTGTCAACTACGCGTAGAATCAATACCAATGCCCCAACCAACAGAACCAGCAGTAGCAAGCTCAGCGTGCTGATCAATCGACGCAGCATCCCAACGTTTCGCAGAATCGCCAGAACATCCCTACTGGAACACCTGTGAGGAACAACACCCCTGCTCCCACTGGTGGTAACACGTGCTTCAGATGTGGCGAGACTGGTCACTACGCCAATCGTTGTCCCAAGGGAAATGCCCACAATACTCAAGGCCAGTTCAGCAACAATGGACAGAGGCAGACTCACAACAGCAATAGCCCAGAAACAATAACCAGACACCGCAGAACAACAAGGGTCAGCAGAACTTCGTCCTCGGGCATGTGAATCATGTGGCTGCAGAGACCGCTCAGGAGGCTCATGACGTTGTGTTCGGTATGTTCCTAGTCAACTCAGCCCCTGCATCAGTTTTATTTGATTCCGGAGCATCACATTCTTTTATTTCTGCCGAGTACATTGCTAAGTACTCCATTCCCCTATGCACCATGCCTAGTTCCATGCAAGTGAATTCACCTGGGGGAATATGAGGGCTGTGTATCAGTGTCTTGGGGTGAAAATATAGATTATGGGAAGGGAATTCTGTGCAAATCCAATAGTCTTGCAGTCCAGTGGTATTGACATCATTCTCGAAATGGGATGGTTGACAAAGTACGATGCAGTTATTCAATGTTCCAAGCGGTCAGTGATTCTCACTAGTTCAGAAGGTGAACAGTTTGAGTTCGTTGCAATACTTCCATCGGCAGCAGACTGTGCAGTGAATCAGTTGAAGGCAGATTTGATTGAGGACATCAAAGTTGTGTGTGAGTACCCGGATGTCTTCCCCGATGAATTGCCAGGTATGCCGCCTGAACGCGATATTGAATTCCTCATAGATCTATTACCTGGTACTGCTCCTATTGCTAAGAGGCCATATAGAATGTCAGTTGGTGAATTAGAGGAACTTAAGAAACAACTAAAATATTTGCTAGATAAGCAGTTCATTCGTCCTAGTTCATCACCTTGGGGATGTGTGTTGATTATAGGGCGTTGAACGAGGTTACCATCAAGAACAAGTATCCGTTGCCTCGTATAGAAGACCTGTTTGATCAGTTGAAGGGAGCCAGAGTATTCTCCAAGATTTACTTGAGGTCAGGATATCATCAGCTAAGGATACGGCCCTCAGATATGGCCAAGATAGCTTTCACTACCAGATACGGGTTTTATGAATATACAGTAATATCATTTGGGTTGACTAATGCTCCAGCTTATTTCATGTATCTGATGAATAAATTGTTCATGGAGTATCTTGACAAGTTCATAGTGGTGTTCATTGATGATATTTTGGTGTACTCCAGGAATGAGGAGGAACACGAGGAACATTTGAGGCTTGTTCTGCAGAAACTCAGAGAAAATCAGTTGTATGCCAAGCTCAGCAAGTGTGAATTCTGGTTGAATGAGGTCTCGTTCCTTGGTCATGTTATCACAGATGCGGAGGTATTGCAGTGGATCCAGAGAAGGTCAGAGATGTTTTGAAGTGGGAACTGCCAACGACAGTGTCAGAGATTCGGAGTTTACTAGGACTCGCAGGATTTTACAGGAGGTTTATAGAAGGCTTCTCTAAGATAGTGAAACCCCTTATATCACTACTAGAGAAAGAAAAGAAGTTTATATGGTCAGAGGCATGTTAGAACAGCTTTGGTGAGTTGAGAATAAGGTTGACTACCGCACCAATATTGGTTATGCCCGATATTCACAAGAGTTTTGACATCTACTGTTATGCTTCTAAATAAGGTCTTGGTTGTGTGTTGATGCAAGAGGGACATGTGATTGCATATGCGTCTCATCAGTTGAGGAAACATGAGCAAAACTATCCCACACACGATCTGGAATTAGCAGCAGTGGTACAGGTTCTAAAGATATGGAGGCACTATTTGTTGGGTCACATATGTCAAATATACACTGACCACAAGAGTCTGAAGTACATTTTCACTCAGAATGAACTCAACCTAAGACAGCGAAGATGGTTAGAGATCATAAAAGATTATGACCTGGAGATACACTATCATCTAGGGAAGGCAAATGTGGTTGCCGATGCCTTGAGTCGCAAGAGCTATGTGAACGTGACAATGGCTAGCTGGATGCCTCAGAAATTGTATAAAGAGTTTGAACAACTGAACCTTGGGTTCGTCGCCCATGCGGAAGGGATTACTACAGAAGTGGAGCCGACTCTCAAACAAGAGATACGGAAGGGTCAACTTGAGGATGCTAAGATTCAGTAGATAAACGAAATGATAGAAGCAAGCAAGGCACCTGACTTCACTGAAGATGAACATGGAACTGTGTGGTTCTGAAAGAGAATATGTGTGCCCGATTTGGATCGCCTGCCTGAGAAAATTCTACATTAAGCTCATGACTCGGCTTATTCTATCCATCCTGGCACTACCAAGATGTATCAGAATTTGAAGGAGAGATATTGGTGGTATGGCATGAAGCATGATGTTGCAGCTCATGTGGCACTGTGTGATGTGTGTCAGAGAGTCAAGGCAGAACATCAGAGACCAGCCAGTTTGTTACACCCATTGCAAGTGCCAAAATGTAAATAGGAAGAAATTGGTATGGATTTCATCATGGGGTTGCCACACACATGAGATGGTTATGATTCTATATGGATCATAGTGGATCGTTTGACCAAAGTAGCTCACTTCATTCCGGTGAAGACTACCTACACAGGGGCACGATTAGCAAAGTTATATACCTCCCGAATTGTGTGTTTGCATGGGGTACCTAAGAAGATAGTGTCAGACAGAGGTACTCAGCTCACGTCTTGATTTTAGCAGAAGTTGCATGAGTCAATGGACACGAAGTTGAATTTCAGCTCTGCTTACCATCCGCGAACTGATGGGCAGACAGAAAGGACAAACCAGGTGTTAGAGGATATGCTTAGGGCTTGTGCCCTAAAACATGGAGGCAGCTGGGATAAGAGTTTATCATTTGCAAAGTTTTCCTAAAACATGGAGGCAGCTGGGATAAGAGTTTGCCGTTTGCAGAGTTCTCTTACAATAACAGTTATCAGGCCAGTTTGAAGATAGCGCCGTTTGAGGTATTGTATGGTAGGAAGTGCAGAACTCCATTGTATTGGAGTGAGACAGGTGAAAGCTAGTTGTTTGGGCTTGAGATCATTAATGAGGCTGAACAACAGGTACAGGTTGTCCGTGAGAATCTGAAAGTGGCTCAGTCGAGGCAGAAAAGTTACGTAGATACTCGACGATGGTAGTTGACTTTTGAAGAAGGAGAATTTGTGTATTTGAAAGTGTCACCTATCAGAGGTTTGCACAGATTCAAGGTCAAAGGAAAGTTGTCACCTCGTTACATTGGCCCGTTCAAGATCTTGGAACTGAAAGATGAGGTAGCTTACCAGCTAGAGCTACCTACGTGACTGTTAGATGTGCACAACATGTTCCACATATCACAGTTGAAAACGTGCTTGAGGGTACCAGAGGAACAGTTGCCACTTGAGGATTTGGATGTACAGGATGATTTGACTTACATAGAGCACCCGGTCAAAATCCTTGACACATTGGAGAGAATCACCCGAAGTAAGAGGATTCGGATGTGTAAGGTTCAATGGAGTTACCATGCAGAGGATGAGGCTACTTGGGAACGAGATGACGAGTTCAGGCAGAATTTCCCCAGCTCTTAGCTAGCCCAGCCGAATCTTGAGGATGAGATTCCTTTTAAGGGGGGTAGGTTTGTAACATCCTACTTTTCAAATTAGGAACCTAAATAAATTTTGCTAGATTCTTTTCAAGATCCATAAGGTTTTTATTAAAATTATTTTGATTTTAGATCATTTACCATGAATTAACAGTAATTTACTTAACCATAAAAAGAAATATAAGGAAATATAGATCTTGTGCATTTTATGCCGCATTGTATTGTTTTATTGCTTGTCTTCCATTTGTATTTAAATTTCAAATTTAAATTCAAGTGCATTTCTTTTTCTCCCTCTCTATCTCGTTTGGCCCGGCCCACTTTCTCTTTCTTTTTCCCCTCTCTCCCTTTCCTCCTGCAAGACCTAGCCCAATCGGCCTTTTCTTTTTTTTCTTCTTTCCTCCCCTCGCGGCCAAGCCGGCCCAGCCGGCCTAGCCTGCTCCGCTCTTCTTTTCCCGGCCCAACAGCCCAACCGGCGCCCCCTGTCTCCTCCCCTTCTTCTCTCTCACCGTCAGGTGAGCCCTGCCCGTCGAGGTCATCCCCCGACCTTGAGCCAGACTCGGGCTCGACCCCGAGTCTGGCCGCGGCACGTCGTCTCGACCCACGCGGCACCCCGGGCTTGCACGTCGAGGCCCCTCGGCAGCCCTATAAAGCCGCCGCCCCACGCCCTTGGTCCCGTCATCCCTGGAGCCGCCGCCTCGCCTCGCAAAACCCTAGCCGCGCAAGCCCGCCGCCGCCGCACCACAGCCGCCCGCCGCTCCGCCACTTTCCGCCATCGAGCAAGTGCCCCCGGAGCTCCGCGTTGTGGTAAGGAGCATCGCCGGCCCCTTTTTCCCCCTTTTTTCGCCGCCTTCCTGCACGCGCGATTCCTCGCCGAAGCTCCACGGCCGGGCGCCACCACCGTGCGCCCCTCCCGGCCCCCATCCCGCCAACCCGAGCCCCTAGATGCGTTCCCCGTAGCGCCCTCATTCTCCCCGTGGAGCCCGCGCGTGAAACCGAGCCTGGACTGCCGTTTTCGGCCAAGTCCGGTGAATCCGCCACCGCCCGCCGCCATTTGCCGTCACTTCCGGCGTCCAGCGCCGCCACCTCGAGCCGCCAGCCGCTCCCGGCCGTCCGATCAAGATCCGACGGTCTAGATCGGGGTCAAATAACCCGATACCGGTCAACCCTAGGATCTTTTGCACTTTAGCCCTTGAGTTCTATCAAAATTAACCCGCAGTCCACGGCAGTTCAAAAGTATTCACGAGTAGATCCTTTTTCTTCTGTTTAAGCCTCTATTCTTTTCTAAAATAGAACCTGCCACCCCTAGCCCATCTATTTTTCAATCTAAACCCTAGATTTAAGGTTTAATTATGTTTTAGCCCTCGGTTTCTTTGTTTCAGAGCCCTTCCAGTTTCAAATCTTTTACAAATAAGCCCCTGGAATCATGTTTTAGCCATAACTTCTCCATTTTAACTCTATTTTCCTTGATTCTCGCGCTCACGCGACCCTTGCGACATATACAGTAGCTTTATAATGTTGTTTTGCTCTGTTTATATTGTTTGGTGTACCGTTACTTATTTATTGTACTTGGTTGTTTGTATGTACTTGTGTATTGCGATAGACGATGCGCAGTTCAAGGGTCCGCAAGCGCAAGGCTTTGAAGACAATCCCTAAGCAGCAGTAGTACTTTGACGAAGGCAAGTGGTCCTTGATCATATTTCGATCCTAATAACTTTTAAAATATACATATTTACTTTATATGCATACATGTGTCTATAATATGATGGATCCCAAACTAAGGATGTGCCTAGTTTCTTTTGAACTTACTTGATTAAATCTGGGTTGTTATATTTATATTGTAGCTATGCTAGTTGCTTTTACTTAGACTTCGGTTGAATAACTTGGAAATTTACGCTACACTTGTTAAACTTCATCTTCTGGAATACTTTATTGGTAATAACTTTAAGATCATTGTATGAATTCGAACATGGAGAACCACCTAGGAAAACAGTGCAACCACAATAATACATGGCTCTGATCTTGGCTAATTAATTAGAAACTGTAGCTTGTAATGGTCTTACCAAAAAGAGCAAGAGGGGATGCGTTGATGGGGTATAGCTTGGTCCTCTTGAGGCGTAGATATGTTCTTGGTTAAGACGTCTTCCTCATTAGGGAGGGTTATGACCACTGCGGCCTGAAACCTTAGTGGTCCGTTGCAAGTTAGGGAATCTTTGTAAAGGCCTCATAGTGAATCCCTGCCACTCACCTTTTAAGGTTTAAGGGTCTTGCAAACCCGGGCATTAAGGGAAACATGAGTTGTGGGTAAAGTGTACAACCTCTACAGAGTGAAAACTGGTATATCAGCCGTGCTCACGGTTAAGAGCGGCTTTGACCCTCACATGATAATTGAACTTAAAGATGATCTAAATCATGATGTTGTTACATATCTCTTTTATTTATTTAAAGGTTGGTATATACTTATATTTAGTTAATGCTTGCTAAATAAAACTTCGTTAACTAAAAATGCTTATCGTAGTCAAACCATGTCAGCTTTTCCCTAATTTTTGCCTTGCATGTCATATAATTTACTTCACTTGCTGGGTACCAACCATAAGTGTACTCATGCTTGTTTTATTAAAACCAATGCTGCTCAGAACAAGATAATTGTCCGGAGTTCCCTAATGATTTTGAGGAGTTCTAGGTGTATGTCTCCTAGACATCTACCTGTTGAAGCGTCCCCTCATCAGAGGTGACTAAATGTGATACAAATATCAGTCCCAGGAGGATGATAACACATTTATTACATCAGATGGTTCGTTACCGTACAAACCGTCGAGGTAGCGGGTACTGAAGCGCCACTATCAAGAGGGACAACATAAGAATCTTGCGCCATGGTAAGCTTCCTATGAAGACCCTGAACCACAGGCAAGGTTGGGTGCAGGACGGCGACCTACTCGACGTCTTCAGGAATGAAGTTCGGATCCTCCTCTGTAAAAACTAGGCAAGAGTGAGTATATACATACTCAACAAATCAACCCACACCCACGGAGGGGGATAATAAAGATCATGCACGAGATATATCAAGGACAAGGCTAGGGTTCATTTGCAATAAAGCAAGATTTTACACATGCAAGGTTTCATTTAATAAAAGAGTTTTCTCAAACATTTCTGTAGTAATTGAATAATAAGTGGGGTTGATCCTACACAAAGGATCCATGTTTTAATGCTACCGGACTCCACATCTATAGTAGCTCACGGCACAGCTACCGGACACTTTCAAAACAACTCACGCCATGAAACCAACCATCCCAAAATGTCTATTGAAGTGACCTTGCCGTAACTCGTCCAATACCGTGGACACGGCTATTCGAATAGATTTTACACTCTGCAGAGGTTGTACACTTTACCCACAAGTAGGGTACCGCACTATGAACACCTTAGTGTCGTTGCGGATCCTAACAAAGCCATTACCCACCTTAGCTAAATCTAACTAGCCAACACGGAAGCATCCATGGGGTTAATGACCTATCAACAAAGTCATAATCGGGACATAACTCACATAGATCGTAATCCTTCTCCATGATCTCCCGTTGCTCACCGGCTCTCCTTTTGGCTAGCAGAACAACTAGTGGGGTTTATGCTAAGCCGTTGCCCACACAACGGTCAAGTGGTTGTACGATAAGTGGGTTAGGCGAGATGACACCTCAGTTCTCCTTACATTGACAAGACGGACATCTCCCAACCATGCTCAACCACAAAGTTATAGGCTCACCAGTGGCATTTCATATAGGAAACACCGTCCATCTCATCAGGTTATATCTTTCTTTTCTTTTGCCAAAATTCCGTTTTATCTTTAAAACACTCACACCCTTATTTTCGATAAAGCGCGTTGTGGTCATGGTTAAAATATAATAAAGGGAATACAAGGTCCTAAGCATCTCTAGCAGCAGTTAACGTCCAACAGAGCAAATCCTATATAGACATTAACCTAGGTCATCAAGGAATAGTCATAGCAATCAAGGGGTGACTATCCAACCATGTCTTGCAATAAAACAATGCATTTTATAAAACAGGCCAATAGGTTGTGTTTATAAAACTAGGATAAATATGCATCAAAGGATGGGATTGGACTTGCCGTCCTCAAAGCCTTCCGGAAGCTCCTCCTGGAGGTACGCGTCTTCGGGCTCCGGCTCGCGGTCCTGCTCCTCCTCGTGCGGAGACAGTCTACGGAGGGCCGTCCACAGAGATGGGTGGTGGCCGGCAATGGTGAGCGGCGGCGGCAAGCTACAGCGCAAGGTAGAGGAGGGGAGGTGCTGGGGCGGTGTGGGCGGAGTGAGGGGCGGCTCGGGGGCTGATTTATAGGTCAGGAGGGAGAGGGGAGATGGCCGGCATGGGAGGGTCACGGGCAGTACAGGAACCTCACATTAATGGTGGTCAGGATGCTCGGGGACAAGGCGCAAGCTGCGAGGGTGAGGGGACGGGACGGAGACGGGCCGGCGCAGCAGCGGGTCGCACGCCGGCTTGGCGTGCATCTGTAGCAAGCATGCAGTGGCACAGCAAGTAGCAGCGGCCGCGGCGTCCGTGGCATGATGCGGGCGGCGTGATGCGAGCACGCGTGCACAGCCAGCAACGGGGGTAGCTGCTGGTCGGGAGCTAGCCTGCGCGTGCGCACAAGGAGCAGGCTACAGCCCGAGCAGGCAGCACGTAGCACAGGGGAGAGAAAGAAAGCGGAAGCCAGCGCCGGAAAAAAAAGGGTCTGGGAAAAAAGTTAGAAGAGAGAAATAAAATGGATTTGAACAAAATATGAGAAAAGAAAAGAGGGGACACGCGCGCGGCACCGACGATCGCGGTTGGGCAGTCGCATGCGGCCGACCGTGACACGATGGTGATGCGATGGGACGGCGGGGCCGGTGGAAAAGGAAGAGGGACGGGCGGCTCTACGGAAAAAGACGTCTGTGCGATGTTGGGATGGCGGAAAATCGGGGGGTGGGCTTCAGGAGCTTGAGCGGCGGAAAAGGTTTAAAAAATTTTAAGCAAGTGATTGCTAATGCAATTTAAATAAGATAAAAAATGCGGGCGTTACAAACCTACCCCACTTAAAATGAATCTCGTCCTCGAGATTCGGCTGGCTCCTAAATTGATGGGGAAACTCTTTCTTGAGGGCATCTTCACGTTCCCATGTAGCTTCTTCTACTCCGTGTCTGCTCTACTGAACTCTACAAATCCGTATTTCAGAGTTTCTTGTCCTTTTTGTGACAGTGTCCAAAATCTTGACAGGCACTTCCTGGTGCCGAAGAACTGTCTATAAATCTATTTCTTCTTCCAGCACACGCTCTTTCTAGGGTACCCTTAGACATCTTCTCAGTTGGGATACATGGAATACTGGGTGTATGTCAGCCATTCCTTCTGGCAGCTCCAGACGGTATGCTACAGCTCCAATTTTCTTCTGTACTCGGTATGGTCCAATGTACCGAGGGGCTAGTTTCCCATGTACCCGAAATCTTCGAATCCCTCGAATAGGTGAAACCTTGAGATAGACGAAGTCTCCTGGATTGAAGCTTATTTCTCATCTCTTCTTGTCTGAGTAACTCTTCTGTCGAGATTGGGCGGCCTTCAGTTTTTCTCTAATTTCGGCCACACTTTCTTCCGCTTCCTTTACGAGTGTGGGTCCAACTAGGGCACGCTCTCCAACTTCAGACCACATCAGGGGGGTTCTGCACTTTCTCCCATAGAGAGCTTCAAATGGTGACATGCCCAAGCTTGCTTGATAACCATTGTTGTACGAAAACTCAGCATAGGGTAAACTTTGTTCCCAATCCTTGCCATAAGTAAGGACACATGCTCTTAGCATATCTTCTATAATCTGGTTCACCCTTTCTGTTTGACCATCGGTATGTGGGTGATAAGCTGAACTAAAATGCAACTTGGTGCCCATGGCCTTATGCAAACTTTTCCAAAACCTAGAGGTGAATTGGGTTCCTCTATCCAAAACAATTTTACTAAGCACACCATGCAGCTTTACTATGTTGTCCACATAGAGCCGGGCTAGCTTTTCTCCACCATAATTGGTCCGTACAAGTAGGAGGTGAGCGACTTTTGTGAGCCGGCCCACTATCACCCATATGGAGCCATGCCCTTTCGGTGTCTTGGGTAAACCCACTACAAAATTCATTCCCACCTCATCCCATTTCCAAACCGGGATTGGTAAGGGTTGCAGTAATCCTGCTAGCTTCTGATGTTCGGCCTTGATTCTTTGGCAAGTATCACAATGGGCGACGAACCATGCAATGTCCGCTTTCATTCCACTCCACCAATACTTGTGTCTTATATCCACATACATCTTGGTGGATCCTGGGTGGATGGAATATGCCGAGTTGTGGGCCTCATCCATAATAGTCTGCCGGAAGTCTCCTTCCTTGGGTAAGAAAATTCTATCTTTGTACCATAAGGTTCCTTTGTCATCCACTCTAAAATCCGGTGCCTTGTTTTCTCCAGTATGCATGCGGATTTTCATCAAGTCCTTGTCTGAACCTTGGGCCTTTCTGATCTTATCCTCCAGAGTGGGTTGAACACTCAACTTGTGACTGAAACCATGGGGGGCGATGTGCACATTTAATCATGCCATTTCTTCTAGTAGGTGGGCATCCTTAGGTCCATAAGATTTCCGGCTTAAGGCATCTGCTACCACGTTTGCTTTACCAGGGTGGTAATGAATTTCCACGTTATAATCCTTAACTAGTTCTAACCACCTTCTTTGCCTTAAGTTCAAATCTGGCTGGGTGAAGATGTACTTCAAGCTCTTATGGTCTGTGTAGATCTCACACTTATTCCCAATCAAATAGTGTCTCCAAATCTTATAGGCATGCACTACGGCTGCAAACTCCAAATCATGGGTTGGGTAATTCTGCTCATGAGGCTTGAGTTGTCGGGAAGCATATGCCACTACTTTCCCATCTTGCATAAGGACACATCCTAATCCTTGACACGATGCATCACAATAAATGATAAAGTCTCGTTGAATATCCGGCAAGGTTAATACCGGGGCGGTTGTCATTCTTCTCTTTAACTCCTGGAAGCTTCTCTCACATGACTCGGTCCATGTGAACTTCTTCTCTTCCTTGAGTAGTTCTATCATGGATTGGGCTATCTTGGAGAATCCTTCAATAAATCTCCGGTAATATCCGACTAAACCGAGAAAGCTCCTGATTTCACTGACATTGGTTGGTTGCTGCCAATTGGAGACTGCTTCGACTTTTTCAGGGTCCACTGCTACTCCTTCTACGGTCAAGATATGACCAAGGAATGCTACTTTCTCAAGCCAAAATTCACACTTGCTGAACTTGGCGTAGAACTTGTGTGCTCTCAACTTTTCCAAAACCACTCGTAGGTGCTGCTCATGTTCTTCGACACTCTTAGAGTAAATAAGTATGTCGTCAATGAAAACTACGACAAACTTATCTAACTCTTCCATAAACACCTTATTCATGAGGTTCATGAAATATGCAGGTGCACTGGTGAGTCCAAAGGACATCACCGTAAACTCATATTGCCCATAGTGGGTGATGAAGGCCGTCTTCAGAATGTCACTTTCCTTAATCTTGAGCTGATGATATCCTGACCTTAAGTCTATCTTGGAGAAGTACTTGGCTCCCTTTAGCGGATCAAAGAGGTCATCAATTATGGGAAGAGGGTATTTGTTCTTGATGGTGACTTCATTTAGTGCACGTAATCAACGCACATCCTCATGCTTCCATCCTTCTTCTTGACGAACAAGACTGGAGCTCCCCATGGTGATGAGCTCGGTCTAATGAAACCACTTTGTTGTAACTCTTCCAGTTGTTTCTTTAGTTCTGCCAATTCAAAGGCTGCCATCCTATGGGGTCTCTTAGCTATAGGGGAGGTTCCAGGGACAAGGTCAATGACAAACTCTATATCCCTATCTGGCGGCATTCCTGGGAGTTCTTCAGGGAAAATATCTAGGTATTCATTTACTACTGGAACTTCTTCCAAGGATTTAGCTTCCATACTAAAAACCATTGGGTCCGGTCCACTTCCCCGAGTATGGCAGGTTACTTGTACTCCTTCTGGGTTGGTTAGGTGTACCACCTTGTCAACACAACTTATAAGGCCATTGTGCAGGCTTAGCCAATCCATTCCAAGGATCATGTCTATACCTTTAGACTTAAGTACTACTAGGTCTTCTAGGAACTCTACCCCACTTAAAATGATCCTTACCCGAGAACAACCCAGTTGACACTTAATGTCACCTCCAGGCATTCGGGTTAATAGGGGTGTTTTTAGTAGTACTGTAGGTATATTGTGCTTTTCCACAAAACTTGAGGATACGAATGAATGTGATGCTCTAGAATCAAATAATATTGTTGCCAAAACTGAGCTGACTAGAAACTCACCGAGCACTATGCCCTGAGCATCCTGAGCCTCTTGCGTGTTGATGTGGTTGACACGGGCTCGTTTGAAGGACTGCTGGTTATTGTTGCCGGTGTTGTTGCTACGGATAGGTACACGATTGGCTCCTGATAGAGCTGGCCTTGGTCCATTCACCAAGTTGGAGAAGGCTGATGTTGTCGGCTTGTTGTTGGCATATGGATAGTTGGCAATGAAGTGCCCTATCTCACGGCAGTTGAAGCATGCTCTAGCATTGTTGCTGGTAGTAACTTGGCTTGCATTGCTCTGTGGGGCCTTCATGGTGTTCTGGCTCTTGAACTGCCTGAACTGGGTGTTGGGGTCCTGAGAGCTAGTAGCTTGTGACTGGGTCCTGTACTACATAGGGGCTTGGCACCTAGGCACCGGAGGGCCGAAGTGCCTCGGCTTCTGGAAACGGTCCTGCTAGCGAGCCTTGGTTTCTAGGAACTTACGCTTATTGTCTCTCTTTTCCTCTACCATGGCTCTCTCGGTTATGATAGCTATGTTCATCAGTGTGTTGAAGTCTGGGTAGATGCATGGGGAAAGCAGCTTCTTAAGTTCTGCATCCAAACCCTTTCGGAACATATCCTACTTCTTTTCATCCTTGTTTACTTCCTCTGGTGCATAGTGAGCTAGTTCTATGAACTGATATGTGTACTCCTCAACAGACTTGTTGCCTTGTCACAGCTCATGAAACTCATCTGCCTTGCGCTTCATGGTGGCTGCTGGGATGTGATAGCGATGGAACTCATCCACAAATTCCTTCCAAGTGATAGTGGAGGCATCCTGAGCAGCTGCACAGTAGTTCTCCCACTAAGCCAAAGCAGTTCCAGTGAGCTGGTGAGCAGCCAAACGGACCTTGTCATGGTCTCCTTGCTCAAATGGCTTGAGTTTTCTCTTGATAACATGCAACTAGTCATCTGCATCCAAGGGGTTGTTAGATCCTGCAAAGGTGGGTGGCTTGGTCCTCAGAAAAGCTGTCAGTTTGTCATTTGTACTCTGCTCATGGGGCCTTGGGTTGGTGATGACATTGGTCAAAGCTTCCAGTAGGAGGTTCTGGTTGTTCAACACTTGCACCAGGTTAATGGCCGGTGGGGTGGGGCCTGACGTGCTCCTACTTGGCTTTCTCCTCCCTGCTAGCTTACTTCCTGATCTTCCTGATCTTCATGGCTGGAGGCTTGTCCTTGCACACCCTGCTGCCTCTCCGCACTTGGAGTGGTACATGCCTGACTTTGGAAGGTCCTGGTGTTACGCCTGGGGCCCATCTGTGGATTGGGTAAAACTTTTATGAGACTTAGATTTGGAATTAAGTGATGTTTAAGTTATTTATTTTCATATTTTTGAAAAGGCAGAATCCACCTCCTGCCGACAAGCACACAGACTAACAAGCATCAAGCACAAAAAGTTTTATTTATTAAGCTGGGGGTACAACACTTGGGAGGGTACAGCCAAAACATGCACTACACGGTCGGGTACAAAGGGCACAATAGATGGGAGGGGCACAACTCTAAGCTTGGGGCCGGGACGGCTTCATTCGTAGGGGCATCTCTGAGGCATGCTACTCGCGGGGCGAGCCGTCTTCCGGGGCGGAGTGCACTTCCAGTGGGATGAGTAGCTCTTCCTCGTCGTCCTCGAGGATCCCATTTTCTCGGGGCTGTTCGACAGCTCCTTCTTCTGCGGCTGCAGCTGACCTTTCGGCACCTTCGGGTGGAGCTTGCGGGGTCCCAAAAAGTCCTCCCCATCCTATGATGGGTGTTCCAATTAGGACTTGGGTCTCCCCGATTGTCGGGATGGGCGTTCCACTGCTGGTCCATTCTTGCATACGCCGATCCTGGATCTGCGTGAGGTTCTCATGAGCGACGGCTTCGCTAATTATAGCGGCCGCGATTCTTGCTTCGGCTTGAGCCACCCGTTTGGTGCATCCTCACTGCAAGCTCTGCTTGCTCGGCCCGGTGGGTTTGCTCCCTTAGGTATTGGGCGTGCTCGTCGAAGAGCTTGTCCAAGGAGATGAGGTAGGCGACCACATGGTACAAAAGGTCTTCTTGATGGCGGCGCCGTTCCAAGTTCCTCATGTGTGCCTGCCAGACTTGTGTCCTGATGGCCGGGGGAAAAAGCCTCATCGGTGTGGGAATGAGGTGTTCCTCAAAGATCGGGCACAGGTAGCGGAGAGCCTTTCTGATAGCCAAGGGATAGGCATCCTGATGCTGAAATCCTGTGGCAGTCACTCACCACGGCTCGATGTTGGGGTAGCGGGTGCTTCTGGCGATGGAAAGAACCACCCTACAGTGAAGAGTGCCGAGGTGTTCGTACTCTCTGCTGTAGTACCTTAGGCGCTCAGTAACACCGAGGCGCTCCAGGGAGTTGATCAAAAGGCGGGGGAAACCAGGCTCTTCTTGGCAAACGCCCTAGGTCCAACCATTCTCAGCCATCTGAAAACAAAGTTAGAGTGAACAAGCCTTGCACACATGGTAGGGTACAAAAAGGATAGATGGTCTTTATTTTTCAACAGGGTCGGGTACATCTCCCAAGGATACATTATTACTAGGATGATAGCTCTAGCTTAGGTACTCTACTCTTCCCGAGGGGATTCTTCCTCGATCTGGTTAGGGCGCTTCTTTGGTGGAAGACATTGCTCCAATACCTCATCTTCGGTTTGAGTGCCCTTATCCCAATGGGTTTCTTCGGGTTCTCCTTCCAGTAATCCAGCTTCTCTTCTGCGTGCCTCGATACATTCCCTTTCTCGAGTGTTGCTTCGCCATATGTCATGGAGAGAGGCTAGGGAACTCTCAGCTGGTGCCTCAGCTTCTATTGTTCTCCTCCATTGTATTTCCAGGTCTTATTCTGCCTTTTCTGCCCTGCGGATTTGGTGCTTTAGTTGTTTTGCCTGTTTGCGGTAAAGTCGGTCTAGGCCAGTGAGGTAAATGAACAGGTAGGAAACCGTATCTTCTAGTTCTTCTTCCCTTCCACATCCTCTCATCCGGGCAATCCATGAGCGTCCTCTTCCTCCAGCAGGTGGGAAAAATCCCATAGGAGTTCGCTGAAGATGATGCTTATAGACCACGTGTAGGCGCCGCAGGGCTTTTCGGGCAGCCTTGGTAGGTGTCTGGGAACCCAAAGCCGGTGGTGGAGATGAACTAGGGATCCACGTCGGGGTAGAGTGTGCTTTTTCCCATGAAGATCATCAGGTCACACCAAAGGGTGCCTCTGAAGTTGTACTCCCGGTAGGTGTACTCCGGTGGATCCACAACTCTTACGCGTTCCAGGCTGAGTAGCAATAACTTCGGGAGGCCAGGCTCTGCGGGGCAGATTCTGTGACTCCATCCATTGTTAGCCATCTGGAACCAGACAAGGGCCAAAGGTAAGTGCCGTGTGGAAAGGTGAGTTAAGTGGGGAAAGATCTAGTGGAAAACGGCTTAGAAAATGTCCTCGATCCTAAGGTTTGTGTCCTACGACCAACCTATAGCTCTGATACCACCTGAAGCGTCCCTACATCAGAGGTGACTAAATGTGATACAAATATCAGTCCCATGAGGCTGATAACACATTTATTAAATCAGATGGTTCATTACCGTACAAACTGTCGAGGTAGCGAGCACTGAAGCGCCACTATCAAGAGGGACAACATAAGGACTACAAGCCAAACTAAAGTGCCAACGAAATCTAAGATAATATCAGAGTCTTGTGCCATGGTAAGCTTCCTGTGGAGACCCTGAACCACCACAGGCAAGGTTGGGTGCAGGACGGCGACCTACTCGACGTCTTCAGGAATGAAGTTCGGATCCTCCTCTGTAAAAACTAGGCAAGAGTGAGTACATACGTACTCAACAAGTCCAACCACACCCACGGAGGGGGATAATAAAGATCATGCACAAGATATATCAAGGATAAGGCTAGGGTTCGTTTGCGATAAAGCAAGATTTTACACATGCAAGGTTTCATTTAATAAAAGAGTTTTCTCAAAACATTTCTGTAGTAATCGAATAATAAGTGGGGTTGATCCTACACAAAGGATCCAATTTTTAATGCTACCGGACTCCACATCCACAGTAGCTCACGGCACAGCTGCCGGACACTTTCAAAACAACTCACGCCATGAAACCAACCATCCCAAAATGTCTATTGAAGTGACCATGCCGTAACTCATCCAATACCGTGGACACAGCTATTCGAATAGATTTTACACTCTGCAGAGGTTGTACACTTTACCCACAAATAGGGTACCACACTACGAACACCTTAGTGTCGCTGCGGATCCTAACAAAGCCATTACCCACCTTAGCTGAATCTAACTAGCCAACACGGAAGCATCCATGGGGTTAATGACCTATCAACAAAGTCATAACCGGGACATAACTCACACAAATCGTAATCCTTCTCCATGATCTCCCGTTGCTCACCGGCTCTCCTTTTGGCTAGCAGAACAACTAGTGGGGTTTATGCTAAGCCGTTGCCCACACAACGGTCGAGTGGTTGTACGATAAGTGGGTTAGGCAAGATGACACCTCAGTTCTCTTTACATTGACAAGACGGACATCTCCCAACCATGCTCAACCACAAAGTTATAGGCTCACCAGTGGCATTTCATATAGGAAACACCGTCCATCTCATCAGGTTATATCTTTCTTTTATTTTCCCAAAATCCCGTTTTATCTTTAAAACACTCACACCCTTATTTTCGATAAAGCGCGTTGTGGTCATGGTTAAAATATAATAAAGGGAATACAAGGTCCTAAGCATCTCTAGCAGCAGTTAACGTCCAACAGAGCAAATCCTATATAGACATTAACCTAGGTCATCAAGGAATAGTCATAGCAATCAAGGGGTGGCTATCCAACCATGTCTTGCAATAAAACAATGCATTTTATAAAACAGGCCAATAGGTTGTGTTTATAAAAGTAGGATAAATATGCATCAAAGGATGGGATTGGACTTGCCGTCCTCAAAGCCTTCTGGAAGCTCCTCCTGGAGGTACGGGTCTTCGGGCTCCGGCTCGCGGTCCTGCTCCTCCTCGATCACACCGTTGGCTACGACACACAAACAATCACACAATAAAAACAAAGTTCGCCGACGAGCTTAAAAAAAAGAGAGGGAAATAGAGAGCTTCAATTAAAAAATAGAGAAGACTATTATATTTGTCGAATGTGGATCCTAAGACTTGGAGAGAATATTTGATGCGTGGTGGAGTTTGGAATCGATTCGGAACAAAATGTCGCATGAACTAATGAGTTAAAGGTCATTTAGGGAGTAGTTTAAAAGGGTGAAGACCTATTTGTAATGAAATAAAGAGATAGAAGGAGCTCTGGTTAAATATTTGGGAGAGGGAGGTGGAGGGCTACGGACTGCATAAGGAGGAAAAGTGGAGGGGGTTATGCAAAAGTCTGCCTTTCTTCTTCCTCGAGACAGAATAGGAGGGGGAGGGGAATGGTAGGAGGGAGCGCGGCCAGGCCATGGGCGCCGGCCCCCTGGTGCATGGTAACGCCCGGGGAGGAGGGGAAAATGGAGGGGAGGCTGAGGGGGTCCGATTCCGGCCCTCACCTCGTGCGGAGACGGTCTACGGAGGGCCATCCACGGAGATGGGTGGTGGCCGGCAATGGTGAGCGGCGGCGGTGAGCTGCAGCACGAGGTAGAGGAGGGGAGGTGCTGGGGCGGTGTGGGCAGAGTGAGGGGCTGCTCGGGGGATGATTTATAGGCCGAGAGGGAGAGGGGAGATGGCCGGCATGGGAGGGTCACGGGCAGTACAGGAACCTCGCCATTAATGGCGGCCGGGATGCTCGGGGACAAGGCGCAAGCTGCGAGGGTAAGAGGACAGGATGGAGACGGGCCGGCGCAGCAGCAGGTCGCACGCCATCTTGGCGTGCATGGGTAGCAAGCACGCAGCGGCACAGCGAGTAGCAACGGCCGCGGCGTCCGTGGCGTGACGCGAGCGGCGTGATGCGAGCGCGCGTGCACAGCCAGCAACGGGGGCAGCGGCGGGTCGTGCGCTGGCCTGCGCGTGCGTGCAAGGAGCGGGCTACAACCCGAGTAGGCAGTAGGCAGCAAAGGGGAGAAAAAGAAAGAGGAAGCCAGCGCCGGAAAAAAAAAAGAGTCTGGGAAAAAAGTTAAAAGAGAGAAATAAAATGGATTTGAACAAAATATGAGAAAAGAAAAGAGGGGACACACGCGCGGCACCGACGATCGTAGCCGGGCAGGCACACGCGGCCGACCGCGACATGATGGTGATGCGACGGGACGGTGGGGCCGGTGGAAAAGGAAGAGGGACGAGTGGCTCCGCGGAAAAAGATGACTGCGCGATGTCGGGACGGCGGAAAATCGGGGGGTGGGCTTCGGGAGCTCGAGCGGCGGAAAAGATTTAAAAAAATTTTAAGCAAGTGATTGGTAATGCAATTTAAATAAGATAAAAAATGCAGGCGTTACACCTTTGAAGTTGAAGTCCGCTGCTAGTTATAAATGTTTATTTATTCATCTAAGATTAAGACTTTCGGTCATTTAATAAAGTACTATAATACTCTCTTTCGTTATGACATTGTTTCGGGTACACACTTGTAACGTCTATCATATGTGTGGAACTTTATCCTGGCGCACATATGAATTGCATTTGATTCCTTTCCAAAACCAGGTGTGATAGTACTCGTTGACGAAAAGTACTCTTTGACTAGTACTACACCTTCAAGATGGAGTTCGGGACAACTCGAGGATGAGGGAGCTACCGCCTGTCGGGGAGCCCCCGTTGTCGAAAACTACTTGGACTCAGACGATGACCCCGAATCCTTTTCAGTTGTCACCTGGGCCTGACCATAACGTCTATGCCGCAAGGCCGGTTCATGTACTGGAAGGGCTTAGAGCCCTCCGAGTTACTCAAATACGACTCCCGCCTTGTGGCCTTCACGCATGAACTGCCTTTTCAGGAAGGCAAACCCCTCTCTCGCATCTCTAAAGAGGGAGAGGGTAGCACAGATGTAACACCCTAATGTAGAATTCCAAGATTTATAATGAATTTAATTTGGCTCCAGTAATTCTCTAAGGTTTTATTTTGCCTAGCTTGCATTTAATTTAATTAAATTATACAAGTAATTAAAAATTTATTTAGGTTTAACATGTTTGTGCATTCATGCTGGTGCATAAGTTTTATTTGAGTGAGTGCATAGGAGTTTGAATCCAAATTTGATTTGGAATTCAAATAGATTTGAGTTGGTTTGAAAAAGAAAAGGAAGAAAACAAGAAAGTAGGTCAGTCATTTCTTCTTTTCTCAGTCATTCCTTCTTCTCTCAGTCATTCTTTCTTTTCTCAGTCATTCCTTCTTTTCTCAGTCATTTCCACAGCCGCTCCCTCTTCCTCTGACTGCTCGGTCCCACCTGTCGGCACCCCTTCTCCTTACCTTCTTCTTCCTGGTGCCCGACCTCCTCTGTTCCTCCAACGCCGTCCCGGCCGCTCCCTCGCTGCCCGTGGCCCTGCTCCACCCCCAGTGCACGCGCTCGAGGCCCACTGACTAGCCTCACCGGTGCCCTCACCTTCTAGAAGCCGAGCCCCAAAGCCCGGGATTGCGCAAATCCATTGCGCGATCCGCTTTCACCGCGGAGTCCGTGGCACACACGCCTAGGGCACCCCCGCCACATCTTAAGCACCAAGCCGCTTCCCCTTTGACTTCCCTAAACCGCAACCGCAACCCTAGCCACGCCCAGCTCGCTCTCGCCATCAAATTTCGCCATGACCGCCATTGCCGGTGAGCTCGGCCTCTACCAAAATTGATCACCGCCGGCGTGTTTCCGTCCTCCCTAACCTCGTGGTACCTTTACAACATCACCACAAGTCAAGCCGTGGGATTCAGGAGCTCGGAGGTGCCCTGCATCCAGCCCCTCCACGAGCGCCGCCCCATCTCCGCCGCCTGCCATCGCCGTCGACCCCCTGCGCTGTTTCTCCGACCAATCCGAGCCCTCGGTGAGCACCAGCACCCTCTCCTGCCCCTTTTTGCACTAGATGTTGTAGACGTAGGCCGCTCCTTAGACCGGAACACCGCACACCGGCGAGCGCCGCCGCACAGGACTGCCCCCACTGCTGCGGGCGCATGCCTAGAGCACCCCGAGGCCCGCCAATGCCCTAGGTCGATCACGCATGGCGTTGTGAACCTCCCCGTTCAAACCCTAGCTCGATTTGACCCCCGGGGCATCGATTCCGATGAGCTCCGGTGACGCGCCGCCGTGGGAAACCGTCTCCGGTGAGTTCCGCCGCCGCCCCGCGCGCCCAACCAACACGAGCCGTGTGACATTCATGTAATTAGAAATCTAGACACTAGGTATTAGTGAGTTGTATGTATGTTATGAGTTGTACAGAGAACTAGGGGTGTATTTGTAAATTATGAATTTTATAAGTACCTAAGTGCAATTGTGTGAAAATGCTCTTAAATGTCCAATTCAAATGACTATAGAGAAGAAAAGTACAAATATTAAGTTAAAATCTAAGAGAAATAGACTTTGTATGAAACTAAGGACCTATGTGTAATTAACACAAATATAAGGGTTTACATGTGAAATGATTGAAGTATAGGAGTAAAGTTCAAATTTACTTAAGGGTTAATGTGTAAAAAATACAAGTAATCATGACAAGCCAGAAAAATTGTAAACATGCCCAAAATTTGGTCAAATTTAGGTGGGCAAAGACAAATTTAACTTAAATTCCATCTTGTTTCAAAATATAATCTAAATAGTTGTAAACTTTGAGTTTCTGAACCTAAGCCCTAAAACAATGTTGTAGAGTTTGAAAAACTCTACAACTTTCATGTTGAGCACTTTTGCATTTGACCTTTGTAGCAGTGAGAAATTTTAGTTTACCGAGAGGTCCCCACACTTTTTGGAAATCACAAACAAGCCCTTCTGACTCCTGCCTGCTTCATCTTCCTCTGGCACCACCGCTTCCCCTCTGCTCCGCTCTGCCTCCGCCGCTGACCGCCGGTGCAGGACCCCGAGCTCCACCTCCAGTTTCTGCACGTGCCCACGTGTCGCCCCTTGCTTTCCCCGCCGCTGTTCCTCTCCCTTCCTGGCCTCGCGCGCGCGCGACACGACGACCCCGAGCCTCCGCCGGCTGCCACCTCCTCGTCGCCGTGGACAGCCCACTGCCGCGCCTTAACTCTCGGTCTCTCTCGCGCAGCAGCACCACTTCAACGCCTACATCCTGTTCTGCTACTCCCAGTGCCCAATTCCGAGCATCCGAGCCACATCCCTCCGCCGCCGTCCTCTTCCGCTCCGGCCACGCACGGCACGCCCGTGGACAGCCAACACCAGACCTCCTCCGCCCCAATCCATCCTCGTGCAAGCTTCCCCGTTGCTTGCTCATGCTCGACGACCCTCTGTTGCCTCCCAATTCCCACTGGAACGTCGCCTCCGACGAGCGCCGCCGTCGCCGCCTTCGGCCCCCACCGTGGGCAGCTCGCTCCGGGCCCTCCCACGCCACAACAACCCTCTAGCTAGCACTACATCATCTCTGTGAAGCTCCCCGACCCATCCATTAGCTCTCTAGTCCACCACCGCGCCTCCCCGACGCCCACCGGCGTTCTTCTTCGCCGCCGCCGCTACTATCTCCGTCGGTCATTTCAAATCCGACACGAATCCTTCCAATTGGTTGTACCTACACGTTCCCCGTGACTCACTGGTTCTCGTGCGCAGGTCCTTTGCCGACGTTGATCGCCGGAACCTCGCCATCGACGGAGACCTCGCCGCCACCATCTCGGGTCCTCGTCGAGTCCTACTATTCCGGCCACCCCAGCCCTCGACAAGTGGCGCAACAGGACCACCGTAAGCCCCTGAGTCTTCCCCTGCCCTTGGACCTCGCCGCCGGTGACCGCCGTCGCCGGAACACCGCCGCCCCCGCCTTGCTCTGCTTCGGTCCCCAGCCTAAGGACCACGGGTTAGAAGACTTGAAAACCCTGGGGGTTTTCTGTAAGGCTATAGACTCAGCTGAATAGTACCGAAGGACCCCCTTGTGTAAATAATGCTGTCAACTTAGAAATTCTATATCAATTCGAGGAAAAATCATAAAAATGCAAACTAAATTTTGTTGGAATCCTTAAGTAAAACTCGACTACTTTTATTTAGGAAGTTTGAGCTGTAGGTGTATATTTTCTGATGTAGATTAAATATTAGAAAATAAGTGTTTTAATTATATCTCATGTTGTAGACATGTGTTATAGCTGAAATTTGGAACTTAGACTGTATGTGCTATGTATAGCTCTGTGTAAAATGTTCGAGTACTTTACTATTCATTTGCTTAGATTTCGAGTACTTTTTGTTATATGTTGATAAAAGTTACTTAATTTAATTCCAAATGTATTCCTTCATATTTAGGGCTGAAAAATTTATCTTAGCTTTGTTACAACAGAAGTAATCTAAGATAAAAATTTGAAATTCAGAGGCCTAATGTAACCTCAGCCATGAATTTAAGTTTAGATTCAAAGAAAAATTCATGACCCATAGTTCTAGTTCATAAAAATTTATGAATAAATTAAATGCTCTAAAATCAAGAAATTATTTTCTAGTACTGTTTTATAATAGTGTAGTTTATTACCAAATTTCCAACTTAAGATTAGGTGGAAAACAACTAAAACAAATTGAACATGTTATAATAGTACATAATTTAGTATCAATATGGACTTCATATAAATCAATAATACAAGCAATAGATAAAAGGATTTAACTTAGTTATTGGGCACCACCCCAACCTGTTGCTCCATGCCACTAGTTAGATATTTAGTAAAGTTAACTTAATTATTTAATGTATCCAGATAAGATACTTAATACTCAATAAATGACTGCCCAGTACAAGATAGTTAGGTTGATTGTCGGAATGTAATGTTCCTTTATTTGGATTGCAACTTTATCGTGAATTGAAATGAAAGTGTATACATTCATTAAACTCCATCTTGCATATCATATAGATTCGACCACTCTCGCTGACGGAGATTATCAGTTGATTCCGGAACCAGAAGGAGTTTATTCTGAAGACCCCGAGAATCTCGTCGCGGATTTCTCTGAAGCCCCGAACCAAGGTTCGGAAGATATTAATTTGACTAACCCCAACCCCACCAGCGAAGGCAAGCCCCGGACATAACCTACTATTTTTATTACACTGCACTCTATATTTTTTTATGTATTCTATGCTTTAAGTTTATAGGAATTGTTGAAACCCTAGATGCATGAATCCTAGGAACCAATGTATTGAATAATAGTACTTGAGTCTGAGTAGCTGCTATGCTAATAGGACCGGTAGAAGTCGAGTGATTTCCTGTCACTCGCGCGATATAGGAATTGTGATGTTTACTTTCATGTTATCACTATAAGGATGACGGACGAGAGTTTTTATTCGGTATCATGGTTGAGGTGATACCCCGTCTGTGTTGTGGAACTGGATAAGGCCGCAGTGTGTGGTAGCGGTGGTTAAGCATTTAAAAGTACTAGCCACATGCCGTGAAATATGGTAAGCGGTAAGCCTAGTAACCAATCGGCCCGAGAAGTGGACATACCCCCCACCACATGTATTTGCTTCTTTTGGTTACTTTCTTCGACGTGTAGGAATACGTGTTGCTGGGCAACCAGGAGTACGGGTTTTGTAGTCGCGCTACAGACGTACGTCCTGCACTTTGGAAGTGCGTATTATCCTGCAGTCGCTTGTGGTGGCCCTGATCCATGAGTCGGAATGAAAGGCAAACGGTTGCTTAGGAACGACCCTTTGGTGTTCCAAGCATGTGTGTTAGGTTTATCCTTGCAAGGTTTGAATCTCGATTCAGGAATCGTCCGCCTCTCACGATGAATGAGACTGCTTACCCCCTTTGCCACATAGAGTAACAAGAGTAACTTTGTGACTATCAAAGATAATGTTTGCTTAAAGATTCTACTATGTGTGAGTAGTTATAGGTGCTTACCTAGAATGGTTAATCAACTAGAATCTGAAAGCTAAAAGTTGAAAATAAGGATCTACTCTTTGTTGCTTTTCAGCTAAAAACCCTACCCGAAACCTGAAAAGCCTTCATAAGTCTAGTTATGGGCTAAAGTATACCCAATCCCGGGTAAGTCTTGCTGAGTATTAGTATACTCAGTCTTGCTTTTGTTGATTTACCTCAGGTAATCCCCCTGATGAACCAGCATTCATTACGTCGTAGCCCTACCCTCTGCCTGATGGTTGGTCTGTGGAGTGGGATCCGTCCCCGGCCAACACAGATCCCGCCGAGTGATATTATGCCAGGGCTAGCATAATATCTGTAATAACGACGTGTACAATGTTTACACTTTTAAACTCCGCTGCTTGACTTATAACTTAAACCTGTTTTGTAATAATCTCCCCTCAGTGGGAGCTACTGATGCTTTGTAAAATTTTTGTATTATATCTGCCTGTAGTGTAAAATGTATTGGCATTTATATCTCTGGACTCACCTTCGTGTGAGGTATCTTGTTGGATCCTGCGTTCGGTGGTTTATCGAGACGTTACCCGACAGGCCAATAGGATTATACCGTTTGAAGCACGAGGTAGCCCTCCAGAGAGGACTCGCGTACTTGAGCCGGTGTAATTCGGGTTGGTTCTGCCACAGCTGGTATCAGAGCTAACAAGTGTACACTGGAGATGTGAACTGACTTAAAAATACTTTCGGTATAAAATTTGACCAACAAAGTATTTTGAAAAAGGTACGTTGGATTCGTTAAGGTTGTGCTTAGTACGTAAAGCCCTAGGGTAATGTTATTAAGGGAATTAGAGGTGGTTGTACTATATCTATATAACTCTAACTTCTAGCATTACTTTTCTGTTGAAACTTAAATTTATGCACAACCCAACCTTACTTTCTGTAACGACATCTTCGATCGTGAGGTAAGAAGGTAAGGATCCTCAGCCAACTGAGGGAGCTTGGCCTTCCTGTCGGTGATGCGAACCAAATGCTGTTTCTCAAGCAGTGGCTTACTTGAGATGCTGCCAATGTACCAACTTTGGTTGACTACATTGGGAGTAGATGGTTTGGCGCAGGGTATGGCGATCGCTGTTCATACCCCCGCATGTTGCGGTACCCCCGTGAATACGTTGTTTCGACGACGTATGCTAACGTTGTCTGTACGGCGGTAATAGTACAGATGATGTTTCTATAGTGAGCAGTAATGAATGGGGACGCTTTCATGACATGCTGGCATGAAAGGTTCATTGGATATATATATGTATTGTGGTTTTCTGCAGGTACACTAACCACGATTACGCAACTAGGATGAATAGAACTTATCGACTAGTTAATAGAGAGAGACGTATTTATATTATGCCACCGTAACTAACCACGTAAGACCAAGATTACTTGGCAGTTATTTCTGTTTGTGAGATCGAATAGTGCGTGCATGCATAGTACATTAATCAACAAAAGGGGTCTTTAATTTTGTTGCTTTAAGAAATAAGTAACATGTTGGTATTTCCTAGTTTGGGTAAATCACAATCTTTAGCTCTTAAGTATCCATCTAATTTCTAGCCTTTGCTGTTATCAGAATCAACTTTCTTAAATCCATTTACCTTGTGAACTTTCCGCAGGGTAAATATATCTTACCATTTGCAATGTTGTCGCAGATGGCTGCTCCTTCCAATGCCTTTTGGGATCAGGAGGGGCACTTCCACACCAATGCTTTACATTGGGAAGGGTTTCCTCGTCTCTTATGGGACTCCTTAAGTCTGTTCCACTATACAGAGCCTCCTCAATACGATGGGGTAGAATATCGTGAGGAAGGAGTTCCTCGATGCCGGGTTAAGATGATAATTCCTCAACACCCTTTCCGCTCCTCATGGCATCCCATAGAAGTGGAAGTGGTTGGATATCGTCTGGTTGATACCCTTGAAACTGCTGCCTTGGAAGCTATCAAACTTTTCTGCAATCAGCATCCGACTGAAGTTGCTGCATATCCTATTGGTTTATTTCCTACCATTGACCCTGATAATTCGGAATGGAATTTTCGGACAGAGCATCTTGGTCATATGCTAGGAGATCTGGCTGAAGAAACCGTCCGTATCATTACCAGGTTCATGGATGTGCAACATCATTACCAGATTCTACTGCGTCACGGTATGAATCAGATAATTGGTGTGGCTCAAAGCCACTATCGAAATGCTGACCGCCAAGTGACCCAAATAGTGGAATTACAAGCTTTGGTGACTCAGAAAGATGAAATCATTGCAGCAAGGGATGAGACAATCCTCCATCGTGAAGATCAGATCAATGAGAGTGATCATATTATCACTCAGCGTGACACTGTTATTGAGTTCCTACAGGCACAAATTCATAATCTGATACTTGTGGCTGATGATGCCCAGGCTCACATTGAGGAACTGCAGCAGCAACTGATACTTCCCGCTATACCCATAATGCCTGAAGTAGAAGAAGAAGATCCAGAAGAGATTGAGGGTGTTTCAGAGATTGACTCTGAGTATGGGGATCCTGTTCTTAGTCCCTATCATTCTCCCTCTGGCAGTCAGTCGTCTATAGGAAACTTCGACGATTTCTAGTTTCGTAAATCGTCGACTAGCTAGATGTAACTTGTGGGGAGTATAATAACTTAGGTAGTGTGTAACTTAGCTAGATCTCATGCCATTTGTTGTATCATAGATGGCCTGCATAGGGATCTTTCGGATGTGTGATTTGGAGAACGATCAGAACCAGTGTTGTAATACAAGTTTCCTGTTTTATCATCTTGTTCACAATCTTTAAGATTCTGTAATGAGATGATTGAATGGAGTATGTGTATTGTTTATCTAAGTCATATATCTTCTGAAATTGGGAGTAAGGCTATATGGTTAATGATGGACATCTCCTTTGTTTCAGATGGTTGGAGCCACGCATGGAACCCCGGAAGGTTTCCGGGCAGATCAGGCTAGCGGTTCTCAACAACCGCCACCACCACCTCCTAACCTTGCCGAGGTTATGGATCAGCAAACTGAGCTGCTTAACTTGCTGGTTCAAGCACAACTGAACCAGCAACATCAACAGTTCCGCGGAGGTCGTGATGACCGCAATCCTCCCGTGGCCAGTTATCAGGACTTCATCAGTACCCAGCCTCCATTCTTCAGTAAAGCTGAAGAACCTTTGGATGCCGATGCTTGGCTCCATATCATTGAATCGAAGTTCGCTCTATTGACAATACCTTGCGCGGACTCAAGCAAAGCTTCCTTTGCTGCCCAGCAACTCCGAGGTGCTGCTTGGATCTGGTGGGACAATTTCTATGCCATGCAACCTGCAGGGCATGATATCACCTGGGATGAGTTTCGGGCAGCCTTTAGGGCACATTATATTCCTGAAGGATTGCTGGAGCGAAAATTGAATGAATTCTTAGCACTTACTCAAGGCACCAATACAGTCCTGCAGTATGCACAGAACTTCAATCATCTGTGTCAATATGCGGGATATCATGTGGATAATGATGCCAAGAAACAAGATCGTTTCCATCGAGACCTTAATACCAAGCTCAAGGAACGCCTGAATCTTGTGAAGGCTAATACTTTCAGCGAGCTGGTTAATATGGCTTTAACTCAAGAAGATTGCATCGTGGCACATCATGCCGAGAAGAAAAGGAAGACTCCTACTGGACCCTCGAGTGCTCAATCACCGAGGTATCGGGTTGTTCCCAATACATCGTTCAGAGCATCGCAGCGGAATGCCCCAACTGGTAGATTGGTTTTCAGGCCGCCCCAACAGCAGGGAAGGTATAGACCTCCCATTCCTCAGCAACAATCACAACCATCTGGCCCACGGCCAAATGTTCAACAAGTGCCACAGAGAGGCAGTAATTATTGTTGTTTCAATTGCGGGAGTGCGGATCATTTTATCCGAGATTGTCCGCGGCCCAAGAAACCTAATCAAGGGCAAGGCTCTACTCAGGGTAACCAGAACAAGGGCAAGAAGCCGGTGATGGAAGTCCGGCAAGGACGAATTAACTTCACCACTCTGGCAGAACTTCCAGATGGAGCTCCCATCATGTCGGGTACATTTTCTATTCACCATAAACCAGTTGTTACTTTATTTGATTCCGGAGCAACACATAGCTTTATTAGTAACAACTGTGGTACCCGGATAGGACTTGATCCTTGTTTCACTCAAGGGGCATATATGATCTCTACCCCTGGAGGAAAAATCACCTCCAACCAAATGAGTAGAAATGTGCCACTTCAGTTAGGTAGTAAAGAGATCAAAACTGATTTGGTTTTACTCAGTTTAGAGGGTATTGATGTTATACTTGGGACCGACTGGATGACTAAACATCAAGTACGGCTAGATATTTCTTCCCGAGTTGTTGAAATTGATTCACCATACTATGGGATCACCACCCTTTATCTGCCGCAGCCAGAATGTCTGCATCCTTGCACTTATATCATCACAAATATCCAAGTCAAGGATATCCCTATAGTATGTGAATACCCCGATGTCTTTCCAGATGACTTGCCTGGAATGCCACCAGATAGAGACATCGAGTTTATCATTAAACTTCAACCGGGCACTGCTCCTATTTCGAAGAGGCCGTATCGCATGCCTCCAAATGAATTAGCCGAACTAAAAATCCAGCTTCAGGATCTTCTTGATAAGGGATATATACGTCCAAGTGCCTCACCTTGGGGTTGTTCTGCTCTCTTTGTCAAGAAGAAAGACGATAGCCTAAGGCTATGTGTCGATTACCGTCCACTCAATGCGGTTACCATCAAAAATAAGTACCCTCTTCCCCGTATTGACATTTTGTTTGATCAGCTAGCCGGGGCTAAGGTCTTCTCTAAGATTGACTTACGCTCTGGTTATCATCAGATCAAGATTAGGCCTTGTGATATTCCAAAAACGGCCTTCTCGACCAGATATGGACTTTACGAATATCTGGTTATGTCATTTGGACTTACTAATGCACCGGCATATTTCATGTATCTCATGAATTCAGTATTCATGCCGGAACTCGACAAATTCGTCGTGGTCTTCATTGATGACATTCTAATATACTCCAAAACCAAAGAAGACCATGCTAATCATTTACGTGTCGTTCTTCAACGACTACGTGATCATCGCCTTTATGCCAAATTTTCGAAATGTGAATTTTGGCTGGATAGTGTGAAATTCTTGGGGCATACTATTTCAAGTGAAGGCATATCGGTTGATCCAACCAAAGTCCAAGAGGTTATGGACTGGAAACCTCCAACTTCAGTCCATCAAATCCGAAGTTTCCTTGGATTGGCGGGATATTATCGCCGATTCATTCCAGATTTCTCCAAGATAGCCAAACCAATGACTGAGCTACTTAAGAAAGAAGTTAAGTTCCGTCGGGATGATAGGTGTGAGGAAGCATTTCACACCTTGAGACAACTTCTGACGACTGCTCCTGTATTAGCTCAGCCAGATAATACTCAGCCTTTTGATGTCTATTGTGATGCTTCTGGAACTGGCCTTGGTTGTGTTCTTATGCAAAACAACCGGGTTATTGCTTATGCATCCCGAGCACTTCGGACTCATGAGCAAAATTATCCTACACATGATCTTGAATTGGCAGCAGTTATCCATGCTCTCAAGATTTGGAGACATCATCTTATGGGTGCTAAGTGTAATATCTACACTGACCATAAGAGCCTCAAGTATATCTTCACTCAAGCTGACCTAAATATGAGGCAAAGGCATTGGTTAGAATTGATTAAAGACTATGACCTTGAGGTCCACTACCATCCGGGTAAGGCTAATGTGGTTGCAGATGCCCTTAGCCGTAAAGCACACTGTCACTGTTTATCCGTAGCAACTTTCAGTGATACTCTCTGCCATCAGATAAGAAAACTCAATTTAGAGATCATTCCTCAAGGTAGTCTGAATCTGCTATCTATTGAGTCGAATCTTCGAGATAAAATCATCATGTCCCAACTTCATGATGAGGGTGTCAAAATTATCAAATCCAAGCTATCTCTAGGAGAAGCCAAATATAAATGTTTTCGCACTGACCATCAAGGAATCCTGTGGTTCAACAATCGCATTGTTGTACCTAAAGATCATCAACTTCGTAAGCAAATCCTTGATGAAGCACATTTATCCAAGTTCTCTATTCATCCTGGTAGCACCAAGATATACCAAGATCTACGGCAACATTTTTGGTGGACCAGAATGAAAAGAGAAATTGCTAAATATGTATCCGAATGCGATACGTTCCAGAGAGTCAAAGCCAGTCATCTTAAGGCATCCGGTACACTTCAGCCATTACCCATTCCGTCATGGAAATGGGAAGACATTAGCATGGATTTTATTGTCGGTCTTCCCAACACATCTCAAAAGCATGACTCTATATGGGTAATCATTGATAGACTCACAAAAACCGCTCATTTTCTTCCTGTGCATACCACTTACTCTGCTAAGAAGTATGCCGAAGTCTATCTGGATCAAATCATTCGATTACATGGGGTTCCAAAAACCATCATCTCTGATCGAGGGCCCCAATTTATTGCACGATTTTGGGAGCAATTACAACTAGCTCTAGGAACCAAGTTGATTCGAAGCTCTGCGTATCATCCCCAGACTGATGGGCAGACTGAGCAAATTAATCAAATTCTTGAAGACATGCTCCGAGCTTATATTATTCACTATGGTACAAGTTGGGACAAGTGCCTTGCTCTAGCTGAATTTGCTTACAACAATAGTTATCAAGCTAGTCTTCAAATGGCTCCTTTTGAAGCGTTATATGGTCGCAGATGCCGAACTCCTTTGAGTTGGTCTGAGACCGGTGAACGCAAAATCTTCGGACCAGATCTAGTCGTTGAAGCCAAAGATAAGGTTAAGATTATTCAATCTAATCTTAAAACCGCTCAGTCCAGACAGAAAAGCTACGCAGATAAGAGGAGGAAACCTCTGGAATTTCAAGTAGGAGATTTTGTCTACCTCCGGGTATCTCCTACCAAAGGTGTTCAACGTTTCGGTATAAAAGGGAAGTTAGCACCTCGATATGTCGGACCCTTTGAAATCCTCAATGTTTGTGGCCCAGTGGCTTACAAACTTCGCCTTCCATCTCAATTGGCTGCTATTCACGATGTTTTCCACATCTCTCAGCTTAAGAAATGTGTCAAAGTACCCACGGAAGTCGTGGATACCTGTGCCATTGAGATTGAAACCGATCTATCGTACATCGAACAACCTCTTCAAATCCTGGATACCAAGGAAAGACTCACCAGAAGAAGGGCAGTTAAGATGTACAAAATCTTATGGGATCATCACACCGAGGAAGAAGCGACTTGGGAAACAGAGTCTTATCTTCAACGGAATTTTCCAGACTTCCTTCAAGCCAATCCCCAAATCTAATTATCCAATTTTGCTCAGCTTCGGAATCTCGGGACGAGATTCTTTTTAAGGGGGGAAGGCTGTGACATTCATGTAATTAGAAATCTAGACACTAGGTATTAGTGAGTTGTATGTATGTTATGAGTTGTACAGAGAACTAGGGGTGTATTTGTAAATTATGAATTTTATAAGTACCTAAGTGCAATTGTGTGAAAATGCTCTTAAATGTCCAATTCAAATGACTATAGAGAAGAAAAGTACAAATATTAAGTTAAAATCTAAGAGAAATAGACTTTGTATGAAACTAAGGACCTATGTGTAATTAACACAAATATAAGGGTTTACATGTGAAATGATTGAAGTATAGGAGTAAAGTTCAAATTTACTTAAGGGTTAATGTGTAAAAAATACAAGTAATCATGACAAGCCAGAAAAATTGTAAACATGCCCAAAATTTGGTCAAATTTAGGTGGGCAAAGACAAATTTAACTTAAATTCCATCTTGTTTCAAAATGTAATCTAAATAGTTGTAAACTTTGAGTTTCTGAACCTAAGCCCTAAAACAATGTTGTAGAGTTTGAAAAACTCTACAACTTTCAAGTTGAGCACTTTTGCATTTGACCTTTGTAGCAGTGAGAAATTTTAGTTTACCGAGAGGTCCCCACACTTTTTGGAAATCACAAACAAGCCCTTCTGACTCCTGCCTGCTTCGTCTTCCTCTGGCACCACCGCTTCCCCTCTGCTCCGCTCTGCCTCCGCCGCTGACTGCCAGCACAGGACCCCGAGCTCCACCTCCAGTTTCTGCACGTGCCCACGTGTCGCCCCTTGCTTTCCCCGCCGCTGTTCCCCTCCCTTCCTGGCCTCGCGCGCGCACGTCACGACGACCCCGAGCCTCCGCCGGCCGCCACCTCCTCGTCGCCGTGGACAGCCCACTGCCGCGCCTTAACTCTCGGTCTCTCGCGTGCAGCAGCACCACTTCAACGCCTACATCCTGTTCTGCTACTCCCAGTGCCCAATTCCGAGCATCCGAGCCACATCCCTCCGCCGCCGTCCTCTTCCGCTCCGGCCACGCACGGCACGCCCGTGGACAGCCAACACCAGACCTTCTCCGCCCCAATCCATCCTTGTGCAAGCTTCCCCGTTGCTTGCTCGTGCTCGACGACCCTCTATTGCCTCCCAATTCCCACTGGAACGTCGCCTCCGACGGGCGCCGCCGTCGCCGCCTTCGGCCCCCACCGTGGGCAGCTCGCTCCGGGCCCTCCCACGCCACAACAACCCTCTAGCTAGCACTACATCATCTTTGTGAAGCTCCCCGACCCATCCATTAGCTCTCTAGTCCACCACCGCGCCTCCCCGACGCTCACCGGCGTTCTTCTTCGCCGCCGCCGCTACTGTCTCCGTCGGTCATTTCAAATCCAACACGAATCCTTCCAATTGGTTGTACCTACACGTTCCCCGTGACTCACTGGTTCTCGTGCGCAGGTCCTTTGCCGACGTTGATCGCCGGAACCTCGCCGTCGACGGAGACCTCGCCGCCACCATCTCGGGTCCTCGTCGAGTCCTACTATTCCGGCCACCCCAGCCCTCGACAAGTGGTGCAACATGACCACCGTAAGCCCCTAGGTCTTTCCCTGCCCTTGGACCTCGCCACCGGTGACCGCCGTCGCCGGAACACCGCCACCCCCGCCTTGCTCTGCTTCGGTCACCAGCCTAAGGACCACGGGTTAGAAGACTTGAAAACCCAGGGGGTTTTCTGTAAGGCTATAGACTCAGCTGAATAGTACCGAAGGACCCCCTTGTGTAAATAATGCTGTCAACTTAGAAATTCTGTATCAATTCGAGAAAAAATCATAAAAATGCAAACTAAATTTTGTTGGAATCCTTAAGTAAAACTCGAATACTTTTATTTAGGAAGTTTGAGCTGTAGGTGTATATTTTCTGATGTAGATTAAATATTAGAAAATAAGTGTTTTAATTATATCTCATGTTGTAGACATGTGTTATAGCTGAAATTTGGAACTTAGACTGTGTGCTATGTATAGCTCTGTGTAAAAAGTTCGAGTACTTTACTGTTCATTTTCTTAGATTTCGAGTACTTTTTGTTATATGTTGATAAAAGTTACTTAATTTAATTCCAAATGTATTCCTTCATATTTAGGGCTGAAAAATTTATCTTAGCTTTGTTACAACAGAAGTAATCTAAGATAAAAATTTGAAATTCAGAGGCCTAATGTAACCTCAGCCATGAATTTAAGTTTAGATTCAAAGAAAAATTCATGACCCATAGTTCTAGTTCATAAAAATTTATGAATAAATTAAATGCTCTAAAATCAAGAAATTATTTTCTAGTACTGTTTTATAATAGTGTAGTTTATTACCAAATTTCCAACTTAAGATTAGGTGGAAAACAACTAAAACAAATTGAACATGTTATAATAGTACATAATTTAGTATCAATATGGACTTCATATAAATCAATAATACAAGCAATAGATAAAAGGATTTAACTTAGTTATTGGGCACCACCCCAACCTGTTGCTCCATGCCACTAGTTAGATATTTAGTAAAGTTAACTTAATTATTTAATGTATCCAGATAAGATACTTAATACTCAATAAATGACTGCCCAGTACAAGATAGTTAGGTTGATTGTCGAAATGTAATGTTCCTTTATTTGGATTGCAACTTTATCGTGAATTGAAATGAAAGTGTATACATTCATTAAACTCCAATCTTGCATATCATATAGATTCGACCACTCTCGCCGACGGAGATTATCAGTTGATTCCGGAACCAGAAGGAGTTTATTCTGAAGACCCCGAGAATCTCGTTGCGGATTTCTCTGTAGCCCCGAACCAAGGTTCGGAAGATATTAATTTGACTAACCCCAACCCCACCAGCGAAGGCAAGCCCCGGACATAACCTACTATTTTTATTACACTGCACTCTATATTTATTTATGTATTCTATGCATTAAGTTTATAGGAATTGTTGAAACCCTAGATGCATGAATCCTAGGAACCAATGTATTGAATAATAGTACTTGAGTTCGAGTAGCTGCTATGCTAATAGGACCGGTAGAAGTCGAGTGATTTCCTGTCACTCGCGCGATATAGGAATTGTGATGTTTACTTTCATGTTATCACTATAAGGATGACGGACGGGAGTTTTTATTCGGTATCATGGTTGAGGTGATACCCCGTCTATGTTGTGGAACTGGATAAGGCCGCAGTGTGTGGTAGCGGTGATTAAGCGTTTGAAAGTACTAGCCACATGCCGTGAAATATGGTAAGCGGTAAGCCTAGTAACCAATCGGCCCGAGAAGTGGACATACCCCCCACCACATGTATTTGCTTCTTTTGGTTACTTTCTTCGACGTGTAGGAATACGTGTTGCTGGGCAACCAGGAGTACGGGTTTTGTAGTCGCGCTACAGACGTACGTCCTGCACTTTGGAAGTGCGTATTATCCTGCAGTCGCTTGTGGTGGCCCTGATCCATGAGTCGGAATGAAAGGCAAACGGTTGCTTAGGAACGACCCTTTGGTGTTCCAAGCGTGTGTGTTAGGTTTATCCTTGCAAGGTTTGAATCTCGATTCAGGAATCGTCCGCCTCTCACGATGAATGAGACTGCTTACCCCCTTTGCCACATAGAGTAACAAGAGTAACTTTGTGACTATCAAAGATAATGTTTGCTTAAAGATTCTACCATGTGTGAGTAGTTATAGGTGCTTACCTAGAATGGTTAATCAACTAGAATTTGAAAGCTAAAAGTTGAAAATAAGGATCTACTCTTTGTTGCTTTTCAGCTAAAAACCCTACCCAAACCTGAAAAGCCTTCATAAGTCTAGTTATGGGCTAAAGTATACCCAATCCCGGGTAAGTCTTGCTGAGTATTAATATACTTAGTCTTACTTTTGTTGATTTACCTCAGGTAATTCCCCTGATGAACCAGCATTCATTACACCGTGGCCCTACCCTCTGCCTGATGGTTGGTCTGTGGAGTGGGATCCGTCCCCGGCCAACACAGATCCCGCCGAGTGATATTATGCCAGGGCTAGCATAATATCTGTAATAACGATGTGTACAATGTTTACGCTTTTAAACTCCGCTGCTTGACTTATAACTTAAACCTGTTTTGTAATAATCTCCCCTCAGTGGGAGCTACTGATGCTTTGTAAAATTTTTGTATTATATCTGCCTGTAGTGTAAAATGTATTGGCATTTATATCTCTGGACTCACCTTCGTGTGAGGTACCTTGTTGGATCCTGCGTTTGGTGGTTTATCGGGACGTTACCCGACAGGCCAATAGGATTATACCATTTGAAGCATGAGGTAGCCCTCCAGAGAGGACTCGCGTACTTGAGCCGGTGTAATTCAGGTTGGTTCTGCCACAAGCCGTCCGATCCACAGTGACCAGATCGAACCGTTTGTTCCCCCTTCAGATCGGACTGTCCGAACCCCGCCGTTCAGATCGGACCGTCCGAACCGGAACGCGTCCGAACCGTCAGATCCAGATCCGACAGCCCAGAAGAGAAGATACCGCTTCAGCCGTGTAGTTTTGCTAAAGATCCCCTGAGTTTCCTTGAAATCAACCCGCAGTCCACGTTAGTTCAAAAGTAATTCCAGTTGAACCCCTATTTTTGCACCGAAGCCCCTGAGCTTTCTAGATTTTGGGTCCGCCATCCCGCCCTGTAGTGTTTGCACGTTAGACCCTGCATCTATAGTTTAATTGTGTATAAGTCCCTAGTTTTCACGCAGAACCCCCTGGAACCTTTGGTTTTTCTCGCAGTTAAGCCCCTAGACCTTGTTTTAGCCCTGGTTTTCGCGTCTTAGCTCCGTTTTAGGTGGTTTTCACGCTCACGCGATCGTTGTAATGAATAGAATAGCTTTAGCTCAGCTTTGTGTGCTATTTTATTGTGTTGTTGTACTGTTTCTTATCTTTCATCATTGTTTGCATGTATGTGCATGTGTGGACCATGTTTTGGCGTTGCGATCGTGAGTAGACGTTGAGCCACCGGAGGAGTACCAGGAGCCACCTTCTTCAGAGCCCTTTGAGCAGCAGCAGGAGAACTTTGAGGAAGGGAAGTATAGCATGAACATCCTATCACTTTTAAATACAATTTCCTACTGCATTTTAATACTGTATGCCTATAAGGATTCCCTAGCAACTTTATCCTTTATATAAATACCTTGGGTTGCATTTTTTGGTTAGCTGTGCTAGGCGCTGCGCTAGGTGCTGCGCTCTCATACCTTATGGTCCTTTTTAATTAAATTTGATTAATGATATATGCAACTTGATCCTGAGAGTGGCCCTCTGTGCTGTGTGCTTGAGCGGCTCAAGTCTCGTTAAAATATGTTTTTATAGAAACCTGGTTTAGGGGGCCGGCACGGTGCTTAGTGCTTGGTTGGCCACTCTCCATAAGGACCGGTTCATAGAGCGACAACCTGGGACAACCGCGCAACCACAAGACTGGAATGGGATGGTCTTGACTTACTAATTAGGTCATTTTGGTTTAGGAGTAACTTACCTGCCAAGCAAGAGGGTGGTAAGCTTCAATGGTCCCTGCTTCTCCGGCTTGGTCTGTGTTGTGTGCTTGTACCCCCGTGAGGTGGGCTCCATCGTTGCCGATCCAGAAACCTTAGCGGTTACACCTTACTAACGTGATCCTTTGTAACGGTCTCGTAGTGTGCTTGCTAGACATCTCACCTAAGGAAGTAGGATGAACAACTAGCGTAGCTCACGACTTGTGGGTAAAGTTGTGCAACCTCTCGAGAGTGTAAAACTGGTATACTAGCCGTGCTCACGGTCATGAGCGGCCCAGATCCTCCGTCTGATTAGTGGGGTTTATCTTTGGTGGTTTGGTTTGGTTTTCAGTAGACTCATGATAAATTTTAATTATTTATTTATGTAACTTGGGTTATGGTAATTCATCCACTTGTAGAGAATAGCTTTAATAAAATTTGCAAATACTAAAAGCTAATGCAGTTGAGTCAGCTAACCGTAGAGCCTCATCATTCGTGTTATACTTGTTGAGTACAACTTGTGTACTCACACTTGCTTTCTATACTCTTCTGTTCTCTTTGGGATATATTCGACTGCTGCTCAGTACCAGGTGACGTGGAGGATTACATCAGCGGACTCGATGATTTCTAGGCGTTTGTCTCCCAGCCGACGTCCCTGTGGCGCCCTGTTCTTCATGTATTCAGTTTACGCTTCCGCACTCCTTGAACCGATTCTTGATTCAGTTGTAATAAAGAATTCATTTACAATTCATACACTTTTATTTCGTGATATGTGTTGTGATAACTTGATAATTTTGTTGTATATATGCGTGACTTGATCCTGGCGCATACATGATTGCTCGATTCATGCGGGCAGGGACCCCCTCAAAACATAAGATCACCAGATCAACATCAAGGCAATACAAACCGTCATACAGGACGTAGGGCATTACGCATATTGCGGCCTGAACCTGTCTAAATCTTGTGTTGTCTGCACCTTCGAGTTCTGATCTCGGCGCATCCTAACCGAAAACCTACCACCTTGGGTATACCCCTCAGTGGGCAGCCGGATAAAACCCGACAGCTGGCGCGCCAGGTTGGGGGGCGCATCAGAGATCCGCTGGAGAACTCGATGGCTCTTTTCAAGTTCCCCAGTCCCGTGCTCCCTGAGGGCACAACCTTTGTTTTTGGCTCGTGGGTCTGCGTTGCCAACGGCGCAGGCGGTTTCCGTCGGCACATCGTCAACGACACCTTCAAGCTAAAAACACTTGCCTCAAGGCTCGACGACTTTGTCCACAGTCTCGACGAGTTGCCATTTTTGACTCTGCCAGGGAAACTGAGGCAGAGTCTGTCTCTACTGTTCCTTTTTCCACGTTGGAAAAGGACCTGGACTCGTTGCTCCAGGCTGGAGGTTCCGAGGCCACCGCATGTCGGGGGGCTGAGGATCACCTGGCCACTTGTGGGCTGATGATCACCACCACCTCCGAAGGACGAATTGTTCATTGGAGGGGGATGAATCTGTCCGATCTACTCGGACATGAAGACCGCTTGGTAGCACACCGTGAGCCTTTGCCTTTTCAGGAGGGCAGGGCATTGGCTACCATAACCGAGGGCTCGACTGAGCTAGTCGAAGCCCCCTCTGAAGAACTCGCAACTCGCCAAGTCCTGATGGCGGAAGAAGGGGACGATGATGCCCTCATCCCCATTGGCGCACTTGATGGCATATCAGAAGATGAAGACACCGCTGAAGCCGAGAACGAGAACGACGCCGAGCGCGACGCGCGACGGGCACGGAACAGAGCTCGTGCGGTTCGCAGAAGGCGAGCCAACGAGCGCATACGTTCTGCACAGCGCGAACTCGACACCGAATTCGCCGCGGCAGATGAACGTGGCTTCAGGACTCCGGTGGCCAACATTGCTCGGGTAACAGCATTACTCGAGCGAAGCAACGACCCCAACGTCCAACAAGCACTCATCTACGCCCAACGGGCTTGGGTCCAGTTGGACCAGCAGGCTCTGGCATCGCTTGTCAGGGACGAGCACGTCGGAGACAGCCGAAGCCAGGCCCCAAGTCGAACAACAGGTAATCGCCCGCGACCCCAACGCAGCAACAACAATGATGGCGTGGGTGGAAGCCAGCTCACCGGTGGGAGGCGGCAGCCACCTCCGGTAAACAACCCGAGGCAGCCCAACCCTCCACGTCAACAACCTGATCTTCGCCAGAAGATCAATGAGGGGCGCGATGCCCGGTCAGTCCTCGACTCGAGGCGACGGGAACGCGAGGTAGCCGAGCGAGATGATGCTGACTGCAGCGATTGTTTCCCTGCGTTCACTGCGAGATTCAACAACTATAAGTACCCGGAGGGTTTTAAGCCAATTGGCATTACCAAGTACGACGGCAAGCAGGCCCCCCAACAATGGTTCCGCTGTTACTCTACTGCCATTGAGGTGGCTGGCGGCTCCAACACTACCAAAGTCGTCTACTTTCCGATGGCTTTGGAGCCTGCACCGTTGACTTGGCTGGAAAGCCTCCCCAGCGACTCCATCGACTCCTGGGAAGGCCTCAAGAAGGTCTTCATCGACAACTTCCAGGGGGCGATATCCCGAGTAGGAACCCGGCACGACCTCGCCCAGTGCAAGCAAGAGCGCAATGAACTCCTCCGATCCTACACCCGCCATTTTTTTCGATGTGCGGGCCACTATCGCCAACATCTCGAAAGAGGACATTATCGACTGCTTCTACAACGGCCTCACAGACCCAGGTATATATCGTGATTTTGGGCGTAACAGGCCGAAGACGGTTGCAGGTCTGCGCGACATGATGCACGACTGGTCTGAACAAGAAGAAAAGATGCGCGAGAGGTTTCCAAGACGCACCGGCCTCAACCAGAAGCGCAACAACGACAACCGGGCTGACAAAGGCCAGCGGGACTTTTCGGGTTCTTCTCGAAAACGCAAGCCAGACGATCTCGTCGTGGCTATGGACCGTCCTTCGCGGGGCAAGAAGTCGACCACGCAGGAGCAGTTTGAAAAACTCCTGCAGAAGAAGTGCCCATGGTGTGTCAACTCCAAACACGCAGCGATCGACTGCTTTCAGCTCAAGCGCACCTTTGGCTCTGCTGGAAACGGCAAGAAGAACAAGTCGATGGGCAAAGAGCCCGAAGACGGGGAACAGGATGACAAATCTGAGACGCCCAAATTCCAGGATGCCTCCAAGACTGTCAACGTCATCTTTGGCGGTGACGAAGATTTTTGCTCCAAGCGGGAATAGAAATTGCTGCTACGGGAGATTCTATCAGTTGAACCGGCGGTACCACGACCACTCCGATGGTCGGAGGTCCCCATATCATTTTCCCGTGATGATCAATGGACCATTTTTTCCGAGCCTGGGAAGTTCCCACTGGTGCTGGATCCCGTGGTCGCAGAGGTCAAGCTTACTCGGGTTCTTATCGATGGTGGGAGCGGACTCAATCTTATCTTCGCCAGTACGCTGAAGAAGATGGGTCTGGACCTTACCAACAAGCTCACTCCGAGCAAAGCTCCTTTTTACGGTATTGTCCCTGGCAATGCCGCGCATCCGCTTGGAACAGTCGTTCTCCCAGTCACTTTCGGGACGAGGGAGAACTACCGAACCGAGTTCATCAAGTTCGAGGTGGCCAATTTCGAATCTTCCTACCACGCTATACTGGGGAGGCCAGCGCTCGCCAAGTTCATGGCGGTGCCGCATTATGTCTACTTGCTTCTCAAGATGCCAGGACGCAGTGGTGTGCTCACGCTCCGAGGCGACTTGAAGAAGTCTTATGATTGCAATCAAGAGGCCATCCAGTATGCATCGACTTCCCGCGTGCCAGATGCTTCCGCTGAAGTACTCGCGGCCGCACAGCAACTCTCTCAAGCCGAGCTAGACATCCCGACGAAGAAGGCGAGCCAATCGGGCGTCAAGTCGACGGGCGAGATAGCTCTCAAGACGATCCAGCTCCAAGAAGGCGACTCATCCAAGACAGCCATCATCGGCGCAGGCTTGGGTGACAAATAGGAACTCGAGCTCGTTAGCTTCCTGCGGGCTAACCGAGACATATTCGCATGGAAGCCATCGGATATGCCAGGGGTGCCCAAGGAGCTGTTCGAGCATAGTCTCAACGTGTACCCACAAGCTGTACCAAAGAAGCAATGACTTCGCTGTTTTGCCCCTGATAAATGGGAGGCTATCAAACGGGAACTAGCCAAACTCCTCGCGGTTGGATTCATTAAAGAAGTGATCCACCCAGAGTGGGTAGCTAACCCCGTCCTTGTATTAAAAAAGAATAAAGAATGGAGAATGTGTGTCGATTATACCGATCTCAACAAGCATTGCCCTAAGGATCACTTTGGGCTCCCTCGCATCGATCAGGTAGTCGACTCGACTGCAGGTTGCATAATATTATGTTTCCTTGATTGTTATTCAGGCTACCACCAGATTGCTCTCAAGGAAGAAGATCAGATCAAGACCGCGTTCATCACCCCATTTGGGACTTATGCCTACAAGACGATGTCCTTCGGGTTGAAGAACGCTGGTGCCACCTATCAGCGGGCAATTCAGATGTGCTTCGCTGATCAGTTACACCGGAACGTGGAGGCCTACGTGGACGATGTGGTCGTGAAAACCCAGAGTCCCGAGGACCTGATCACGGATCTGGAGGAAACTTTTGCCAGCCTAAGGAAGTACCGATGAAAGCTTAATCCGACCAAGTGCGTTTTCGGTGTTCCATTAGGCAAATTGCTCGGGTTCATAGTCAGTAGCCGGGGCATCGAGGCCAACCCTGAAAAGATTACCGCCATCACTGATATGGAGGCACCTGCCACGATCAAAGATGTGCAGAAACTTACAGGGTGCATGGCAGCTCTCAACACGTTCATCTCCCGGCTCGGGGAGAGAGGACTACCTTTTTTCAAACTCTTAAAGCGCCAAGACAAGTTTTACTGGACAGAGGAAGCCGAGCGGGCTCTGCAGGATCTCAAGCAGCACCTACAGTCACCCCCGATCCTCACAGCACCATTGCCGGGTGAGACCCTTTTGCTTTACATTGCGGCAACTACCCACGTTATTAGCAGTGCTATTGTTGTCGAACGCTCCGAGGAAGGCCATGCTTTTGGCGTGCAGCGGCCCGTGTACTTTGTCAGTGAAGTACTCTCGGAGTCCAAGGTGTGGTACCCGGCGGTTCAAAAGCTTCTCTATGGCATACTGATCACCTCAAGGAAATTACGCCACTACTTTGAAGAGTACCAGATCACCGTGATCACAGGCTACCCGTTGGCGGATATCCTACACAACCAAGACGCCACAGGTCGTATTTCAAAATGGGCAGTGGAACTGGGGGCTTTGTCGATCGACTTCAAGCCACGCACTGCAATCAAGTCCCAAGCTCTAGTCGACTTCATGGCAGAGTGGAGGGAAAATCAAGTTCCAAATCTAGTTGACAAGCCAGAGCATTGGACCATGTACTTCGATGGTTCTCTCAAGCTCGATGGCGGCGGCGCTGGAGTTTTATTCATTTCCCCAAGAGGCGAACAACTCAAGTATGTCCTCCAAATTCTCTGGGAGGTATCCAACAATGAAGCCGAGTATGAAGCCTTGCTTCACAGGCTTCGTTTGGCGATATCACTAGGGATCAAGCGACTACTTGTATACGGCAATTCACTTTTGGTCGTTCAGCAAGTCAACAAGGAGTGGGACTGCAACAAGGAGACCATGGAAGCCTATGTACAAGAAGTACGCAAGCTAGAAAGCAAATTTTCTAGCCTAGAAGTTCATCATGTGCTGCGGGAACACAATGTCGCTGCCGATGCTTTATCTAAGCTGGGATCAACCCGAGCACAAGTCCCAGCAGGGGTATTCGTTCAGGAGCTGAAGCACCCGTCCATCAGCCCTTCACCGCAGGTTTCCACCGCCACTGGCTCCGTACAGCCTGATCGGGAGGTTCTGCTGGTCGGTGAGGACTGGAGAGGACCTTTCATCGACTTCATCCGAGATCTCATATTACCGGCAGGGATGGACCCCAAAAGCGCTGCTGCTGCCTGCCTCATGCGACGGAGCAAGGGGTTTGTCCTAGTCGAAGACAAACTTTATCGGCGCGGCGCACAATCTGGAGTACTCATGAAATGCGTCACAACAGAAGACGGTCTGGACATATTGAGGGAGATACACGAGGGCGTGTGTGGTAACCATGCCGCGTCAAAGTCACTGGTCGGCAAAGCATACAGAGCCGATTTCTGGTGGCCTACCGCCGAGTCCGACGCCGAAGATCTGGTGCGACGATGTCAGAACTGCCAGTTCTTCGGTAAGCAAACTCATGTCCCGGCCCACACCCTCATCACTATACCGCCTTCCTGGCCGTTCGCTTGCTGGAGCCTCGACATGATTGGGCCCTTCACAACGGCGACAGGAGGTTTTACTCATGTTTTGGTGGTTATCGACAAGTTCACCAAGTGGATCGAGTTCAAGCCGATCGCCAAACTTACTCCAGACAGGGTGGTCAACTTCATCTCCGACATCTTGCATCATTTCGGCTTCCCCAACACTATTATCACTGATTTGGGGTCAAATTTCACAGCCAACCAATTCTGGGAATTCTGTGAAAATCCATCCATCGAGGTCAAATATGTTTCAGTGACTCACCCAAGGGCAAATGGGCAAGTCGAGCGGGCAAATGGCTTGATCATTGACGGCCTCAAGAAGAGACTTTATGATGCCAATAGCAAAAAGGGTGGGAAGTGGATTCACGAGTTGCCACACGTCGTCTGGGGGCTCAGGACTCAACCTTCAAAAGCCACAGGGCAGACCCCGTTCTTTCTTGTCTACGGCTCCGAGGCGATTCTCCCAGCAGATATCATGTGGAAATCCCCAAGGGTCGAGATGTATAAAGAAGGCGAGGCGGACGAAGCACGACAGCTGGAGTTGGATTCTGTTGAAGAGGCTCGCTGCTCTGCTCTCGTTCAGTCAGCCCGTTACCTACAGGGAATCCGGCGATATCATGATCGCAACATTAAGGAAAGGTCGTTTAGCATTGGCGACCTCGTCCTTCGTCGCGTTCAGGACGAGTCGGGTTTGCACAAGCTTAACTCAAGATGGGAGGGACCGTTCATCATCAAGAAGGTTACAAGACCAGGATCTTATCGACTTCAACACCCCGATGGTCAAGAAGTACCTAATTCCTGGAACATCCAGCACCTGCGACGGTTCTACCCCTAAGCAGACTCGTTTTCAATTCCTGTATGCGTCAAGGGCATGTTTTTTCTTTTCTGGGTCAACATGGCGGCTTTGTGCCACATGACTCGAAATGTAAAATTCTTGCATACAATGCGGCGGCTTTGGCCACGCCCTAACTTACTACAAATCGACTACTTGCTAAGTGGCACATGGGTCGTCGCGATGATAATCGTGTTTTTTCCAAACTGGTTAGGCCCGTCTGGCTCGGGTTCTATCTAACTTGTTTGACATGTTCGCATGATTGGCTACTTCTGTGGTTGTTACGCTTCAGGGTAGTTTTCGACTGTTTGCCATGGGCATCCTAGTCGTCGCGCCACAGACCGCGCGTTCCGGGCACGAGTGGATCCCTTTGGCTGGATCTTATCTAGCTCGCCCGATGAGCTCACGTGAAGGGCTAAATCGACTACTCTCTAAGTCGTTGCACTCAGAGGTAGCATGTTCCTACTACAGAGCAGACGGAGCTCCTAAAACTTCGTACAAGGCTACAAGAGAACAAAGGAAGTTCCTTATATTACAAAGTCATGTACACTAACGGTTCAACCTTGGACCATGTCTCCCACAATTTTTTCAGCCACCGGCCGGACCTCTAGCAAATACTCGCGGAAGTTTTCGTCAGTGCACTCAGCAGCTGCACCCTCCGCTAGTACTTCTAGCCGAGCCTTTGGCCAGAAGGACTTCACAAGGCCTAGAGCATGACCCACGTATGATGTGGTTGCCTCGGTGACATAGTTGAGGATCTTTTGCGGTGCCCCACAAAGTCGATCCAGTAGTGGTGGCCCACCTTCAGCGCCGTCTTCCCGAGGGTCCACCATCTCTACGAGTTCCTGGGCCGCCGTCTTCAAATCATCAAGTTCCTTCTGGCGCTGCTCTTTCTCCTCGCCCAAAGTCTTGATCTGCTGGAGGCAGTCGACGAGTTGCTTCTCCGTGTCGGCCATCACCTTCCGCAGACCCTCGACTTCATCTGCGCGGCGATACAGCATGTTCTTCAAATCAGTAAGCAATCCCTCTTTATAATTTAAGAGTTGTTTAAGTTCTGCATGATAAGCAGGTTTCAGACCATGAAGTTATCGACTACAGGTACGATTTTGAGAGTCAAATTCAACGTACCTTGATGGGTTTTCCGCTGCTCCTTGAGTCGGCCTTGGAGCTCGATGATAGTCTGCTCAAAGCCGGCTCGCTCCTGCATCAGCTCATCGATACGCCTGGTGGACTCTTCCAGCTTCATCGAAGTTTTTTGGTTCATGTCCTACATGTTCCTGGGCGTCAGAGACAAGCGACTTAAGCATACAGTTACCAGCGGTTTAGACAAGATTTACCAGAGCAAACGAGTCGATCGCCTTGATCATTTGGCGCAGGCGGCTCAGATTGTCCCCTGGGAGGTGCATCTCTTGGACTATATCAGTGTTCTCCCCTCCAGGAGTTGGCAACCCGGTTGCCTCGCAAGAAGTACCCGCACCCTCCAAGGCTGACGGCTGCGGGGTTTCTGCAAAGGACAAGTGTTAATATAGCAACGATTGTGGCAGAAGGCAGAGGGATCATTTACCTGCAACGTCGACGGGTACGGCCGTGGCAGCCTCGACTTGCTCATTGCCAGGGGCTTCGGGTTCTGCGTGCTGGAGCTCGGGCAGTGGTGAGTCAAGCATGATTACATCTGCCCTCCCTGCTGGCTCCAGCGCGTTGGGTTGCCAGGCGAAAGCTCGGGGGCTGGTGGAGCCAACTCGAGTTCTGGCGCTACCGCAGCGGTCGACCTGCTTAAGACAACAGCACAACACTTTTATTGTGATTTCATCGCATGGCCAAGGGTAGGGTCCAGGGCGTCACTTACACTCGGGATCGGATCATCGTTGGTTTTTTCCACACCAGCTTTAAGGGTTTCTTCACCATTGTACTCGCGGCCGGTGGTGCAGGCGCGCAAGTCGATGAGGCTGGCAGCGTTGGCGTGGCGATGGCCGTGGCACCCGCTGATGGTGACAGGGCCGTTTCAGTCGAGGGCGCGAGTGGCCCCGATGCAGGGCCCGCCACAGCAATCGTTACGTCCTCGGCACGGGACGGTGCCGGTTTCTCCCCATCGGCTTCTGTGGGTCTGGCTTCCAGCGCGTCATTCCCGGTGAGGGGCGTTTCGGCTACCCTCTAGCGCTGGGGGCTGGGCAAAGAAGACGATGGACTGCAAAGCAGAGTTGTTATCAATATTTCAACGAAACAACTCGACACTTTATAGTTTGACAGATACTGACCCGACGAGGTCAGCGGTGCTGGCTTTGCGTTTCCGCATCTCCCGGCACCGCCGGGGAACTAGAGGTGCGTCCTCAGATAACTCCACGGATGATCCGGAGGAGTTGTTCGCTTGCACCCCCTCCCCAGTTGCCTGGCTGCCCGCGGTTAATTCGCTGCCAGCAATTTTTTCCTTCTGTGCTTTGGCTGCGGCGCTGGGCAGCATATGGTAAGGCCGGGGCAGATCGGGTTGTGGTGGGTAACTACGATACAACGCTGTTGAATCCTGTGTTAAGACAATCAGTTAGTATTAACTCTTCAGATCGAGGGAAGAAGTCAAGAAGTTGAACACTTACTGCTGGTGGTCGATTCTGGGCTGTAAATCCCGCTAGAACATACGGGACGGCATCCACATCTAGCAGAATTCGCTTGACGTGAACAAGTGCAGCATCGTCCCCAAGCTCTTCTGCGCACATACGGGATGGGTCTTCAGTACCCATGTACTCGAATCCTAAGGTATGGCGCTGCTGAATGGGTTGAACTCGGCGTTTTAAAAATGATAACATCACTGATGCCCCGGTTACCCCCATCTCTTTGTGCGCGGCAATCAACTCGAGCAGCTCTTTTACTTGGTCCATCTCGGCTTCATTGGGCTCCAATGTCCATTCGCCGCGCTGAACAGGGGGCCTGCCAGACCGCACAGGGAGTTGGGGGCATGGTTCGCAATGTAGAACCAGTGTTGTTTCCACCCGGGGACATTTGAAGGAAATTTGTACGATATATATTTGTCACTAGCGTGTTGCCTAAGCTGGATACCAGCGCCCCCTATTGCAGAAGGATTTTTTGAGGTGGGCTGGGGCTTCACGTGGAAAAGGTAGCGGAAAAGAGCCCAATGGGGCTCAATTCCGAGGAAGGCTTCGCAGAAATGGATGAAAATGGAGATATGGCAGATCGAGTTGGGGTTGAGATGTTGCTGCTCAATCCCATAGAAGAAGAGAAGGCCACGGAAGAACGAACAAGTGGGGAGGGCAAATCCCCGTTAAGAAAAAGAGCAGAAAGAAACGATCTCATCGACACTTTCCATGGGGAATGGATCGCAGAAAGGAAGGCGCCAATTGATGAGATCTTTCTCCTGAAGCAGACCTCCCAACACTAAATTTGCTAGATTATGGCGAGAACACTTACTAATTGACCATTCGCCAGTTGCTGCTTGCGCTTCTTTCAAGTCCTTCTGGTCGGTTTTCTTCGGCGCCATTTCGAATCCTTTCAGCCACGAGTTGTTCGCACAACGCTCGGGGGCTACGGTGGCGGGATCGAAGATTTTCGACTACGCAGGACGGCGGAAGGGCGAAGGCAGGACAAGCTCTAATTGAGGTTTTGTTTTTTCTGGCGGCGGTGTTAGATCTGAAGGCACAGGAAAAAAACCCTAAGTGACCGTGGGGTTAAATAACCAGCGCTCAGGTAGTGGTTTACTGTGTGAAAGGTGAAGCGTCGCGCAATGGGATTAATTGGATACAGGTAGTTTTTTGGTGAATTTCTTGGGCAGTTATTTGATTAACCATTTTTTCAGGGTTAATTGTCCCCAAAAAAGAGGCTTTTCGAATTTCGAGTTCAATTTCTACCAATTACATCATCCTGAACTATATTTTCTCGATAGAGAATATTTTTGCCATGACCTTTGGGATCCTTTTTTCCAAAAATTTGAGAGATTTGGATTCAAGGCTCTGGGGCTGTGAGACACGTGGCATCGATTACTTATTTTTCGAAAGTACTTGAAGGATAAGAAGAAAAGATTCAAGACTAGTTTGACCCTCAGCTTGATTCTTTGATTCAACCTAAGGCTCGGGGGCTACTCCATATGGAGTGCGATTATTCATCGCACCCCATATAAAAGAAAGAATTCGGGGCATGAGCACCTCATAGCTTCGATGCAGTCAGAAGAGTACTCAAAGAAAAATTTCAAGGCGGAGCTTCGAAAGAAGTCAAAGACTGCTTCAGAAGTACTCGAAGAGCCTGCAGTACTCAGCTACGAAGAGCTTGGGGGCTTGTCAGACCCGGGGCCACGGGGCTGCGTACATCAAGGAGTCCGTATTGGGCTAAGGGGATAGGACGTGTCCTGTACCATATTTATGTTGTATTCTACCCGCATGCGGAGTAGGACTAGTCGATATAGAAGGAAACTACTCGAGTTGTACTTGAGTACGATTCCTATGCTAGTATCAGGCTAGGATTCATGTAACCCTGTCCCCCCGGATATATAAGGGCGGGCAGGGACCCCCTCAAAACATAAGATCACCAGATCAACATCAAGGCAATACAAACCATCATACAGGACGTAGGGCATTACGCATATTGCGGCCTGAACCTGTCTAAATCTTGTGTTGTCTGCACCTTCGAGTTCCTGATCTCGGCGCATCCCAACCGAAAACCTACCACCTTGGGTATACCCCTCGGTGGGCAGCCGGATAAAACCCGACAATGTTGACTGTAGGACAAAACCTAGATAGAAATGGTCGAGTCTAAGGACTCCTTCTCTCTTGCCTTGTTTCCGCAAAACTCAAACATTCATTTCTGCTTCTATTCCTTGAGTTCTAAACTTCGATTTGCTAGTTCTCTCTCTAGTCCTTTCCGAGAATTAGTTTGATCTTTTCTGTAGACGTTGGCCTGCAAATTTCTCGGTATGTCCTCATAAGCCTAGAATACCTTGCAAAAGAAAAATACGCCAGAGCGCCTGTTTGTTCTAGTCGAGTGGAGTGATAAACTCGGCTAATGTTTGAATATTGAGTGTTTGTCATTGTGCAACATGTTTGATTTGGATTTTTGGCTGATTGCATAGCTTAGAAGTTAAACTTGCTCATGCAAATCGACTTTAATACAGACTTGAATTAAGTAATAAAACTGAGATAGATCGTTGGGGGTAAAACCGTACCCTCTTTACTCTCTACTTTATCCTATCAGAGTTTTCCTTCCAGAATTATACAATATCTGTCTCTTATAAATTTCGTTCTGCTGCAAACAGATGGTGAACACCAGGAGCACTGGCACCGATTCTGGCCAGCAGGGGTAGAACAACCAGAGTACTGGCCAGCCGATGCTGATGCCTCCACCTCTGACTCCGGAGCAGCTCTTCCAGCTCCAGATGCAGATGATGGCCACCCTGAACAACACTGTTCAGACTTTGCAGCAGATCCACTCTCAGCCGCCACCTCCTCCACCGCAGCAGCCCCGTGATAGGCGCGCGGACTTTCTGAGGGGTCACCCGCCGACGTTCTCCCATGCGGCTGATCCACTCCAGGCTGACGACTGGCTTCGTTCAGTGGAGCACCAGTTGGATGTCACTCAGTACGATGACAGGGAGCGAGTTCTGTACACAGCAGGGCAGCTGCGAGGCTCAGCTCTTGATTGGTGGGAGTCCTACCCAGCACGGGACCGCGACGCCCTCACTTGGGTCCAGTTCCGGGAGCGCTTCAGGAACCACCATATTCCCGCTGGAGTGATGAAGATGAAGCACAAGGAGTTCCTTGCGCTTAAGCAGGTAAATTAGAGTAAAATCTTTCCGCAATTCCTTTTTGAGCTCAAGCCCACCCTTGTTTATCTTCGTGAAATTGGAAATACTGAGTAATCTCCATCTTCTTTGTCCGGTACTTGTCATTTTAGGGAGCTATGACGGTGACCGAGTACCGTGATCGTTTCCTCTAGCTTGCTCGCTATGCCCCCGCTGAGGTCGCCAATGATGGCGATAAGCAGGACCGCTTGAGGGACTGGACGATCATATTGAGTACGCACTCCTGAACCACCGCTTCGACAACTTCAACCATCTGGTTGACTCCGCCCTCAACACCGAGAGCAAGTGCCGGGATATTGAAGACAAGAAGAGGAAGATGGCTCCTGCTGCGTCTGGCAGCAACACTCGGCCTTGGTACTAGTACCAGCAGCAGCAGAGGCAGATGCAGCCATACCAGCAGCGACAGCAGCAGTACCCGCCTCGTCCTCAACAGCAACAGCAGGCGGGACAGGGCCAGAGGCTTCCAGCACCTCCGGCACGCTCAGCTCCACCGGCTCCACCAGCTCCAGGGCAGGGAGTGCCTACTCCTCCTGCTGGACAGCAGACACCAGCATTCCCACGGGCGTGCTATTACTGCGGCGAGACGGGACACTACGCCAACGCTTGTCCCCGGAAGGCGCAGTCTGGACAGCAGGAGCGCCCAGCTCAGCCCAAGGCGCCATCACAGGGCAGGGTGAACCACGTGACGGCTGAGTCGGCGGCCGAGGCTCCCAATGTGGTTATTGGTACATTCATGGTTAATACACACCCTGCTACAGTGCTTTTCGATACTGGTGCTACGTATTCCTTCATTACTTGGTCTTTTGTCGAGCATCATGGCATTCATACTAGCACATTAAAAAGGTGCATGTTAGTATCTTCACCGGGAGGGCAGATGAGGTCTCATATCTTCTGTCCCCAAGTCAGTGTGGTCATAAGGGGGGTAGAGTTCAGCGCAAATCTGATGGTGCTAGACACCAACGGTATCGATGTGATCTTGGGAATGGAGACCCTTACTAGATGGGGTGTCAGGATTGATTATGCTCAGAGAACTTTCCACTTGTCAGCACCGGATGGACAGGAAGTCACAGTCAGTGCTTCGGAGCCCTCTGGATTTCTTTGTCAGATGAGGCTAGACCCACGGATGGTATTCGCGTGGTGTCTGAATTCCCGGATGTCTTTCCAGATGATTTGCCAGGTATGCCGCCTGATCGCGACATTGAGTTTTCTATTGATCTCTTGCCTGGCACAGCTCCTATTGCTAAACGGCCCTATCGCATGGCACCCGTTGAGCATGAGGAAGTTAAGAAGACCATCGACGAGTTGCTAGCCAAGGGCTATATCTGTCGCAGCTTCTCTCCTTGGGCTTTTCCTGTATTGCTTGTAGAGAAGAAGGATGGCGCAAAGAGAATGTGCATCGATTATCGGGATCTGAACGCAGTCACCATCAAGAACAAGCATCCATTGCCCCGTATTGAGGATCTATTTGATCAGCTTCAGGGTGCTTGTGTATTCTTGAAGATTGATCTGCGTTCGGGTTATCACCAGCTGAAGATTCATCCCGAGGATATCCCGAAGACGGCATTCACCTGCAAGTATGGGCTATACGAGTATACGGCCATGTCCTTTGGCTTGACCAATGCGCCGGCTTTCTTCATGCATCTGATGAACAAGGTTCTCATGGATTATCTGGACACCTTTGTGGTGATATTCATTGATGATATCCTGGTATATTCCAAGTCAGAGGCAGAGCATAAGAAGCATCTGAAGCTCGTGTTGCAGAGGCTGAGAGAGCACAAGCTGTATGCCAAGCTCAGCAAGTGCAAATTCTGGATTGACGAGGTTCCATTCCTCAGTCATGTCATCTCCAAGGGAGGTATTGCCGTGGACCCCGGCAAGGTGAAGGATGTGCTTGACTGGGTGGTGCCGCATACAGTGAAGGAAGTTCGCTCTTTTCTGGGCTTAGCAGGATATTACCAGAGGTACATTGAGAATTTCTCCAAGATTGCGAAGCCTTTGACTTCCTTGCTAGAGAAGGGTGTGGATTTCTCCTAGACTGATGAGCGTCAGATGGCCTTCGATGAGCTGAAGAAGAGGTTAACCACAGCGCCTGTCCTTACTCTGCCGGACCAGAGCAAGAGGTTCACAGTGTATTGTGATGCTTCAAGGGATGGTCTTGGTTGCGTCCTGATGCAGGAAGGCAGAGTTATAGCTTATGCTTCACGGCAGTTGCGCCGGCACGAGCTGAATTATCCCACTCATGATCTGGAGTTAGCCACAGTTGTGCATGCTCTGAAGATATGGAGGCATTACTTGTTTGGACAGAGGTGTGATATTTACACCGATCACAAGAGCCTCAAGTACATTTTCACTCAGAATGAGCTGAACATGCAGCAAAGAAGATGGCTAGAGTTAGTCAAGGATTATGACCTGGGATTCACTATCATCCGGGCAAGGCCAATGTTGTAGAAAATGCTCTGAGCAGGAAGAGTTATGCCAACATGGCCGTAGCTTTTCAGATGCCTCAGGAGTTATGCGAGGTGTTTGAGCAGTTGAGTCTGGGTTTCTTGCATCACACCTCGAGTGCATCATTCAAGGAGGAACCCACTCTAGAGGCAGAGATCAGGCAGCATCAGATAGACGATAAGAAGCTGCAGGAGATCCGTGAACTGCTCAAGATTGGCAAGGCACCCCATTTCAGAGAGGATGATCAGGGTACCTTGTGGTACAAGGGCTGGATATGTGTGTCAGATGTAAAGGATCTCAGGAAGCTGATTTTGAGTGAAGCTCATGATACAGCATATTCCATTCATCCGGGTAGCACGAAGATGTATTATCACCTCAAGGAACGATTCTGGTGGTATGGAATGAAGCGTTCCGTTGCAGAGTACATGGCTATCTGTGACACTTGTCAGCGTGTCAAGGCAGAGCATTAGAGGCCAGCAGGTCTGTTGCAGCCGTTAAAGATTCCAGAGTGGAAGTGGGAGGAGATCACTATGGACTTCATTGTGGGATGCCTCGTACTCAAAAAGGGTACAACTCGATATGGGTAGTAGTGGATCGGTTGACGAAGGTTGCGCACTTCATTCCGGTGAACACTACTTACTCTGGTGCTAGACTCGCAGAGTTGTACATCTCCAGGATTATCTGTCTACATGGTGTTCCGAAGAAGATCATATCTGACCGAGGATCTCAGTTCACTTCACGGTTCTGGGAGCAGTTGCATGATTCGTTGGATACGAAGCTACGCTTCAGTACCGCCTATCATCCTCAGACAGATGGGCAGACAGAAAGAACCAACCAAGTGTTGGAGGATATGCTTCGCACCTGCGCTATTCAGTATGGTACTAGCTGGGATAAATGCCTGCCATTTGCAGAGTTTTCATACAACAATAGCTATCAGGCCAGTCTGAAGAAATCTCCTTTTGAGGCCCTGTATGGTCGAAGGTGCAGAACTCCGCTGTATTGGGATCAGATTTGTCACACACGATTTATAAGAGCATAAATCGAGCAATCATATATGCGCCAGGATCAAGTCACGCATATATACAACAGAACCATCAAGATATCACAACACATATCTCGAAATAAATGCGTATAAACTATAAATGAATATCTTTATTACAACTGAATCAAGAATCAGTTCAAGGAATGCGGAAGCGTAAAATAAATACATGAAAAGCAGGGTGCCACAGGGACGTCGGCTGGGAGACAACGCCTAGAAATCGTCGAGTCCGCTGAGGTAGTTCTCCACGTCACCTGGTACTAAGCAGCAGTCGAAGATGTCCCAGAGAGAACAGAAGAGTAGAGAAGGCAAGGGTGAGTACACAACTTGTACTCAACAAGTATAACACGAATTATGAGGCTCTAGGGTTAGCTGACTCAACTGCATTAGCTTTTAATCTTGGCAAATTTTATTAAAGCTAATTACTACAAGTGGATGAATTACCATACCCAACTTACATAATAATTAATCAAGATTAAGCATGAATCTACTGAGAACCAAACCAAACCACCCAAGGTAGATTCCCACTAATCAGACGGAGGATCTAGGCCGCTCATGACTGTGAGCACAGCTGATATATCAGTTTTACCCTCCCAAGAGGTTGCACAACTTTACCCATAAGTCGTGAGGTACGCTAGTTGTTCATCACACTTCCTTAGGTGAGATGACTAGCAAGCACACTACGAGACGGTTACAAAGGACCACGTTAGTAAGGTGTAACCGCTAAGGTTTCTGGATCGACGACGATGGGGCCCACCTCGCGGGGGTAGAAGCACACAGCACAGACCAAGCCGGAGGAGCAGGGACCATTGAAGCTTACCACCCCTCTTGCCCACGCAGGTAAGTTACTCCCGAACCAAAATGACCTAATTAGTAAGTCAAGACCGTCCCATTCCAGTCTTGTGGTTGCGCGGTTGTCCCAGGTTGTCGCTCTATGAACCGGTCCTTATGGAGAGTGGCCAACCAAGCACCAAGCACCGTGCTGGCCCCCTAAACCAGGTTTCTAACAAAAACATATTTTAAGGAGACGTGAGCCACTCAAGCACACAGCACAGAGGGCCACTCTCAGATTTAAGTTGCATATAACCATTAATCAAATTTAATTAAAAAGGACCGAGGTATGTGAGAGCGCAGCACCTAGCACAACTAACCCAAATGCAACCCAAGGTGTATATATAAAGGATAAGGTGGCTAGGAAGTCCTTATAGGCATACAGAATTAAAATGCAATATGAAATTGTATTTAAACAGTGATAGGATATTCATGTTATACTTGCCTTCCTCAAAGTTCTCCTGCTGCTGCTCAAACTGCTCTGCAGAAAGGGGCTCTTGGTACTCATCCAAAGGCTCAGCGTCTACTCACGATCGCAACGCCAAAACATGGTCCAGCACATACACATTCATGCAAACAAAAACAAAAGATAAGAAATAGTACAACATTACATAAAAACAGCACACAAAACCATGGTAAAACTGTTCTACACGTTACAACGATCGCGTGAGCGCAAAAACCACCTAAAACGGAGCTAAGACGAGGAATCTAGAGCTAAAACAAGGTCCAGGGGCTTTTCTGCGAGAAAATAGAACTTCCAGGGGGTTTCTGGGCAAAAATAGGGACCTAGACATAATTAAACTATAGACACAGGGTCTAACGTGTAGAACTGCGCTCCAGGGATGACGGACCCTATTTCTGGAAAGCTCAGGGGCTTCGGTGCAAAAACAGGGCTTAACTGGAATTATCTTTGAACGGAGGTGGACTGCGGGTTGATTCCAAGGAAGCTCAGGGGCTCTTTAACAAAACTGCCATGGCTGAAGGGGTATCTTCTAATCTGGGCCGTCGGATCTGGATCGAACGGTTCGGACCCAATCTAGTTTGGACGGTCCGATCTGCACGGCGGGGGTCCGGACGGTCCGAATTGGATCAGACCGGTCCGATTTGGATCAGACCGGTCCGATCTGGTTGGGCTCGCGGGGACGGTGGGGCGGTCGCCAGAATTTGACTCCCGCGGTGGTGCGCGGCTCGGGCTCGCCGGAGCTCCTCAAATCCGATGCTCCGAGGGTCAAAACTACTCGAGCTCGGGTCTGGGATGGCCTACGCGACATGGGTAATCCACCTAGGGTTACTGCGGGGCTCGGGGAGGTCTCAGGCGGCGCGCATGACGATAGGGGTGGATCGGCACGGCGGTTCATTGCCGGCGCGTGCGTTCCAGCTACAAGAGCGAGCCTTGGTCCACGACATCTAGCGCAAGATGACCAGGAGGATGATGTGGTGCTCACCGAGGGCTTGAGGTGGGTTGAGGTACGGCGGAGGGTGACCGGCAACAATGGCCGGCGGCGGAGACGGGTCGGGCTTCGCGGGAAGGTCGATGCAGAGGCGATCCGGGCTTCTGGTCACCGTGGGCTCCGAGGGACGGCGGCGGCGTTCCGGTGGCCGGAGTGTAGGAGAGTGGCGGGGAAGTGGCTAGAAAGCTTCCACGCGATGATGTGGTGCTGGTGGTGTGCTTGGCAGGGGCTGAGAGGTGGCAGAGCATCAGGACGATGGCGAGACCGAGCGGCGGAGGAGCTCGAGCTCATCGACACTATGGTCCAGGCTGCTCGAGTGCGGGAAAGTGAAATTGGACGGGTCTGTGAGCCTCAGTGGGTTGCGGCGGTGCTACTGGAGCACTGGATCACGACGGCGGGCAGGAGCTGCGGCGGAGCTCCGGCGAGGAGTAGCGCTCGGGAAGAAGGAAGATAGTGGAAATGTGAGTGCATGAAGGCAAGAGTGAGTTCACTGGGAGCTCAGGGATGTGCTTCAAGTCGAGAAGGAGGCACAGAGCGAGAGCAGGTGCTGGCGTGAAGGCTGGGTTATCGCGGAGGCTGACCCCCATGACCGCCTGGAGCTGCTGACCGACGGACCCCAGAGTGACCGGAGCACCTAGAAGGCCAAACCGACGATACCGAAGGAGCTCGGCCTGGTCCTTGATCAGGTCAAGAATCTCCAACGGAGCGGCCTGACATAGTTGATGGTCCTGGGCGACTTCCTGAAGCTGCAGATCGCCCCCCTGCAACAGCGGTCCCGGATGGCCTACATGTACACAGGACTGAACGACTGCAGCAGGATCGTGCGAGGGCCCGGCTCCGAATTCACCAGGGCGGAGCTGGAGGCGGCACTCCGGGCGATGACCAGCGAGGCGTTCAGCCCAGAGTCCCTGATCCTCCTGGGTTAGGTCAAGGCCCTGTGCGAGGACCAGGCGTTGCGGTCATCAGTCCTGGCGTCGATGCCAACCCTGGACGAGGGCGGCCTGGCGGTCCGGCAACTAGGAGGCGACCCCAATCGCGGGCTCCAGATCCCCGGCGCCACACCAGACCGCCAGCAGCGTACCAGCGAAGGTCCCGGGGAGCCAAGACCCGGAGGTCCGGCCCCCGGCGGGAAAGGAAAGGGGAAGGTGCCAGTGCCAGAGCACCAGCACAAGGACAATGCGGGTGCTGCCCCGGCCCAAAGGAGCGACGAGGCCCAGGGGGCGGCACCCGCGCGGAGCAGCCAAGCCGAAGGGAGCAAGTCCCGGAGGCTCCAGCGTGGCGACGGCTCCTTGGTGGGGGAGCCGGCGTGTAACACCCTAGGGTAAATTCCTCAAATTTTAATTAATTTATTTGGGCTTAAATAGATTTTCCAGGGTCTTCTCTAAATTATCTCGTATTTAAAGTAATTTTATAACACAAGGAAATAAAATTTATCATAGGATTAAATTGTTTGCGCATTCACGCTGCAGCATTGTTTTATTTGTGTTAAGTTCGAAGGTTTGAATTCAATTTGCATTTGAATTCAAATAGTTTTGTTTGAATGTTTGAGTATAGAAAAGGAAAAGGAAAAGAAGGAAAGCAGCAAAAAAACCCTTGGGCCGGCTCTTCTCTCACGGCCCATCTCTTTCCCCCTCTCTCCTCTTCCCCTTCCCCCGCGTGGGCCGAGCCCCGGCCCATTTCCTCCCTCAGCTTTCCCCCGCGTGATCCCCTCCCTCCCCTTCTCTCGCTGTCACCCCGGGCCCGCGTGTCGGCGCCGTTTCTTTCCCCGGGGCCGAGCGCGCCTCCGTTTCCTCTATCTCGCTGACTGGTTGGCCCCACCTGGCAGCCCCCGTCCTCTTCCCCCTTTCCTTCTTCCTCCCCGGCGCAACGGTCTCCGATCTCGCCGGCGACCCTCTCTCCCCGGGCCCGCGCGCCAGTGTGGCTCCGCCGCCCTACAAAGGGCCGCCCCAACCCCTCCTGGACCCTAACCCTAAGCCCCTAGCCGCCACCGGGGACTTCCAGCGTCGCCGCCCTTTGCTCCGCCGCGTTACCTCTCTGCCTCGCCGGCGAGCCGCCGATCTGCCCCACCCCTGTCCCGCCAGAGTCGCTTGGCAGCATCGCCTCGGCCTCTGGAAGCTCTCCGAGGCGTCCTTCCCCAACCCCAGCCCGGCACGCGCTGGGATTTTCCTGGATCGCTGCCGCGGGTAAGTTCATCCGCCTCCGCAATTGCTCGCCGCCGGCGATCCTCACGCCCCCTTGACCCCTCTGCCACCTCCACAGGAGTACCTGGAGTCGATCTACCCCAGCTAGGAACCCCAGCCACTCCAGCAGCATCTTCCTCTGCGAGAGCCCGATCCACCCGCCGCCGGTCATCGTTGGTTTCCTCCCTCCGCTGCAACTCCGGCCACCACGAGCCCTTGGTGAGCTCCCCCTTCCCTCCCTGGTCATGTTGCACCGAAGGCCGTAGCGTTTAGGTCTCCGTTGCACCCAGAACGCACGCACACTGGCATGTTCGCCGCCCCTCACCGTCGCGCGTGAAGCCCGAGCTCCCCTAGGCCCAGCCGTAGCCCTAGGTCGCCTCCCCGTGCCTCGGTGGTCCTCCCTGGCTAGAAGTTGTGAAGCTTCGGCCCCCGGAGCGGCGGGAACGCCGAGCTCCGGCGAGCCCGAGCCGCGCGCCGCCGCGGTCTTTCTTTCTCCGGCGGTCGGCGCCGCCAGCCGCGCCCCCTTCTGTTTCTGGCCGTCCGATCCGCGATCAACGGATCAGATCAGAACCCGCGTACCGTTTCGCTCGCGCCGTCAGATCCAAATCCAAGCGTCCAGATCCACAGATACCCCTTCGCTTTAAGAGTTTAATCTCAGTCGCCCGATCTGGATCTAAGGGCCCAGAACAGATCTTACCGCTTTGGCCCTGTCTTTTTTCTAAAGAGCCCCCGTTCTTTTCAAGTACCAACCCGCAGTCCACCCCGTGAGTCAAAAATAATTGCAAGTAGGTCCTTTTCTTCCTGTTTAACACCCCGAGCTCTCTAGAATTTGTTTCTCAGCCCTAGTTTTGGAGTTTTTGCGTGCTAGCCCCTGGATCTAGAGTTTAATTGCGTTTAAGTCCTCGGTTTTTGTGCAGAAGCCCCTGGTTGCCCTGTTTTTCTTACAAATAGGTACCTGGATCCTGTTTTAAGCGTAGTTTTCGCGTTTTAGCTCCGTTTTAAGCGTTCTTTATATCCACGCGATCGTTGTAACGCGTAGATTAGTTCTAGGCTAGTTTTGTATGCTGTTTCTGCATGGGCAAGAGGGGTGGTAAGCTTCAATGGTCCCTGCTCCTCCGGCTTAGTCTGTGCTGTGTGTCTTGTACCCCCGGAGGTGGGCCCCATCGTCGCTGATCCAGAACCTTAGCGGTTACACCTTACCAAAGTGTCCTTTGTAACGGTCTCGTAGTGTGCTTGCTAGCCATCTCACCTAAGGAAGTGTGATGAATAACTAGCGTAGCTCACGACTTGTCGGTAAAGTTGTGCAACCTCTCGAGAGTGTAAAACTGATATATCAGCTGTGCTCACAGTCACGAGCGGCCCAGATCCTCCGTCTGATTAGTGGGGTTATCAACCTTTGACGAGGGAGATTCCCCGGGTGGTTTTGGTTTGGATGGTTCTCAGTAGATTTTATTTAATATTGATTAAATCTTACGCAATTTGGGTCATGGTAACTCATCTACTTGTAGTAATTAGCTTTAACAAAATTTGCCAAGATTAAAAGCTAATGCAGTTGAGTCAGCTAACCTTAGAGCCTCATGCTCGTGTTATACTTGTTGAGTACGAGTTTGTACTCACACTTGCCTCTCTACTCTTCTATTCTATTTCGGATATTTTCGACTGCTGCTCAGTGCCCGGCAACGTGGAGGATTACGTCAGCGGCTTCGACGACTTCTAGGCGTTTGTCTCCCAGTCGACGTCCCTGTGGCGCCTAGCTCTTCATGTATCTCTTTTACGCTTCCGCATACCTTGAACTGATTCTTGATTCAGTTGTAATAAAGATATTCATTTTATAATTTATACGCTTTTATTCGTGACATGTGTTGTGATATCTTGATAGTCTGTTGTATATATGCGTGACTTGATCCTGGCGCATATATGATTGCTCGATTTATGTTCTTATAAATCGGGTGTGACAGATTGGTATCAGAGCCGTGTCTACTGTAGGACGAAGCCTAGGTAGAATTGGTCAAGTTTAGGACTTCTCTTCTCTTGCTTGCCTCCGCAAATCCTCAACCATCACGTTTCTGCCTCTATTCCTTGAGTCTTAAGCCCTAGATTTGCTATCTTCCCCGTCTTTTCTGAGGAATAACTTGAGCTTTCCGTAGATGTTGGCCTGAGTCGCCTAATCCGGTAATTTATAAGTTTAGGTTGTCCCTATGAAAATACGCTAGAACGAGTGTGTTAGTCGAGTAGTGTGGAAAACTCGACTAAGTTGTGAATATCGAATGTTTGTTATTGTGCAAATGTTTGATTTGGATTTTTGGTTGATTGCATAGGCTAGTAGTTAAACTCGTTCATGCAAATTGATCCTAACCCCACTTGAACTAAATAATAAAAATTTGATTTAGATCGTTGGGGGTAAAACCTATATTCTTTTCTCTCTGCTATATCCTATCGAAGTTTCATCTCCTCAGCAGCACCATATCTTATTCTCATAAATCTCGTTTGTTGCAATCAGATGGTGAACACCAGGCGCACCGGTTCCGGTTCTGACCAGCAGGAGCAGAACAACCAGGGTACTGGTCAGCCGCTGCCGATGCCGCCACCACTGACCCCGGAGCAGTTCTTCCAGCTCCAGATGCAGATGATGGCTACCCTGAACAACACCGTTCAGGCTCTGCAGCAGATCCATGCTCAGCCACCGCCTCCTCCGCTGCCTCAGCCCCGTGACAGGCGTGCGGATTTTCTGAGAGGTCATCCTCCGACCTTCTCTCACGCCACGGACCCACTCCAGGCAGACGACTGGCTTCGCTCGGTGGAGTGCCAGTTGGTTGTTGCGCAGTGCGACGACCGTGAGCGAGTTCTTTACGCAGCCGGGCAGCTGCGAGGCTCCGCTCTTGACTGGTGGGAGTCCTACCCAGCTCGGGATCGTGAGGCTCTCACGTGGGACCAGTTCCGCGAGCGCTTCAGGAACCATCACATTCCTGAGGGCATTATGAAGATGAAGCAGAAGGAGTTCCGTGAGCAGGTAAAAAAATTAACGGAATTCCCTACCATTCCTTTTGAGCTTGATCCATCCTCGATTTCTCACGTAAAACCTAACCAATTGAGCGGTTCCCATCCTTGTTATCTGTGTTCGTTATTTCAGGGACCGATGATGGTGACGGAGTATCGTGACTGTTTCCTTCAGCTTGCCCGCTACGCCCCTGCTGACGTCGCTCGCGATAGCGACAAGCAGGAGTACTTCAAGGAGGGACTGGATGATCACATCCAGTATGCGCTGCTGAACCACCGCTTCGACAACTTCAACCAGCTGGTTGATGCGGCCCTCAACACCAAGCGTAAGCGCCGGGAGATTGAGGATAAGAAGAGGAAGATGGCTCCATCCTCTTCGGGCAGCAACACTCGTCCCCGCTATCAGCATCCACCACAGCAGCAGCAGAGGCCGCCTCAGCAGTACCAGCAGCGGCAGCAGTTCCCGCCTCGTCCTCAGCAGCAGCAGCAGGCGGGACAGGGTCAGAGGCTTCCAGCGCCTCCGGCTCCACCAGCTCAGAGGCAGGGAGCGCCCACTCCTCCTCCTGGGCAGCAGGCCGCTGCACTTCCGCGAGTGTGCTTCCACTGCGGCGAGCCGGGGCACTACGCCAACGTCTGCCCCCGGAAGGCGCAGGCAGGACAGCAGGGTCGTGCAGCACAGCCCAAGGCCCCAGCTCAGGGCAGGGTGAACCACGTGACGGCCGAGTCAGCGGCCGAGGCTCCTAACGTGGTTATTGGTACGTTCATGGTCAACACCCACCCTGCTACAGTGCTTTTTGATACTGGTGCTATGCATTCTTTCATCACCTAGTCTTTTGTTGAGCTTCATGGCATTCCTACTAGCACATTAAAGAGGTGCATGTTAGTATCTTCACCGGGAGGGCAGTTGAGGTCTCATGTCTTCTGTTCCAGAGTCAGTGTGGCCATAAGGGGGGTAGATTTCAGTGCGAATCTGATGATGCTAGACACCAAGGGCATTGATGTGATCCTCGGGATGGAGACTCTTACTAAGTGGGGAGTCCGGATAGATTGTGCTCAGGGGACTGTTCTTCTGTCAGCACCGGATGGTCAGGAGGTCACTGTTGGTGCCACAGAGCCTTCTGGATTTCTTCATCAGATGGAGGCTAGACCCACGGATGGTATTCGCGTGGTGTCTGAATTCCCGGATGTTTTTCCGGATGATTTGCCAGGTATGCCGCCTGATTGCGACATTGAGTTTTCCATTGATCTCTTGCCTGGCACAACTCCTATTGCTAAGCGGCCCTATCGTATGGCACCTGTTGAACATGAGGAAGTTAAGAAGACTGTCGACGAGTTGCTAGCTAAGGGTTATATCCGTCGTAGCTTCTCTCCTTGGGCTTTTCCTGTCTTGCTCGTAGAGAAGAAGGATGGTGCGAAGAGGATGTGCGTCGATTTTCGGGATCTGAATGCAGTCACCATCAAGAACAAGCATCCATTGCCCCGCATTGAGGATCTCTTTGATCAGCTTCAGGGCGCTTGTGTGTTCTCGAAGATTGATCTGCGTTCGGGTTATCATCAGCTGAGGATTCGTTCCGAGGATATCCCGAAGACGGCATTCACTTGCAAGTATGGGCTATACGAGTATACGGTCATGTCCTTTGGCTTGACCAATGCTCCGGCTTTCTTCATGCATTTGATGAACAAGGTTTTCATGGATTATCTGGACACCTTTGTGGTGATATTCATTGACGATATCCTGATATATTCCAAGTCAGAAGCAGAGCATGAAAAGCATCTGAGGCTTGTGTTGCAGAGGCTTAGAGAGCACAAGCTGTATGCCAAGCTCAGCAAGTGCGAGTTCTGGATTGACGAAGTTCCATTCCTCGGTCATGTTATCTCCAAGGGAGGTATTGCTGTGGACCCCGGGAAGGTGAAGGATGTGCTTGACTGGGTTATACCGCAGACGGTGAAGGAAGTTCGCTCTTTTCTGGGCTTAGCTGGATATTATTGGAGGTTCATTGAGAACTTCTCCAAGATTGCAAAGCCTTTGACTTCCTTGCTAGAGAAGGGTGTGGATTTCTCTTGGACTGATGAGCGTCAGAGTGCCTTCGAGGAGCTGAAGAAAAGGTTGACTACGGCGCCAGTCCTTACTCTACCAGACCAAAGCAAGAAGTTCACTGTGTATTGTGATGCTTCGAGGGATGGTCTTGGTTGTGTCCTGATGCAGAAAGGAAGGGTGATAGCTTATGCCTCGCGGCAGTTGCGCCGGCACGAGCTAAATTATCCCACTCATGATTTGGAGTTAGCCACAGTTGTGCATGCTCTGAAAATATGGAGGCATTACTTGTTTGGGCAGAGGTGTGATATTTACACTGATCACAAGAGCCTCAAGTATATTTTCACCCAGAATGAGCTGAACATGCGGCAGAGAAGATGGCTAGAGTTGGTCAAGGATTATGACCTGGAGATTCACTATCATCCGGGCAAGGCTAATGTTGTAGCGGATGCTCTGAGCAGGAAGAGCTATGTTAACATGGCCGTGGCTTTTCAAATGCCTCAGGAGTTATGCGAGGAGTTTGAGCAGTTGAGCCTGGGTTTCTTGCATCACACCTCGGGTACATCATTCGAGGCAGAACCCACTCTAGAGGCAGAGATCAGGCAGCATCAGAAAGAAGATAAGAAGCTTCAGGAGATCCGTGAATTGCTCAAGATTGGCAAGGCACCTCATTTCAGAGAGGATGATCAGGGTACCTTGTGGTACAAGGGTCGACTATGTGTGCCGGATGTAGCAGATCTCAGGAAGCTGATCTTGAGTGAGGCTCATGATACGGCATATTCCATTCATCCAGGCAGCACGAAGATGTATTACGACCTAAAGGAACGATTCTGGTGGTATGGAATGAAGCATTCCGTTGCGGAGTATGTGGCTATCTGTGACACTTGCCAGCGTGTCAAGGCAGAGCATCAGAGGCCAGCCGGGTTATTGCAGCCGTTGGAGATTCCAGAGTGGAAATGGGAGGAGATCACTATGGACTTCATTGTGGGATTGCCTCGTACTCAGAAAGGGTACAACTCTATATGGGTAGTAGTGGATCGGTTGACGAAGGTTGCCCACTTCATTCCGGTGAACACTACTTACTCCGGCGCTAGACTCGCAGAGTTGTACATCTCCAGAATCGTCTGTCTGCATGGTGTTCCAAAGAAGATCATATCTGATCGAGGATCTCAGTTCACTTCACGGTTCTGGGAGCAGTTGCATGATTCGTTGGATACGAAGCTACGCTTCAGTACCGCTTATCATCCTCAGACAGATGGGCAGACAGAAAGAACCAACCAAGTGTTGGAGGATATGCTTCGAGCTTGCGCTATTCAGTATGGTACCAGCTGGGATAAATGCCTGCCATATGCGGAGTTTTCATACAACAACAGTTATTAGGCCAGCCTGAAGAAGTCTCCTTTCGAGGCCTTGTACGGTCGGAAGTGCAGGACTCCGCTGTATTGGGATCAGATTGGTGAGAGACAGGTATTTGGCCCTGATATTGTTGAGGAGGCCGAACAGCTGGTGCAGCAGGTGCGAGAGAACCTGAGGGTCGCACAGACTCGTCAGAAGAGCTATGCGGACGTTCGTCGTCGGGATTTGACCTTCGCAGTGGGTGATCATGTGTACCTGAAGGTCTCGCCGATGAGAGGAATCCGCAGGTTTAATGTGAGAGGGAAGCTAGCCCCTCGATACATCGGTCCGTTCAAGGTGTTGGAACGGAAAGGTGAGGTGGCATATCGTTTGGAGTTGCCTTCCAATCTCTCGGGAGTGCACGATGTGTTTCACGTGTCTCAGCTGAAGAAGTGCTTGAGAGTGCTAGAAGAGCAAGCACCGATAGAAGGGTTGGATGTGCAGGAGGATCTGTCACACCCTAAAATATTTAATTTTAGGATGTGACTATCTCTTACAATATGTTCATCTATCAATAGGATTTTCTGAGAATTTTAAAGATTTTTCTGGCAATTATTCTATTTATCCAAGAGCTAGATCCATTTTGTTTACTTGGAAAGCTCTAAAATTCTTTTTCATGAGTTCCAAATATTTTATTTGGAATCCTCGTGACCCAAATTACCTCCCGAGTTTTCCTCGGAAAATTTTCGGATTCTTCCGGATATATTTTTCTTGGTTTGAAGTATTTATCTGGACTTTTCTAGGTTTATTTTAAACTTGAAAATATGTTCTGGAAAATATTTTCTATTTTGATTTTCATCGTAGTCGGACCGAGCCGTATTTTTGTTGTACATCCCTTTTAACCTTATCCTCTCCGAATCATTAAGAAGTTCCATCGAGCTCCCGATCCTCTAACAGTTCTCCCCGATCAGGTCATGCTCGAAAACGACGCCTCGTGGCTCGTCTTCAGTGTTTTTCCAATGATGTTCGATCACCGTCAGCTCCAACGACTCGGTCTGATCCTTTCCTTCTCTTTTCCGCGCTCTCGAATAACTCGTTCATGTTCAATCAGCTCAGTCAGCTCGTTTTTGTATCCACCACTCACCCGATCATGTTTCGGCTCATAAACGAACTCTCTTGGCCCTTCTCGTTTCTTCTTTCTGTTACCTCTTCTATCCTCTTGTTGCTCGCTAAATTGTGGGACCCGCTGGTTAGCCCTATCTCATCTCTCCCATGGGCAATCTGGACTCAGGAACGAGTCCCAGCCCGATGCGCCGTCGCGTCCTTATCCTCGTTCGAGTTGGAGTCCAGCATGATGTCTGCAGGTCATTTCAAACGCACCTTGCACCTCCCGTTCCCAGTAGCCGGCCCTAATTTTCTCCCCTGCGTCGGCTCCTGCGTGCCCTATAAATTCTCGCGTAACCCTAGCCTCTCCTCACTTCTTTTCTTGTGCAGCGCCGCCACATCCTTCTTCGCGTGCGCCCCTGCACAGCCGCCCCTTAGCGTGCGTGACACGTCGAAGCAGGACGTTTCGCTCTATAAAAATCCGCAAGTCGAACCCCCATTCCAGTCTACTTCTTCTGCACGCCGCCTTCCCCCTGAACCCTAGCCCCTGTGCCCATATAAAACCTACCTGAGATCGTTGTGAGCAGCCCTGCATCGCTGCTCCTCCTTTTTCCTGCGTAGCGCCGGCCCTAGTTTTTTTTTCCTCATCGCCTTGCTCCTCCTGCAGCGCCCAGCGCCGCCCCTGCTCCGTTCTCCCTCCCCCGTGAGCCCCTGTGCGCTTGCACCCCTGCCCATCGCTCCTGCCGTCGCGCCCTCCTCCTCATCGCCCTGCCCAGGCCCCTCCTGATCTTCTTCTCCAGGTGCCCTGCGCCCAGCTCTTTTTCCTTCCCCTGTGCCCAGACGTGGGAGCCGCAACAGCCGTGCACAGGACGCCGCCGCCCTGACCTGCGCGCGCCTTGCACTCCCCCTGTACCGCCCCGCACTCCCCCTATACCGCCCCCTCTTCTAGCACCGCCCCTGCCCAGCCCTGCATGTCCAGAACCACCAGGAACAGGAGCAGACGGTCAGGAACAGAAACAGACCCGCCCTTCATCTTCCTCTGCGAAATTCGATCTCTACGATGCGTCCCCGGGGTAAGTTAGGTATGGAACGGAATCCCCTCGTCGTCCTCTTTCTTTTGCCCCGCTTCCCGCGACCTCTCGTGCCCTAAATCGACGGGAATCTGAGCTACAGTACCCGCCACCACCATTGGAGCTGTGCTGTGAAGCTTTTTCAATTTAGTCCCTGAAGAATCCTGTAAATATCGTGTGCATTCTTGTGTCTAGCGAAAATTGCAGAAAACCCCCTGGATCTTTTCCATCTTTTCAATCCAGCCCCACCATGGAATTTTTCAGATCTAACCCTAATCTTTTCATGTTTTGCAAGCACTATTTTCTGTGTCTTGTATTTCTTTTCAGCTAACCCTTAAAGTCTATGGTTAATTGCGTATAGGTCCCTGCAGCGCTGTTTTATGCGTAGTTTCCGCGTTTTATATCCGTTTCGATCCGTTCTTTTTGCGTTAGTCTTCTAAAACCCTAAGCTATTGTTTAGTAGCGTTGTTGTGCCGTAATTCCTGTTTTTAAAATTAAATATCAATTTAATTTGAATAATATCCTCTCATCTAGTTTTCCGAAATAAAATCCAATTGAGTCTTTTCTCCGGTTTTCATAATTAATGTTAATTTGATTAATATCAACTTAAATGTGTTTACAATTTAATTTGTTTAGTTCAACTCGAATCATAAAGTTATGCGTTTAGATGTTCTCACCAGTTTCTTTTCTAATTAATTAATTAATTAGTGTAATTTGTACATAGAGAATTGTATATAAAATTTGACTAAGTTCTACTTCGTCTTTATAAATGTAAATATAATATGAGTTAATTATAATTAGGGATATTCTCTTTTGAATATCTTTTTCATTAGTTTTCTAAATTAAAATAAATAAAAGCCTATAGCTCTTTTATTTCTTTTATAATATAAATCTCCCGATAGCTGTTTCTTTCCAACCCTAGCTCCGTTTTCCGTGTTTCTTTCTTTCTCGTGACCGTAGCATCGAGCCTTATCCTTTAGTTTGCTCTTGTAAAGCTTTTCTTTTGTTTGTTGTATCTGTTCTTAGTCGTTCTTGTTTGTTTGTTTGCTTGTATGTTTTGGGCCCGCTGCTTGTGTGACGTTAGAAGGAGCACGATCCAAGAGCTTTGAAGATCTAGAGTTTCAAGAACAAGAATTGAAGACTCTGAGCAGCTATTCTCTAAAAGAAAGGCAAGTGTTTCCTTGATCATGCTTTTGTCCTAATAATCACAATAAATATAACTTTTTCTTTATGCATGCATGTGTCTTAATTTTGATGGATCCTAATTAAGGATATGCCTAGTCTTTATGATCATTCCTTGTCAACCTGGGTTTTATCTTTATTGTTGGGTAGCTATGCTTAGTTGCTATAACTGGTTCTGGTTTGGGAACAATATACAACCATGATGACAACAATGATGATGTTACACTTGTTTTATCCATGTTCATGCTGTTGGTGATGTTAATCACAAGACTATATGTTTTAATTGGAACATGGAGAACCACCCAGGAAAACAGTGCAACCACAATACTATATGGCTCTGGTCTTGGCTAATTAATTAGAGACTCTAGTTTATGATAATCTTACCGAAAGGGCAAGAGGGGTTGCATCGACGGGGTATAGCTCGGTCCTTTTGAGGCACATAGCTATGTGGACCTTGGCTAAGGTATTTCCTCACTAGGGAGAGTTATGACCGCTTTGACTTGAAACCTTAGCGGATTATCATAAGTTAGGGAATCTTTGTAAAGGCCTCGTAGTGAATCCCTTGCCACTCACCTCGGCAGTGTTTAAGAGGCTAGCTACCTCGGGCAAATCGGGAGACACGAATTGTGGGTAAAGTGTACAACCTCTGCAGAGTGAAAACTGATATATCAGCCGTACTCACGGTTAAGAGCGGCTTGGACCCTCACATGATTAATAAACTTGAAGATGAATTAAATCATGGACCATGGTTATGGTTATGGTTATTGTGGACCATGTTTATGGTTGTGGTTATGCTTATGCTATATCTCTTCTCTCTCTCTTAATGTGGGTTTTGGTATGAACTTATACCTTAGTAATTAGGTGCTAATAAAACTTGACCAACTAAAATTGCTTATCGCAGTACGCCAGTCAGCCTTTCCTTGATTTTGGCCTTCATATCATATAATTCCCAACACTTGCTGAGTACCAACCATAAGTGTACTCACGCTTCTTATAATTGCTGCTCAGAGGAGAAGGTGATGTGAAGTCTTTTGAAGATGATGCTGAGTTCTAGTCCTGCGCAACCCCCCGGTCGATTGCCTGTGAAGTTTGGAGTCTTCGTTTCCAGGATAAGCTGTATAACTCTGATAATCTTTATAGTCTTTTAATTCTCTTTTCGTGATACTGTTGCTGATTATTCACTAATGAAGTCACTATATGTATGGAACTTGATCCTGGCATACATATAGTTATGCATTCGGTTTTGTTCTTAAAACCGGGTGTGACAGAGGTGGTATCAGAGCTGTGTCGACCGTAGGACGCCAGTCTAGATAGCAATGGTCGTTTTCTAAGATCTATTCTGACATAAAAGTCATATTTTACCATATCCTTGACCCTTTTTGTTGTTTATTCCTCACCCTTCTTAATTTATCTCATCCTTGATGCTGCTTTTATCTAACTCTGTATTCTTTTCTTTTATTCCTTCATTTTCATTTCTTTTACATCTCACAATTTCCCTTGTCTGCTTGTACCCTCAACGGCATTGGTTACCTTGTATCCATTTGTTCCAATTTACCTCCTCCTTGATTTCAAGTTTGCCCACTTTGGAAATCCCCTTATATTCTATTCCAAGTGGATTTATTTTATCCTTTTCTCTTGTTACAAACGCTAGATTGTCCAACCTTGTACCTCGAAGAATGGAAGTAATCGTCTACTACAAGAAGTCAAGCTAGCGCAACTGAAGACTACACTGGACTCATAGGCGTTACACTCAAGAACTCAATGTTCCGCCAGAAAAGCTGAGAGAGATGCCTAACTCAAGAATGCCGAAGCTTTAGGATATGACCCATGCTTAAGAGGTTTCCCTTTTTAGTTGTAAAACGTTAGTTTCGATTGTTTGATGGTTTGTTTTGGTGTGCTTGTAATGCTTGTTGTTTTGTTCTTGTCTGCTTAGACTCCTTATTTTTGCTTGTTGATGCGTTGTCAGACTTGTGCCTGCAATGACATCATTTCTCCCTTAGTTTTCTCAACCACGATATCCTCACGTTCCAAAGCATAAGCTAGCAGAAAGACCTAAACCCAAGTTCCATCTTTTCGTCTCGCTACCCATCTTATCATATTGCGTTACTCCTGGTCAGAAGCTCCTTGCCTTATCTCTCCTTTCTATCTCTAGACTTTACGAATCTCTCATCAACGCCGTCTTCTTGCTCCTTAGCAAAAGTTAGCACAGAAGACCTAAATCCGTTTTCTCTCTTTCCTGATACCCATCTTGTTACCTTGTCGCCTCCTTTCGACCACAAGATTTTGTAAATCCGTCGTCAACCCCATCTGCTTGGAAGCATGTGAAGAATACCCAATCATCGTCCCTTCTTTTCTTGTTACCCATCTTGCCATCTTGTCTTACCCCTTAAAAAAAAAACTCTATGTTCTATCTCCCCTTCCAATCACCAACCCTTGCAATCTCTCGTCAACGCCTTCTGCTTAATCCAGCTGAAAGCAAGTGAAGATCCAAATCCAAATTCTCTCCTTTCTCGATACCCGCCTTGAAATCTTGTTGTCTTCTTGATGAAATCTTTTTGCCCTAATCCTTGTCCTTGTCACCAGCCCTTGCGAATCTCGGGACGAGATTCTGTTTAAGGGGGGTAGTTCTGTCACACCCTAAAATATTTAATTTTAGGATGTGACTATCTCTTACAATATGTTCATCTATCAATAGGATTTTCTGAGAATTTTAAAGATTTTTCTGGCAATTATTCTATTTATCCAAGAGCTAGATCCATTTTGTTTACTTGGAAAGCTCTAAAATTCTTTTTCATGAGTTCCAAATATTTTATTTGGAATCCTCGTGACCCAAATTACCTCCCGAGTTTTCCTCGGAAAATTTTCGGATTCTTCCGGATATATTTTTCTTGGTTTGAAGTATTTATCTGGACTTTTCTAGGTTTATTTTAAACTTGAAAATATGTTCTGGAAAATATTTTCTATTTTGATTTTCATCGTAGTCGGACCGAGCCGTATTTTTGTTGTACATCCCTTTTAACCTTATCCTCTCCGAATCATTAAGAAGTTCCATCGAGCTCCCGATCCTCTAACAGTTCTCCCCGATCAGGTCATGCTCGAAAACGACGCCTCGTGGCTCGTCTTCAGTGTTTTTCCAATGATGTTCGATCACCGTCAGCTCCAACGACTCGGTCTGATCCTTTCCTTCTCTTTTCCGCGCTCTCGAATAACTCGTTCATGTTCAATCAGCTCAGTCAGCTCGTTTTTGTATCCACCACTCACCCGATCATGTTTCGGCTCATAAACGAACTCTCTTGGCCCTTCTCGTTTCTTCTTTCTGTTACCTCTTCTATCCTCTTGTTGCTCGCTAAATTGTGGGACCCGCTGGTTAGCCCTATCTCATCTCTCCCATGGGCAATCTGGACTCAGGAACGAGTCCCAGCCCGATGCGCCGTCGCGTCCTTATCCTCGTTCGAGTTGGAGTCCAGCATGATGTCTGCAGGTCATTTCAAACGCACCTTGCACCTCCCGTTCCCAGTAGCCGGCCCTAATTTTCTCCCCTGCGTCGGCTCCTGCGTGCCCTATAAATTCTCGCGTAACCCTAGCCTCTCCTCACTTCTTTTCTTGTGCAGCGCCGCCACATCCTTCTTCGCGTGCGCCCCTGCACAGCCGCCCCTTAGCGTGCGTGACACGTCGAAGCAGGACGTTTCGCTCTATAAAAATCCGCAAGTCGAACCCCCGTTCCAGTCTACTTCTTCTTCACGCCGCCTTCCCCCTGAACCCTAGCCCCTGTGCCCATATAAAACCCACCTGAGATCGTTGTGAGCAGCCCTGCATCGCTGCTCCTCCTTTTTCCTGCGTAGCGCCGGCCCTAGTTTTTTTTTCCTCGTCGCCTTGCTCCTCCTGCAGCGCCCAGCGCCGCCCCTGCTCCGTTCTCCCTCCCCCGTGAGCCCCTGTGCGCTTGCACCCCTGCCCATCGCTCCTGCCGTCGCGCCCTCCTCCTCATCGCCCTGCCCAGGCCCCTCCTGATCTTCTTCTCCAGGTGCCCTGCGCCCAGCTCTTTTTCCTTCCCCTGTGCCCAGACGTGGGAGCCGCAACAGCCGTGCACAGGACGCCGCCGCCCTAACCTGCGCGCGCCTTGCACTCCCCCTGTACCGCCCCGCACTCCCCCTGTACCGCCCCCTCTTCTAGCACCGCCCCTGCCCAGCCCTGCATGTCCAGAACCACCAGGAACAGGAGCAGACGGTCAGGAACAGAAACAGACCCGCCCTTCATCTTCCTCTGCGAAATTCAATCTCTACGATGCGTCCCCGGGGTAAGTTAGGTATGGAACGGAATCCCCTCGTCGTCCTCTTTCTTTTGCCCCGCTTCCCGCGACCTCTCGTGCCCTAAATCGACGGGAATCTGAGCTACAGTACCCGCCACCACCATTGGAGCTGTGCTGTGAAGCTTTTTCAATTTAGTCCCTGAAGAATCCTGTAAATATCGTGTGCATTCTTGTGTCTAGCGAAAATTGCAGAAAACCCCCTGGATCTTTTCCATCTTTTCAATCCAGCCCCACCATGGAATTTTTCAGATCTAACCCTAATCTTTTCATGTTTTGCAAGCACTATTTTCTGTGTCTTGTATTTCTTTTCAGCTAACCCTTAAAGTCTATGGTTAATTGCGTATAGGTCCCTGCAGCGCTGTTTTATGCGTAGTTTCCGCGTTTTATATCCGTTTCGATCCGTTCTTTTTGCGTTAGTCTTCTAAAACCCTAAGCTATTGTTTAGTAGCGTTGTTGTGCCGTAATTCCTGTTTTTAAAATTAAATATCAATTTAATTTGAATAATATCCTCTCATCTAGTTTTCCGAAATAAAATCCAATTGAGTCTTTTCTCCGGTTTTCATAATTAATGTTAATTTGATTAATATCAACTTAAATGTGTTTACAATTTAATTTGTTTAGTTCAACTCGAATCATAAAGTTATGCGTTTAGATGTTCTCACCAGTTTCTTTTCTAATTAATTAATTAATTAGTGTAATTTGTACATAGAGAATTGTATATAAAATTTGACTAAGTTCTACTTCGTCTTTATAAATGTAAATATAATATGAGTTAATTATAATTAGGGATATTCTCTTTTGAATATCTTTTTCATTAGTTTTCTAAATTAAAATAAATAAAAGCCTATAGCTCTTTTATTTCTTTTATAATATAAATCTCCCGATAGCTGTTTCTTTCCAACCCTAGCTCCGTTTTCCGTGTTTCTTTCTTTCTCGTGACCGTAGCATCGAGCCTTATCCTTTAGTTTGCTCTTGTAAAGCTTTTCTTTTGTTTGTTGTATCTGTTCTTAGTCGTTCTTGTTTGTTTGTTTGCTTGTATGTTTTGGGCCCGCTGCTTGTGTGACGTTAGAAGGAGCACGATCCAAGAGCTTTGAAGATCTAGAGTTTCAAGAACAAGAATTGAAGACTCTGAGCAGCTATTCTCTAAAAGAAAGGCAAGTGTTTCCTTGATCATGCTTTTGTCCTAATAATCACAATAAATATAACTTTTTCTTTATGCATGCATGTGTCTTAATTTTGATGGATCCTAATTAAGGATATGCCTAGTCTTTATGATCATTCCTTGTCAACCTGGGTTTTATCTTTATTGTTGGGTAGCTATGCTTAGTTGCTATAACTGGTTCTGGTTTGGGAACAATATACAACCATGATGACAACAATGATGATGTTACACTTGTTTTATCCATGTTCATGCTGTTGGTGATGTTAATCACAAGACTATATGTTTTAATTGGAACATGGAGAACCACCCAGGAAAACAGTGCAACCACAATACTATATGGCTCTGGTCTTGGCTAATTAATTAGAGACTCTAGTTTATGATAATCTTACCGAAAGGGCAAGAGGGGTTGCATCGACGGGGTATAGCTCGGTCCTTTTGAGGCACATAGCTATGTGGACCTTGGCTAAGGTATTTCCTCACTAGGGAGAGTTATGACCGCTTTGACTTGAAACCTTAGCGGATTATCATAAGTTAGGGAATCTTTGTAAAGGCCTCGTAGTGAATCCCTTGCCACTCACCTCGGCAGTGTTTAAGAGGCTAGCTACCTCGGGCAAATCGGGAGACACGAATTGTGGGTAAAGTGTACAACCTCTGCAGAGTGAAAACTGATATATCAGCCGTACTCACGGTTAAGAGCGGCTTGGACCCTCACATGATTAATAAACTTGAAGATGAATTAAATCATGGACCATGGTTATGGTTATGGTTATTGTGGACCATGTTTATGGTTGTGGTTATGCTTATGCTATATCTCTTCTCTCTCTCTTAATGTGGGTTTTGGTATGAACTTATACCTTAGTAATTAGGTGCTAATAAAACTTGACCAACTAAAATTGCTTATCGCAGTACGCCAGTCAGCCTTTCCTTGATTTTGGCCTTCATATCATATAATTCCCAACACTTGCTGAGTACCAACCATAAGTGTACTCACGCTTCTTATAATTGCTGCTCAGAGGAGAAGGTGATGTGAAGTCTTTTGAAGATGATGCTGAGTTCTAGTCCTGCGCAACCCCCCGGTCGATTGCCTGTGAAGTTTGGAGTCTTCGTTTCCAGGATAAGCTGTATAACTCTGATAATCTTTATAGTCTTTTAATTCTCTTTTCGTGATACTGTTGCTGATTATTCACTAATGAAGTCACTATATGTATGGAACTTGATCCTGGCATACATATAGTTATGCATTCGGTTTTGTTCTTAAAACCGGGTGTGACAGGATCTGACCTATGTCGAGCATCCGGTGAAGATTCTGGAGACGTCTGAGAGGGTTACCAGAAACAAGAAGATCAAGATGTGCCGGGTTCAGTGGAGTCATCATACGGAGCATGAGGCTACTTGGGAGCGAGAAGACGAGCTAAGGAAGACATATCCCGATCTCTTTGCTAGCTAGCCTATCCGAATCTCGGGACGAGATTCCTGTAAGGGGGGTAGGTTTGTAACACCCTAGGGTAAATTCCTCAAATTTTAATTAATTTATTTGGGCTTAAATAGATTTTCCAGGGTCTTCTCTAAATTATCTCGTATTTAAAGTAATTTTATAACACAAGGAAATAAAATTTATCATAGGATTAAATTGTTTGCGCATTCACGCTGCAGCATTGTTTTATTTGTGTTAAGTTCATAGGTTTGAATTCAATTTGCATTTGAATTCAAATAGTTTTGTTTGAATGTTTGAGTATAGAAAAGGAAAAGGAAAAGAAGGAAAGCAGCAAAAAAACCCTTGGGCCGGCTCTTCTCTCACGGCCCATCTCTTTCCCCCTCTCTCCTCTTCCCCTTCCCCCGCGTGGGCCGAGCCCCGGCCCATTTCCTCCCTCAGCTTTCCCCCGCGTGATCCCCTCCCTCCCCTTCTCTCGCTGTCACCCCGGGCCCGCGTGTCGGCGCCGTTTCTTTCCCCGGGGCCGAGCGCGCCTCCGTTTCCTCTATCTCGCTGACTGGTTGGCCCCACCTGGCAACCCCCGTCCTCTTCCCCCTTTCCTTCTTCCTCCCCGGCGCAACGGTCTCCGATCTCGCCGGCGACCCTCTCTCCCCGGGCCCGCGCGCCAGTGTGGCTCCGCCGCCCTACAAAGGGCCGCCCCAACCCCTCCTGGACCCTAACCCTAAGCCCCTAGCCGCCACCGGGGACTTCCAGCGTCGCCGCCCTTTGCTCCGCCGCGTTACCTCTCTGCCTCGCCGGCGAGCTGCCGATCTGCCCCACCCCTGTCCCGCCAGAGTCGCTTGGCAGCATCGCCTCGGCCTCTGGAAGCTCTCCGAGGCGTCCTTCCCGAACCCCAGCCCGGCACGCGCTGGGATTTTCCTGGATCGCTGCCGCGGGTAAGTTCATCCGCCTCCGCAATTGCTCGCCGCCGGCGATCCTCACGCCCCCTTGACCCCTCTGCCACCTCCACAGGAGTACCTGGAGTCGATCTACCCCAGCTAGGAACCCCAGCCACTCCAGCAGCATCTTCCTCCGCGAGAGCCCGATCCACCCGCCGCCGGTCGTCGTTGGTTTCCTCCCTCCGCTGCAACTCCGGCCACCACGAGCCCTTGGTGAGCTCCCCCTTCCCTCCCTGGTCATGTTGCACCGAAGGCCGTAGCGTTTAGGTCTCCGTTGCGCCCAGAACGCACGCACACCGGCGTGTTCGCCGCCCCTCACCGTCACGCGTGAAGCCCGAGCTCCCCTAGGCCCAGCCGTAGCCCTAGGTCGCCTCCCCGTGCCTCGGTGGTCCTCCCTGGCTAGAAGTTGTGAAGCTTCGGCCCCCGGAGCGGCGGGAACGCCGAGCTCCGGCGAGCCCGAGCCGCGCGCCGCCGCGGTCTTTCTTTCTCCGGCGGTCGGCGCCGCCAGCCGCGCCCCCTTCTGTTTTCGGCCGTCCGATCCGCGATCAACGGATCAGATCAGAACCCGCGTACCGTTTCGCTCGCGCCGTCAGATCCAAATCCAAGCGTCCAGATCCACAGATACCCCTTCGCTTTAAGAGTTTAATCTCAGTCGCCCGATCTGGATCTAAGGGCCCAGAACAGATCTTACCGCTTCGGCCCTGTCTTTTTTCTAAAGAGCCCCCGTTCTTTTCAAGTATCAACCCGCAGTCCACCCCGTGAGTCAAAAATAATTGCAAGTAGGTCCTTTTCTTCCTGTTTAACACCCCGAGCTCTCTAGAATTTGTTTCTCAGCCCTAGTTTTGGAGTTTTTGCGTGCTAGCCCCTGGATCTAGGGTTTAATTGCGTTTAAGTCCTCAGTTTTTGTGCAGAAGCCCCTGGTTGCCCTGTTTTTCTTACAAATAGGTACCTGGATACTGTTTTAAGCGTTGTTTTCACGTTTTAGCTCCGTTTTAAGCGTTCTTTATATCCACGCGATCGTTGTAACGCGTAGATTAGTTCTAGGCTAGTTTTGTATGCTGTTTCTATGTAATGTTATACTGTTTTCTTATAGTTTGCTATTGTTTGTGCATGTGTGTATGTGTGGACTATGCTTGATAATCGTGAGTAGACGCGGAGCCTTTGGATCAGTACCAGGAGCAGCCGTCTTCCGAGCAGTTCGAGCAGCAGCCGGGAGAGTACGAGGAAGGCAAGTATAACATGAACCTCCTATCACTTTTTAATACAATTTCATACTGCATTTTAATACGGTATGCCTATAAGGATTTCCTAGCCACTTTATATCCTTTATATATATATCCTTTGGGTTGCATTTTGGTTAGTTGTGCTAGGTTGCTGCGCTATAACAAACTTGGTCCTTTTTAATTAAATTTGATTAATGGTCTTATGCAACTTAATTCTGGGAGTGGCCCTCTGTGCTGTGTGCTTGAGTGGCTCACGTCTCCTTAAAAGATGCTTTTGATAGAAACTTGGTTTAGGGGGCCAGCACGGTGCTTAGTGCTTGGTTGGCCACTCTCCCTAAGGACCGGTTCATAGAGCGACAACCTGGGACAGCCGCGCAACCACAAGACTGGAATGGGACGGTCTTGACTTACTAATTAGGTCATTTTGGTTCGGGAGTAACTTACCTGCGTGGGCAAGAGGGGTGGTAAGCTTCAATGGTCCCTGCTCCTCCGGCTTGGTCTGTGCTGTGTGTCTTGTACCCCCGGAGGTGGGCCCCATCGTCGCTGATCCAGAACCTTAGCGGTTACACCTTACCAAAGTGTCCTTTGTAACGGTCTCGTAGTGTGCTTGCTAGCCATCTCACCTAAGGAAGTGTGATGAATAACTAGCGTAGCTCACGACTTGTGGGTAAAGTTGTGCAACCTCTCGAGAGTGTAAAACTGATATATCAGCTGTGCTCACAGTCACGAGCGGCCCAGATCCTCCTTCTGATTAGTGGGGTTATCAACCTTTGACGAGGGAGATTCCCCGGGTGGTTTTGGTTTGGATGGTTCTCAGTAGATTTTATTTAATATTGATTAAATCTTACGCAATTTGGGTCATGGTAACTCATCTACTTGTAGTAATTAGCTTTAACAAAATTTGCCAAGATTAAAAGCTAATGCAGTTGAGTCAGCTAACCTTAGAGCCTCATGCTCGTGTTATACTTGTTGAGTACGAGTTTGTACTCACACTTGCCTCTCTACTCTTCTGTTCTATTTCGGATATTTTCGACTGCTGCTCAGTGCCCGGCAACGTGGAGGATTACGTCAGCGGCTTCGACGACTTCTAGGCGTTTGTCTCCCAGTCGACGTCCCTGTGGCGCCCAGCTCTTCATGTATCTCTTTTACGCTTCCGCATACCTTGAACTGATTCTTGATTCAGTTGTAATAAAGATATTCATTTTATAATTTATACGCTTTTATTCGTGACATGTGTTGTGATATCTTGATAGTCTGTTGTATATATGCGTGACTTGATCCTGGCGCATATATGATTGCTCGATTTATGTTCTTATAAATCAGGTGTGACACGGCGCCCAAGCGCCAGAAGACGGCGGAGGCGGAGGAGCAGAGCGGAGCTCCACCACCTCCGCCACAGCGCCAGCTGCCGGAGAGGAGACCGGAGGAGGCGTGACGGCCTTCTCCAAGGCAGCAGACTCCTCCACCGCCACCGTCGACACGGCAGCCAGCGACGCCACCACCTTCATCCGAGCCAAGGCCACAGACCCCACCCCCGCCGACAGAAGCACTGGTGGCCGGGGACACCCGCCAAAGGTCCGGGGGGTCCTCAGCAGGGAAGAAGGTCCCTCCAGCCGCGCGGGGTAGATGGGAGTGGTATGACTTCGTGTAAGTAGTCTTCTCAGAGTTTTTCATTATCTCTCTTAGCTTCTGGGCCTTAACCATATCGGTGATACGGCAGGCCCCAATCTTCATATGCACCAAGCGCGTCCGCCGGGGTCGCTCCAAATGGGGGATCCGGCCCCCAGCTAGCGCCGGAATCTTCGGTGTCTACACCAGCGGGACCCCCACCTGGGGCAGCTCCAGAAGCCTCCGGACCTAGAGGTCCAGAGCCAGAGGCCGTCGCGCCGCCACAACCCGAAGCCGCCCCCAGGAGGAGGCCGCCAGACCCGCTGCGGCGACCAAGGCACCGGTAGCAGCGCCGGGCGTCAAGGCCGGGCCCTCTCCAGCTGAGCCAGCAACAGAGGGGGCCGCTGCAACAGTGGAGGCTGCAGCGCCGGAGGCAGCGGAGGTGCCGGAGACAGCGGCGCCGGAGGCCGCTGAGGTCGTCAGCACCGCCACTCCACCTGCACAGGAGGAGGAACCGGAGGTGGTGCTGGGAAGGCGCCTCCTCCCAAGCACAGTGGAGATCCCCCTCCCCCGACTCTTCACCAAATGCCAGCAGGCTCAGCAGGAGCTGGAGGCTGGCATCCGCCGGGAATGGGAGAAACTGGAGGCGGAACGTCTCCAGCTCTTCGACTGGGAGCACCACCTAGGGGACCGCATCAAGTCCGTCACCGCCCGCTATGCCGATGAGCGCGCCAAGCTCGTGCAGGGGCGCGAGCTCCTGCAAGAGCAACTGCAGCAAGCTCTCGACCGTGAGGCGGCTGCGGCCCAACGGGAGAGAGCGGCAGTGCGGCGGGAGAAGCACGCCACCGAGTGGGAGCTCGCGGCGGAGCTGAAGGTGCAGGCGGCAGCGGATAGGGAGCAGACCGCCCTGGAGCTGGCCGACCAAGCCAAGAAGGTGGTGGCAGCGACCCAGGCATAGGTTACTACTCTTGCAGAACTGGCGGTAGCCGCAGCGAAGAGAGAAGAAAGGCTTGCCGCCCGTGAAGTAGAGGAGGTGGCCCGGCTCCAGGAGCTCCAGAAGCGGGAAGAGGCCGTGGAGGAGGAGGTGGCAGCCGGGACCTGGAGGCTCAAAGAGCGCGAGGCGGCCCTCCAGGAGAGGGAGGCCAAGGTGGAAGAACTCCTAGCGGAGCAGAGCGCCAGTATCGGCCGGATCACAAGATGGGTCAGTGCGGTGAACCCTCTACTGGAAGCACTCAGAGCTAACCCCATCCGAGTGATAGAGGCTCCATCTCCACTTGGCGCCGCCCTCCAGGTGCTGGACTCCACCTCCGAGCAGCTGCGGGACGTGGAGGCCAGCATACAGGACCTCCTGGAGATAGAAGGGCGAGCAGTTGCTCGGGGGATGGCAGAGTACATCCTCACCAGCTTCCGGAGCCACGACCTCGCCATCCAACTGACTCCCGTCCTGGTCGGACCCCTCTGGGCAACGGCAGCCGCCGCACAAGAAGGAGTCCTGGAGGCGGCCGACATGGTTGTGGCCCGCATCCGACGCCGCCCCGAACCTGCAGAGAGTGGGGGTGCCTCCGGACCACCAGAACAATAGTGCTAGTATCTTTTTGTTGTTTCTTTTGTAATATAACTTTTGTTATTGTATAATAACTTTTTGATGTTGTGTACATTATCAGTAATGCATTTAAGTATTTCGTGCGAAACTTAGCTGTTTTCCTAATTGTCGATCTATAAAGTGTTCTTAAGCGCATCGGGTCCCGTGGCCCCCTCGGAGGTAGTCGCGATAGGTCGGGACTAGCTGCCATAGAACCGAGGTCCTGCACATGACTTAGGATCGACGCTTAGTAGACGTCCCCACGAGGTCCCAGTCTGGCCAGCGAAGGCCTCCTGAGTTGCGTAGCGGGTCAGAGCGCCGGGGCCTAGGTTCAGGGATTAAAGGGGTCCCGGCCCCCGGGTCTATGGTTTGAGGTGCAACGGTACTCGCCCTAGGGGGGTAGGGCATGTAGGCTTAGGGTACGGAACCAGGCCAATCGGCTACACGACCCTGGACCCCAGCAAAGAACGAGCACGACTCCCTGAAGCCAATTCCCGGGTGTCCAGTTCCTTTTCTCCCGCGAGACAGAGGTCCCGGAGTAGATACGTAGTGTATCAACTCAAGAAAGGCCTTAGGCACAACACAGACATGAAAAACCACGTGGGTGGTTAGCGTAACGAGAAGCAAAGAAAAATAGAATCGCATAGACTTCAAGGACACACTGAGAACAAATTTTTCCTTAATGAATTGGTACAGAAGAGTTGTGCGATGTGTGCCAGGGGCCGGGTTTACGAGGGCGGACCTCCACCGCCCTGGTCCGCACGTTGGGGCTACCAATTACAAAGGAAAAATTTCCTCTCAACTAGGTCCTAGGGATAGAACTTACGGAGGTGCTCAATGTTCCACGGATTAGATAGTTGCATGCCTTCCTCCGTAGCCAGGCGAACAGATCCGGGTCGGCACATCTTTGTCACCTTGAAGGGCCCCTCCCAGCTGGGGGAGAGCTTGTGCAGGCCCTCTCGGTTTAGGATTCGCCTCAAGACTAGGTCCCCGACCCAGAGCTCCCTACTATGCACAAACCGTTGGTGGTAGCGCCGGAGCGCTTGGCTGTACCGTGCATTTCGGATTGCTGATCGCCATCTACGCTCGTCGACGAGGTCCACATCTTGGCGATGCTGCTGTTCCTGCAAATCCTCATCAAAAGCCTGGACTCATAGAGAGCCCATGGTGATCTCCGGGGGAAGGCACGCTTTGGCCCTGTAGACCAAGAAGAAAGGGGTTTCCCCTGTTGCCCGGCTGGGAGTGGTCCGGTTTCCCCACAGCACGCTCGGAAGCTGATCAATCCACCTTGCGCCATGTTTCTCAAGGTCACAGTAGGTCCGGATCTTGAGCCCTCTAAGGATCTCAGCGTTAGCCCGCTCAACTTGGCCATTGCTCCTGGGATGCGCCACTGAGGCGAAACAGAGCTGGATGCCAATGTCCTCGCAGTACTCCTGGAAGTATTGGCTCATGAACTGAGTCCCATTATCGGTGATGACCCGGTTCGGGACCCCGAACCGGCACACAATTGACTTGAGGAAAGCGGTTGCTGACGCCTTGGTGATGTTGACCACTGGGGTTGCCTCCGGCCACTTGGTGAATTTGTCAATGGCGACATAGAGGTACCGGTACCCGCCGATGGCCCTAGGGAAAGGTCCCAAAATATCCAACCCCCACACGGCGAAGGGCCAAGAGGGAGGAATCATCTGCAGTGCCTGAGCTGGAGTGTGTATCTACTTTGCATGGAACTGACACGCTTTGCAGGATCTTACCAACACAGCTACATCCTGGAGCGCTGTCGGCCAGTAAAAGCCATGCCGGAAGGCTTTACCGACCAGCGTGCGGGATGAAGAATGACTTCCGCACTCGCCTCCATGGATCTCCACGAGCAAGTCGCGGCCCTCTTCCTGGGTGATGCACCGCATGAGGATGCCGTTGGCGCCACGGCGGTAGAGATCCCCTTCTACCACTGTGTATCGCTTAGCCATCCGGACTATGCGCTCAGCAGATGCTTGGTATTTAGGAAGGAAATTATCTTTCAGGTAGTCCTGGACCTTAGAGATCCATGCATCGGGACCTTCCTGAGAATTTGGGCGTGGCTCCCTGAGGTCTTCGAGACCCTCGAGGGAGCACACGACCCTTGGTGGGCTCCACGGATGGAGCGTCACCGGGACCGCTAGCTTCGAGGTGCTAGTCCGGCCCCCTACGCCCAGGTCGGCAGGCTGGGTGGAAGGCTTCAGCAGACGTCTCTGGAAGACCCCCTCGGGCACGGGTGCCTGAGTCGATGCGCTCGTAGAGAGTGCATCAGCTGCTAAGTTGCCTTCGCGTGGAACATGTTGCAGTTCCAGCACATCGAAGTCCTTCTCCAGCCTCTTCACATGAATGAGGTAGGCTGCGAGCTGGGGATTGTTGCAGCAACATTGCCCCCGGACTTGCCTGATGACGAGTTGGGAATCTCCTTTGACCAGGAGCTCCCGGACCCCTAGGGACAGAGCCGCCGTGAGTCCAAAGATTAAGGCCTCATACTCTGCCATGTTGTTGGTGGCTTCAAAGTCAAGATGTACCATGTACTTCAACTGCTCGCCACGTGGGTCGATGAGGACCATGCCAGCCCCTGCCCTCTTGCTGCGGGCGGACCCATCAAAGAATAGTGTCCAGTGAGGTCCGGTGAACACTAGAGCCCTGACTTCTTGACGTGGGGGGTCCGAGCCATTGTCCGGACCCCCGGGACGCTTGGCGATGGTGTCCACTCCGCGACGAAGTTAGCAAGGACCTGACTCTTGACGGCGTGGCGTGGCTGGAAGTCGAGCTGGAATCCAGCAAGCTCAGCTGCCCACTTGGCGATGTTGCCTGTGGCGTTGGAATTGTGGAGGATGGCCCTCAATGGGTAGGAGGTCACCACCACAATCTTGTGGGCTTGGAAGTAGTGGCGGAGTTTCCTGGACGCAACGAGTATAGCATAAAGAAGCTTATGTGTCTCAGGGTACCTAGCCTTTGCCTCATGAAGGACCTCGCTGACATAGTAGACCAGCTTCTGGACGGTCCTGACTCTGCCAGCCGGAGCGGGTCCTTCTGTTTGAGCTAGGGACCCGTCGGACCCCATGTTGCTTGGTGCTTCTCCGGGTTGGGACCCGGCCGGACCCTCCGAAGTAGGGCCGGATGTTGGAGTGGTGGAGGCCGGACCTCCTTCTCCTGTAGGGGGATCCGCGGGGGCCCCCTGCGGGAGATGCTCGGACCTCTCAGTGACCAGCACCATGCTGATCACTTCGGCCGTTGCTGCAAGATAAAGAAACAGTGTCTCACCTGGGTCCGGTGCAACCAGGACCGGCAAAGAGGTGAGGTACTGCTTCATCTCCTAGAAGGCACGTTCTGCCTCTTCAGTCTATGCAAATGGACCGGACCCTCTCATCAGTTTGAAGAAGGGAAGTGCCCTCTCCGCCAGCCTCGAGATGAAGCGGCTGAGGGCTGCAAGGGACCCCATCAACCTTTGAACATCCTTGAGGCGCGCGGGAGGCCTCATTGCCTCAATCGCTCGGACCTTATCCGGGTTGGCTTCGATCCCTCGATGAGAGACCAGGAAACCAAGAAGCTTTCCCGCCGATACGCCAAAGACGCATTTCTCGGGGTTAAGCTTGGTGGAGGTCACTCGTAGCTTGTCGAAGACTTGAGCTAAATTTTCTAGGAGGGAATTTGATTCTCTAGTCTTGACAACAATGTCATCAACATACACCTCAACTATTTCTCTAACCAAATCACCTAAAGTGATGTTCATTGCATGAGCAAAGGTAGGTAGAGCATTAAGCAATCCATAAGGCATTACGGTATAACAATAAAGACCATCCACTGTTACAAAAGCTGTATGCTTCCTATCATCCTCAGCCATTTTGATTTGGTGAAAACTAGAATAGGCATCTATGAAGGACAGCAAATCACACCCGGAGATGGAGTCTACAATTTGGTCGAGACGTAGAAGTGGGTAAGGGTCTTTTGGACATGCCTTATTAAGATTGGTGTAGTCGATGCACATCCGAAGCTTCCCGTTTGCCTTCGGGACCACGACTGGATTGGCCAACCACACTGGGTGATAGACCTCCTCAATGAAGCCAGCCTGTAGCAGCTTGCGGACCTCTTCACGGATGAAGTTTTGCCGCTCGATGGACTGCTAGTGTGGCTTCTGCCGGACTGGCCTGGCGTCAGGGTGGATCTTCAGATGATGCCCAATCACCTCCCTAGGGATCCCGGGCATCTGTGACGGTTCCCAGGCGAACACGTCAACATTTGCCCGGAGGAAGGCGATGAGCGCGCTTTCCTATTTCTCTCCTAGATTCCTGCCGATGCGGGTGGTCTGGGAGGTCTCCGCTCTGACCTGGACGGTCTTCACGAGCACATCGTCCGTGTCAGACGGACGAACCTTGGGTGCCTTGGCCAGGGCCTTGGCACGCGAGGTGGAGGGGTCAGACCCCTGGGCGCCAGCTGCAGGGGCAAGCCCTGTTGCCAGCGCATGGAGCTTCTCGACCGCCACGACGGCAGCGGCCCGGTCGCTCCAGACGGTGAGGACGCCTGCTGGAGAAGGCATCTTCAGGACTAGGTACCCGTAATGGGCAATGGCCATGAACCGGTACAGGGCCGGTCTGCCGATGATGGCATTGAAAGGGAGGTTAACCTCCGCGACCTCGAACTGCACGTTCTCGGTACGGAAGTTGTCCCCCGTCCCAAATGTAACCGGTAGGGTGATGGTCCCCACCGGGTACACTGGGTCCGGGCCCACTCCAGAGAATGGGCGCGAAGGAGTCAGCTTGGACTCCGGGATCTGCAGGTGTTTGAACGCTGCATAGCTAATGACGCTGAGGCCTGCACCTCGTCGATCAGCATGTGGTGGAGGCGGATGTTGGCGATGGTGGGTGCTGTGACAAGCGGCAGCACACCAGCGCCCGCCATGTTCTCCGGGCAGTCCGACGGCCCGAAGGAGATGGTGACATTTTTCCACCGCTGGTGGGGCGCCGCCTTCGGCATCGCCGTCTTCACCGAGAGGACCTCTCGACGACGGGTCTTGACGTCCCGCCGGGAGACGAGCTCCGAACTGCCGCCATACATCACGTACAGCTTCTTGCGGCGCTCCTCACCACCGGACTCGGAGTCGGACTGGTGGAAGAGACCCTTGAGGTCTTTGTTGGGGGTTTGATACCCCAACTCCCTCTCCGCCGCGGCCGCATCGGCATGAGAGACTTTCTCCTTGCCGGACCACCGCAGGGGGGAGGAGCATTCCCTTGAGGCTTGGTCGCGCCTCTTGCTGAGGCGCTCCGCGAGCTTCTGGATCTCACGGCACTCGATGGCGCTGTGGCGAGGCCCAAGGTGAACTGGGCACGACCCGGGGTCAGTGCGCTATTGCTGCGGGCGCTTGCCGCGGGGGTTCTGGCCCCCAGTCGTTGCTGCAGCAATGGCCGGACCCCCGATCCATGACTTGTCAAAGCCACGGATCTTCTTGTTCTTCTTCTTGCCGCTGCCAGGGGCAGCGACACTAGGCCCACTCATCTGAGCGGGACCTGCTTGGGTTGCAGAGTGCCATGCACGGCCTTCTGCTGTCCTGGCGCATTTGTCCGCCAAGGCGAACAAGGTGGTGACAGTTTCCACCTGGTGTGTCGCCAGCTTCTCTAGCATCTTCTCATCACGGACCCCCTGGTGGAAAGCCGTGATAATAGACGCGTCGGAGATACGCGGAATTGTTCCACGTACCTTGGTGAAGCGGGAGATGAAGGCCCGGAGGGTTTCTCCTGGTTGCTGCCTCATAGCATGGAGGTGGGCCTCCACACCGTGCTGCTGGTACGCACTAGCAAAATTTGCCGTGAACTATGCGCACAGCTCCCCCCAGGATCGGATGGATCCCGGAGTAAGGTTCATGAGCCAGGTCCGGGCTGGCCCGGTCAAGGCTACATGAAAGTAACTGTAACACCCTAATTTTTGCAAAGTACAAAAATAATTTGAATGGCATGGTAGGTTAAAGGGTTACATGATTTTTGATAAGCAACTTTCTTAAAGTATAAAATAAATATAAGGAAAATATATGTCATGCGCATTCATGCTCTTTGCATTGTCTCCTTGGTTGTATTTCATTTGGATTTAAGTTTGAATTCAATTCCTTGATTCAAATTCAAAAGCATTTGCTCTTTCTCTTTTTCCCCCCCCCCCCTCTTTTCTCCCCCTTGGGCCCAGCCCAGCCCGGCTGGCCATCCCCCTTCCTCTCCCTTCTTTCCCCTGCAGCGCGGCCCGCTTCCCCCTGGCAGGCCCAGCCACGGCCTTCTCCTCTCCTCCCTCCTTCTCTCGCGCACGCGGCCCACTCTCTTTCCTCGCCTCGGCCCAACCCGCTCCTTTCCCCCGCGGCCTCACTCCCATCTCCGCTCTCTCCCTTCTCTCCCTCTCTCCGGCGCTGACAGGCGGGGCCCGCCTGTCAGGCCCTTCCTCTCCCCCGCGCCCGAGCCGGACCCGAGCTCGAGTCCGAGCTCGGTCCGCCCTCCGCGCCGTCCCCGCCTCGGGCCCGCACGCCCAGGCGCCCGCGGCCGCCCCCTATTTAAGCGCCGCCAGCCCCCCCCCCCCCGCCTACCCTAAACCCTAGCCGCAGCTGCCGCCCGCTCAAAACCCTAGCCCCCGAGCCGCCTTCGCCGCTCGAGCTCCGGTCCGCCGCCGCGCCGCCGTCTCGCTGCTTCCCGCCGTCGCACGAGCCACCCCGAGGCACCGCGTTGTGGTGAGGAAACCTCCCAGCCGTCTCTCCCTTTCCTTCCCGCGCTACCGTGCCCGCTCGAGCTCGCCGGAGTAACCGAGCCGCCGCTCGCCGTCGCCCCGTTGCCTCGGTCGTCTTCGCCACCTCCTTTTGCCCTAGATCGGTCCCCCGTGTCGCGCTCTCGCTTCCCGTCCAAGTCCGACCCAAAACCGAGCCGGGGATCGCTTTATCGCTTGAAGTCCGGCGAACCGCCGCCGCCTCCGCCTCGCCGCCGGCGCCCCGCCGCCGCTCCCGCGCTGTTCCCCCCGCCAGCGCGATCTCCACCGTCCGATCTAGATCCATCGGCCCGCAACAGATCCAATCGCGAGTCAAGCAGTTAGATACCGGTCAACCCGCGCCCCTTTTGCAAATAAGCCCTTTGAGTTTTCCGAAATCAACCCGCGCTCCGTCTCAGTTCAAAACTATTTGCGTTTTAGTCCTGATTCTTCTGTTTAGACCCCTGAGGACTTTCAAAATCGAACCCGCCGTCCAATACCCCTCAGTTTTGCGTGCTAGCCCCTCTGTCTAGGGTTTAATTACGATCTAGCCCCTGGTTTCTCTGTTTTAGGTCCTTTTAGATCTAAATCTTCGCAGATAAGCCCCTGGAACCCCGTTTTAGCCCTAACTTCTCCATTTTAACTCCGATTTCATCGATTCTTGCGCTCACGCGATCCTTACGACTTGTGCAATGTTTTTAAAATATTATTTTGTTCTGTTTTCATTGATTGGTGTACTGTTCTTATTTTATTTTGTTTGCTTGTATGTGCTCGTGTGCGACGTTAGACGGTGCGCAGTTCGAGGATCCACAGGGGCAAGACTTTGAAGAATTTCATGAGCAGCAGCAGTTTGCTAACGAAGGCAAGTGGCCCTTGATCATGTTTTCAGTCCTATTAATGTCACAATTACACCTTTACTTTTATGCATGCATGTGTCTAGAATATGAAGGAACCCAATTAAGGATATGACTAGATTTTAATTAACTTCCTTGTTTAAACCTGGGTTGTTTTATTTATGTTATAGCTACGCTAGATGCTTAATAATAGTTTTTGGATGTTTGGAGATCATGTTACCTCCTATATCTCTCATGTCCTTTGGAATATTGTTATGGCAATCAAACAAGCTTATCGAATGAATTGGAACATGGAGAACCACCCAGGAAAACAGTACAACCACAGTACTATATGGCTCTGGTCTTGGCTAATTAATTAGAAACCCTAGCTTGTGATGATCTTACCAAAAGGGCAAGAGGGGTTGCATTGACGGGGTATAGCTCGGTCCTTTGAGGCACATAGCTATGTGAACCTTGGCTAAGGTATTTTCCTCAATAGGGAGGGTTATGACCGCTGTGGCTTGAAACCTTAGCGGATTGTCACAAGACAGGGAATCTTTGTAAAGGCCTCGTAGTGAATCCCTGCCACTCACCTCGGAAGTGTTTAAGGGCCTTGCAAACCCGGGCATAAAGGGAAACACGAGCTGTGGGTAAAGTGTACAACCTCTGCAGAGTGAAAACTGATATATCAGCCGTGCTCACGGTTAAGAGCGGCTTGGACCCTCACATGATAATTGAACTTGAAGATGATTTAAGCTGCTGTTCTTTATGGTTGATGTTATTTATTAATCCATTTTTATATAAGGGTTGGTATAAACTTAAATCTAGTTAATGCTTGCTAAATAAAACTTGACCAACTAAAATGCTTATCGCAGTCAAACCATGTCAGCTTATCCTTGATTTGGCCTTGCATGTCATATAATTTATTCCACTTGCTGAGTACCAACCATAAGTGTACTCACGCTTGCTTTATTAAAACCAATGCTGCTCAGAACAAGATAACTTTCCGGAGTTTCCCGAAGACATTGGAGATTTCTAGGCAAGTGTCTTCCAGTCAACTGCCTGTGAAGTTGAAGTCCGCTGCTATTTATCGACGTTTATTTATTCGCTTAAGGTTAAGACTGTCGGTCATGTAATAAAGTACTATTATACTCTTATTCGTTAATGCATTGTTCGGATAATCGCTTGTGACGTCTACTGTATGTGCGGAACTTGATCCTGGCGCACATATGGGATGCATTCGGTTACCTTTTCTAAGCCGGGTGTGATAGTAACTTGCCATGACGGCGTCGTAACCTCCAACCGAAGTGATGGCGGTGATGTAGACCTGCAGGAATTCTGACGGGTTAGAGGACCCATCATACTTTTCCGGCAGGTGCGGCCGAAACTTGGACGGCAAGGCGACCGCGCGAAGGTGATCTGCGAGCGAGGCGCAGCCCACCCCGGACACCAGTGCCAGGACAGGTCCCTGCGGGGCCGGAACCACCGCAGCGAATTCGGCATCGAGGTCGTGACCCTCGATCCTGAGCCGGCGACCATGCGCTCGCTCGATGGAGACACGGGCGTCCTCTCCCGCACGTCTGCGGTTGAGCTCCGCCCGGAGGTCCTCGGTTCGTGCACTCCTCACTGATGGTGAGTGCACAGAACCGGATGCGCCGCCCTGACGACAGCGTTGCCTGGAGGCAGACCCCCCCCCCCCCCCCCCGCTGAACATGGGGAAGCCTATGCCAGGTTGAGGAGGCGGTCGACGTCGTCACGCTATTGCCTCTGGGCATCGGGCGAGGCCGCCTCTCCAGGGGGGTTGCGAAGCAACTCCCTGGCTGCCATGAGCGGCCCGTTCGGTGCCAGCACTCTGAGGAAGATGGGTCTGGACCTCACGGGCATGCTGGTTACAAGAAAATCCCCCTTCTATGGTATCGTCCCAGGTAACGCGGCGCACCCACTTGGTACAGTAGTTCTTCTAGTCACCTTCGGCACGAGGGAGAACTACCGCACCGGGTTCATCAAATTCAAAGTGGCTAACTTCGAATCTTCTTATCATGCTATATTGGGTCATTCGGCACTCGCCAAATTCATGGCAGTGCTTCATTATGTTTACCTGCTTCTCAAGATGCCAGGAGTAAGTGGAGTACTGTCGGAGGAAATCTCCAGCGAAGTGGCGGAAAGCACCCGCCTAATCCTAGTTAAGGATTAGGAGCACTTGATCGGTGGACAGATGAACACAGGAAAGACGCGAGGATTTAGAGTGGTTCGGGCCGCCGGAGCGTAAAACCCTACGTCCACTTTGGCGTTGTATTGACTGTGTAAGCCCTGGATGGAACTTAGCCTGGACTTGTGTTTGTGTGTATCAACCTTGTCTTCTAACGAGTACACTCTCCCTTTTATAGTCCAAGGAGAGTGCTTACACTGTGCGGGACCCCGACAGGTTGGCCCGGCCAACAGGAGCCTACTCTATGTGATATGGAGATCTCCATCTCCAGCCCCTCTCTGTAGCCTTCGCGGTTGGGAACATAATGCGCGTATCCACAGCCTGGATACGGTCGTGTGCTGCCTTGCAGGCACAGTGACCGCTGTCAATGTCACTCAACAATAGAGTCGTGCCACCACTGTTGAGTGAGAACCTGTCAGGCGAAGGAGCAGCGCTGACCCGCCACGCCGTTGCCTCCGCGCACACTGTAGTAGCGCACGCCTCGGCTCTCCTGTTGCAGGCCATCATCACGCACGCGTGCGGCGCCGTGACGGCTGTACGCTGCTTGCGCACAGTAATGGTGATACGACGCGCCGCCTTGGAAACAGGCGGGCTTACCGCAATGTCAGCCTACCTACCCCGTGTGTCAGTGGTAGGCCCAACTACCGCATTAAATGCTGGTAGGTGGGTTGAAGACCCACAATGGGCCTCCTGCCTCGGGCACGCGGCAGGGCCAGCCCCGCTCCCACCGTGGGGGCGGCACGTGGTGGCACCGGACCCCTTCCCGGGGAAGGGGAATCCGGGCCCCCGAGGCCAGTTGGAGCAGTCAAACCTGTGCTGGTCCAGCCATCACAGGTGGCAGCCCCGGACCTCCCTGGGGAGTCCGGGTCCGCGGGAGCTACCCGAGAGCTCTCCTGCCACCCTGGGCACGTGGAGGCCCCGGACCTCTAAGAGCACGGGGAAGGTCCGGAGACCATGGTCCCAGCTGTCAGGCCCGGGCCGTATGCCACATCACCCAGAAGGCGAGGGGGAGATCACGTATGGTGATACGCTAAGGGCCTGGACACCCTAGCAGGAGGTACCCCTGTCCGTATGTACCGACAAGTACTTACTCTCCGAGGCGACTTAAAGAAGTCGTCTGATTGCAATCAGGAGGCGATCCAGTATGCTTCGACTACTCGTGTGCCAGATGCTTCAGGGGTAGTACTTGCGGCCGCGCAGCAGCTCTCCCAGTCCGAGCTGGAGATCCCTTCGAGAAAGGCCAGCAAGTCGAGTATCCAGTCGACTGACGACGTGGCCCTCAAGACGATCCAGCTCCAGGAGGGTGACTCATCTAAGACCGCCGTCATCGGCGCGGGCTTAGGTGAGAAATAGGAACTCGCGCTCATCAGTTTCCTTTGGGCTAACCGAGACATATTCGTGTGGAAACCAGCGGATATGTCAGGGGTGCCCAGGGAGCTGATCGAGCATAGTCTGATTGTACACCCAAAGATTGTGCCCAAAAAGCAACGCTTGCGGAGGTTTGCTCATGACAAGCGTGAGGCAATCAAACGGGAAATAGGTAAACTCCTCGCGGCTGGATTCATTAAAGAAGTAATCCATCCAGAGTGGGTAGCTAATCCCGTTCTTGTAAGAAAAAAGAATAATGAATGGAGGATGTGCGTTGACTATACTGATCTCAACAAACATTGCCCGAAAGATCACTTTGGGCTACCACGCATCGATCAAGTTGTTGACTCGACGGCGGGTTGTGTCCTTCTTTGTTTTCTTGATTGCTATTCAGGATATCACCAGATCGCGCTCAAGGAGAAAGATCAAATCAAGACCGCGTTCATCACCCCGTACGGGACATATGCTTACAAAACTATATCCTTCGGGTTGGAAAACGCAGGAGCTACTTATCAGCGCGCAATCTAGATGTGCTTTGCTGATCAGCTGCATCGGAACGTTGAAGCCTATGTGGATGACGTGGTCATCAAGACCAGGAATTCCGACGATTTGATCGCAGACTTGGAAGAAATGTTCAGCAGCCTGCGCAGATTTTGGTGGAAGCTCAACCCAACCAAATGCGTTTTTGGAGTACCATCAGGGAAATTGCTCGGGTTTATCATCAGCAACCAGGGAATTGAGGCCAATCCTGTGAAGATCACGGCCATCACTGATATGGAGGCTCCGGCCACTATCAAAGATGTGCAGAAGCTAACAGGATGCATGGCAGGTCTGAACAGGTTCATCTCCCGACTCGGGGAGAGAGGACTACCCTTCTTCAAGCTCCTGAAACACCAAGATAACTTCCAATGGACGGAGGAGGCCGAGCGGGCCCTACAAGATCTGAAACATCACCTTCAGTCTCCACCGGTCCTTACAGCACCACTGCCGGGGGAAGATCTACTACTCTACATCGCGGCAACAACTCATGTTGTTAGCAGTGCTACTATAGTCGAGCGAGGTGAGGAAGGCCATGCATTTGGAGTGCAGAGGCCTGTATATTTCATCAGCGAGGTACTCTCCGAATCCAAGGTACGGTACCCGGCAGTTCAGAAACTTTTATATGCAATTCTGATTGCCTCAAGAAAGTCGCGTCATTATTTCGATGAGTACAAGATCACTGTGATTACCGCAGCCCCCGAGCCTTGGATCCAAATCCCACAAGTTTGGAGATAAGGATCCGAGAACCGTGGCATGCAGGCTAAAAAATGACAACTTAAGAAATTACCGCAAGGATGATACAAATGATGGAAATTAGATCATGAATTCGAAAAACCTCTTTTTTCGGGCTAATGAGCCCTGAAAAAATGATTAAACGAATATTTAATCTAAACGATCCACCAAATGACCCCTCATCTTCGGAATATTCCCCAAAAACGAGCAGTAACTTTCCCCACCCCGCTGGTTATTTAACCCCACGACAACAGTGGGAAAAACTGTGCTTCCAATCTACATTTTGCCAAGAACCGCCAAAATCCCCAATCGGGACCAAGCGCCGCCGCCATCCCCCAAAGAGATCCTCCCGCTCCGACTTCCCCGCCCCTCTCCCCGCAGCCCCCGAGCATCTCGTGGCCAGCGAATCGGAGATGGCGCCCAAGAAGTCAGAGATCGAAGGGAAGAAGAAAGAGGCGCAGCCATCGACCGCGGAGTGGACACACAGTAAGTGCTCCCTCAATGATCTAAACAAACTAGTTTCCGAGTGGTTGCTGCAGGAAAAGAACCTTGTCAACTGGCGCCCCTCTTACCGTGAACCTTTCCCCATGGAAAATGTTGACGAAATCATCATATTTCTCCATTTTGCCAAACGGGGATTGGCCCTCCCCACTTGTTCCTTCTTTCATGGCCTGCTTTATTATTACGGGCTTGAGCTTCATCACCTCAATCCAAATTCCATCTGCCATATTTCCATTTTCATCCATTTCTGTGAAGCCTTTCTCGGAATCGAACCCCACTGGGATCTATTCCGCTTCCTCTTCCGCGTCAAACCCCAGCCTACCACGAAGAAACTTTCCGTTGTAGGGGGCGCCGGCATTCAACTGCGTCAGCAGGCTGGCGAAAGATACCTTTTATACAAATTCCCCTCCAACCTCCCCGGTTGGAAGAACCATTGGTTTTACATTGAAAATCATGCCCCCCAGCTCCCTGGGAAAACGAATAAACCACCTGTAGTGAGGCCAGAGTGGAATCTTGAACTGACCAGAGGAGACCTGGATCAAGTCGAGGAGCTTTTACAAATCATAGAAGCACTCAAGATGATGGGAGTGACCGGCGCATCCGTTATGTTCTCCTTCTTCAAACGCCGAGTCCAACCGATCCAACAACGCCACAAACTTGGATTTGAGTACTCGGGCGCTGAAGATTCATCTCGTATGTGCGCAAAGGAATTGACAGATGAAGCTGCACTCCATCGAGTCGGACGAGTACTTCTAGATGTGGATGCAGTCCCATATGTCCCACAGCTTTACACTGCTCAGAAGCCTCCAAAGCCGGTAAATGTTTGACTACTTTATAATAGGAACAAGTTCCGTTTCGCCCATGCTAACTGAACACCTTCTGCAGGGACACACGGAGTTGTACCGCAGCTACCCGCCGCAGCCAGACATCCCTCGGCCAAACCACCTTCTTCCCAGCGCCGCTGCTGAAGCCAAGAGAACTCGGTTAGCTGCGGGACAGCGCAACAGCGAGTCCACGGAGGGAGGGAGCCCCCTGGCGGGGACGGTCACCGAAGGGGAGGTGAGAGGGGACAGCTCCCCCGGACCAGCCGTGGAGTTAGCCGCGGCTCTCCCTCTGGTGCCCCAGGATCGTCGGGTAGCGCGCAAATGAAAGGCGCTAGAAGTCGAATCTCCCAGGTACTGGTTTGTTGTTTTGTTGATTTGCCAAATATCCATAATGTTGTGTACTGACGGTGTCCACGTGTAGTCTTCCTGCTCTACCACCCGGGGCCGGACCCGAAGAGGTGGAAACAGGTCCGTCCGCCACCGTGGCAGTAACCATTGCCGTGGCGGGGGCCGCCCAATCGGCTGATCAAACCCCGCCGCCAGCAACAGGGACTCCGCGACGGGCCTTGCGGGTGAAAAAGGCCGTCAAAAAGAAGTCTAAACTGTGAGTTTACCTCTGGTCACATAAATATCTTGCTCTTTTCGGCTTGTGTAATAATGACTTCGGCATCATCAGGGTTGCAAGTGTGGTGCAGCTCCAGCTGGATCCGGACACGGCTACCGCAGCCCCAGAGTCATCAACCCGAACCGAACCTTTCGGCACGGAACCGGCCCCAGCCGCTGCAGCCTCCGAGTCGTCGGCGCCTGGAGAACCAGCACCCACGGAGCTGGCCCCAGAAGCAGATGCGAAGCTCCCCAACTTGCCGCCTGTCACACCCGATTCATAAGAACATAAATCGAGCAATCATATATGCGCCAGGATCAAGTCACGCATATATACAACAGATTATCAAGATATCACAACACATGTCACGAATAAAAGCGTATAAATTAATAAATGAATATCTTTATTACAACTGAATCAAGAATCAGTTCAAGGAATGCGGAAGCGTAAAATGAATACATGAAGAGCTGGGCGCCACAGGGACGTCGACTGGGAGACAAACGCCTAGAAGTCGTCGAAGCCGCTGCCGTAGTCCTCCACGTTGCCGGGCACTGAGCAGCAGTCGAAGATATCCAAAATAGAGCAGAAGAGTGGAGAGGCAAGTGTGAGTACAAACTCGTACTCAACAAGTATAACACGAGCATGAGGCTCTAAGGTTAGCTGACTCAACTGCATTAGCTTTTAATCTTGGCAAATTTTATTAAAGCTAATTACTGCAAGTGGATGAATTACCATAACCCAATTGCATAACAAATTAATCAATATTAATTAATAACTACTGAGAATCATCCAAACCAAAACCACCCGGGGAATCTCCCTCGTCAAAGGTTGATAACCCCACTAATCAGACGGAGGATCTGGGCTGCTCATGACTGTGAGCACAGCTGATATATCAGTTTTACACTCTCGAGAGGTTGCACAACTTTACCCACAAGTCGTGAGCTACGCTAGTTGTTCATCACACTTCCTTAGGTGAGATGGCTAGCAAGCACACTACGAGACCGTTACAAAGGACACGTTGGTAAGGTGTAACCGCTAAGGATTCTGGATCAGCAACGATGGGGCCCACCTCCGGGGGTACAAGACACACAGCACAGACCAAGCCGGAGGAGCAGGGACCATTGAAGCTTACCACCCCTCTTGCCCACGCAGGTAAGTTACTCCCGAACCAAAATGACCTAATTAATAAGTCAAGACCGTCCCATTCCAGTCTTGTGGTAGCGCGGTTGTCCCAGGTTGTCGCTCTATGAACCGGTCCTTATGGAGAGTGGCCAACCAAGCACTAAGCACCGTGCTGGCCCCCTAAACCATGTTTCTAACAAAAACATCTTTTAAGGACGCACAAACCACTCAAGCACACAGCACAGAGGGTCGGCTCCAGAATTAAGTTGCATAAGACCATTAATCAAATTAATTAAAAAGGACCAAGTGTGTTATAGCGCAGCAACCTAGCACAACTAACCACAATGCAACCCAAAGGATATATATATAGGATATAAAGTGGCTAGGAAATCCTTATAGGCATACAGAATTTAAATGCAGTATGAAATTGTATTTAAAAGTGATAGGAGGTTCATGCTATACTTGCCTTCCTCGTACTCTCCCGGCTGCTGCTCGAACTGCTCGGAAGACGGCTGCTCCTGGTACTGGTCCAAAGGCTCCGCGTCTACTCACGATCATCAATCATAGTCCACACATACACACATGCACAGACAATAGCAAACTATAAGAAAACAGTACAACATTACATAGAAATAGCACACAAAACTATGCTAGAACTATTCTACGCGTTACGACGATCGCGTGGATATAAAGAACGCCTAAAACGGAGCTAAAACGCGAAAACTACGCTTAAAACAGGATCCAGGGTCCTATTTGAAAGAAAAACAGACTTACAGGGGTTTCTGGAACAAATCCAGGGGCTTAAATGCAATTAAAGGATAGACACAAGGGCTAGCAAGAGAAAACCCAGGATATGGACTGCGGGTTCAAAATCCAGGAAGCTCAGGGGGGTCCGTGCAAGATTCCGGGTCATTCTGGAATTATTTCTCAACTAACTAGGACTGCGGGTTGATTTCCCAGAATCCCGAGGGCTCTTTAGCAAAAGCGGCAGGCCGAACCGGTATCTTCTGTTTGGAGCCGTTGGATCTGGATCTGGCGGTTTGGATCTAAGAGGTACGCAGCTTCTAATCTTACGCGTCGATCTCAGATCTGACGGCTCAGGGGAAAGGGGGCGCGGGCTGGCGGCGCCGACCGCCGGAGAAAGAAAGGCCGCGGCGGCGCGCGGCTCGGGCTCGCCGGAGCTCGGCGTTCCCGCCGCTCCGTGGGCCGAAGCTTCACGACTTCTAACCAGGGAGGACCACCGAGGCACGGGGAGGCGACCTAGGGCTACGGCTGGGCCTAGAGGAGCTCGGGCTTCGCGCGCGACGGTGAGGGGCGGCGGTCATCACCGGCGAGCGGCGTTCCAGGGGTTGCGGAGGCCTAAATGCTACGGTATTCGGTGCAACATGACCAGGGAAGGGAGGGGAAGCTCACCAAGGGCTCGTGATGGCCGGAGGTGCGACGGAGGAGGGACGACGACGACGACCGGCGGCGGAGGGGTCGGGCTCCCGCGGAGGAGGACGATGCCGGGGTGGCTGGGCCCTCTGGGTGGCGGAAATCGCTCCAAGAGGTTCCTGCGGTGGTACACAGAGGGTCAGCAGGACCGGAGTGGCTCCGGCGGCGACGGATTGGAACGGCGGAGCGGCTCACCGGCGGCGGCTTCGTGGCGAAATTCCGGTGATGCAGAGGTTCTGGGTTCGAGTGCTGGGCTCGGGAAGCCTCCCAGTGGTGAGGCGAAGCAGCCGCGGGGGTTGTTGGGGTTGGTGGTGCTCCGGAGCAGCGGCCCGACGGCGAGGCAGGAGGGGAGACGCGGCGGAGCAAGGGGCGGCGGAGCTGAGGATCCTCGGGCGACGCAAGAGCTAGGGTTAGGGTTCAGGGGGCGTGGGGCCGCTACTTGTAGGGCGGCAGAGCCACACTGGCGCGCGGGCCCGGGGAGAGCGGATCGCCGGCGATCTCGCGGGGCTGTTGCGCACGGGGAAGAAGAAGGAGGGGGAGAAGAAGCGCTGACGCGTGGGACCAGCTCGCTAGAGAGAGAAGAGAGGAAGGGAGCGGCGTGCGAGCGGGGAAACGAGCGCCGACAGGCGGGCCCGTGCGGCAGCGAGAGAGAAAGGGGAGAGAGCGGGCGGCCGATGGGCTGAGCCGGCCGACGCGGGGAGGAGGAAGGGGAAAGATGCTGGGCTTCGGGTGGCCCATGCGGGAGAGAGGAGAAGAGAGAGAAGCGGGCCGGGCTGAGGGAGTTGGGCTGGTTTCTTTCCTTCTCCTTTTTCCTTTTCCTTTTCTACACTCAAACCATTCAAACAAACCTATTTGAATTCAAATAAATTTGAATTCAAACTCTACAAGCTCAACACAAGAAAAAATAATGCTCCAGCATGAATGCACAAACATGTTGATCCTATAATTAGTTTTATTTTCTTATGTTATAAATTGCCTTAAATGCAAGATAAATTAGGAAAAACTCTGGAAAATTTATTTAAGCCCAAATAAATTCATTAAAATTAGGGAAAATTACATTAGGGTGTTACACCGCCTCCCGAGCTCCGACAAGACGAAGCCGAAGCTGGTGGCGGGGAACAAGTCGAAGCCCCTGATGCCGCTCCTACTGATGGCACAGGTAAGCGTTTATCCGCTCGCGGCTAGCTATCGGGATCTGGGCACAATATATTGACAACATTTGTACTTGCAGGTGTGCGGCAACCACCACCCGAAGACATCGTAGGGTCCTCGAGGGATCCCCGTGAGATACTAAAGGCTGGACCGGGGTACGAGAACGTCATCAACACCGACCTGGTGGATGACCCCCTGCTGACAGCTGAAAATTTAAAGACCTTCAAGAGCACCTTCAAGGAGTTGTACGATTTTTCCATGGTAGGGCTTGAGTAATGTTCCGGTTTTGCATTTTGATGAGCTGTATTGACCCAATCTCCGCCTTTTGCGCAGCATGTAATCACTAAATCCCAGAAAAAATCGAAGAAGCTCGGCGCGGTTGTGAGTGGTGTGCAAGAGTTAGCTGCCCTGGACAAGCGCATCTCCGACGAAAAGATGAAAAATTGCTATCTGCAGTGGGAGCTTGACATACTGAAGCAGGAAAGAACTCGAGAGAATTGGCTACTCAAGAATGACCTGAAAAACCTCGAGAAGGCCAACTCCGAGCTCCAAAAATAGCTCAAGGAGCAACAAGCGGAGTACCAGGAGCAGCTCAAGGAAGAGAGGAAATCGCACCAAGGTAGGCCCTCGCATCCCTCGAGTGCTTTTCCTTAGTAATTTCCCTTGGTTGCCGAAATATCTTCGCCGCAGAGCTTAGGAAAATAATAAAATACAAAGAGGAGCTGCTTACTGGCGTGAAGAATATGCTGTATCACCGTACAGATGATGTCAAAAGGCTGCAGAAGGTGATCGGTGATACTGAACGACAGTTCGTCGACTGCCTTCAGCAAATCAAAACGCTGGGCGAGAAGGACGAGCAGCGGCGGAAGGAGCTGGAAGACCTCAGGGGGGCCGCCCAGGAGCTGGTGGACATGGTGAATCCCCCAGAAGAAGGCGAAGCGAGCCCGCGGCCCCTGCTGGAGCGACTCCATGAAGCCCCGAAGAAAGTGCTCAAATTCCTATCTGAGGCTCCGGTCGCATGCGTTAGCAACGCCCTCGCGTATGTGAAATCCTTCTTGCCAAACGCGCAGCTAGACATATTTGCGCAGGGAATGGCAGCGGACTGCACGGATGAACGATTCGACGAGTACCTACGAGAGGCCCAACCTGTAGCAGAGCAAGTTGTACACAGTATACTGCAGGATTAGGGTGTGAAAGACAAGTAATCATTCCCTTATGTAAATACTGCATTTGATATCTCTACTTGTTTGCGTGCCTTAGCTGAATTGGGATCCAGGCTTACAAGGCTCAAGTAGTAGACGCTTCCCTGGGTGCAACGACCCGAAGGGTAGATAATATTCGTCTAACATATTAGCCACAACTCAATCGAGCAGGTCTAAACTTGTTAGGAAAGAATGCGAGCATCATCACGGAATTGCCGTGTGTAGGGCAGAAAAACAAGACTACCCCGAGTGCGATGACTCTGAGTGTAGTCGAAAATCGCTCCTACTGTGAGCGTGCTCCGTAAGCTAGGTAGGACCCGGACGGACGGATCGAGCTTGTTAGGAGCAGGTGCGGGCGTTGCCGCGGGTCTGCCGTGCTTTTGGTAGAAACGAGACTGTTCTGACTGCAACCACTCAGGATGTAGTTGAGGTAGCTCTTCATGTGAGCCTTTCCAACGTACTGGGTGTAAGCCAGTCGAACGGATCGATTTTGTTGGATTAGATGCGATGGCAAGCGACCATCAGAAATCGAGTCGTGGAGAGTAAGAGCGGAGCCGAGGCCTCCGTCAAGACATGGAGTCGAGGGAATATGAACGTGGTAGTAACCTCCGTAACATTCACGACGAGAAGTCGATTTATATAAGCACTGCTCATGACAGTAGCCTCCTTGTGTTCGTAAAGGGATGTACCACCCGAATCCCGTGGCACATAGCCTCCAAATTGATTCGGGGGAAAGAAATCTTCCAAGCCCCTAGGGATTCAACTATCACCGGGCGTCTTCTTAAGGGTAGAACTTGCGCAGGTTCTGGATGTTCCAAGAGTTCGGGACGTCTTGGCCTTCAGGATATTGTAGTCAATACGACCCTTGTCTTGTGACTTGTTTAACGACGAACGGGCCCTCCCACCTTGAGTTGAGCTTGTGTAGGCCAGATTCATCCTGAATGCGACGCAAGACCAGGTCACCGATACTAAATGACCGCTCCTTTACTTTGCGATTATGATGTCGCCGGATCCCTTGCAGGTATCGGGCTGACTGAACAAGAGCGGTGCAGCGAGCCTCTTCAACGGAGTCGAGCTCTAACTTCCTCGCCTCGTCTGCCTCGCCTTCGTTGTACATTTCGACCCTTGGAGACTTCCACATGATATCAGCCGGCAAAATAGCTTCCGATCCATATACAAGGAAGAAAGGCGTTTGTCCTGTAGCTTTGGACGGCTGAGTCCGGAGCCCCCAGATGACATGTGGCAGCTCGTGCACCCATTTGCCTCCCTTCTTGTTGTTTTCATCATAAAGTCTCTTCTTGAGGCCATCAATTATCAAGCCATTCGCCCTTTCGACTTGTCCATTGGCCCTTTGGTGTGCGACCGAGACATATTTAACTTCGATGCAAGCGTTCTCGCAGAACTCCCAGAACTGGTTGGCCATGAAATTTGATCCTAAGTCCATGATGATGGTGTTGGGGAAGCCGAAACGGTGCAAAATATCCGAAATGAAGTCGACAACCCGATCTGGTGTGAGCTTGGCTATCGGCTTGTACTCAATCCACTTGGTAAACTTGTCAATAGCCACCAGAACATGGGTGAAACCACCTGGCGCCGTCGTGAAGGGCCCAATCATGTCGAGGCTCCACCAGAAACCGGCCCTGTATGCTTTCCCCACCAGCGTTCTTGAAGCCGCATAGTTTCCGCAGACGCCCTCGTGGATCTCCCGCAGTATGTCGTAGCAATCTTCTTTTGTGACGCACTTCATGAGTACTCCTGACCGTGCGCCGTGCCGGTAGAGCTTGCCGTCAACCAAGACGAAACCCTTGCTTCCGCGCAGGACGCGTGCCGCCTCCACACTTCTGGCGTCAATTCCCGCTGGTAGCTTTTGATCTCGGATGAAGTCAATAAAAGCCTCTCGCCAATCCTCCCCCAGCATCATAACCTCTCGATCGGGTAGTTGGGAACCCGCGTCGATAGTTACCTGCGGAGAAGGCTTGATGGATGGCTGCTTGAGCTCCTGGATGAAAACTCCCAGCGGGACCTGAGCACGTGTTGACCCCAGTTTGGACAGGATATCCGCACCAATATTGTGCTCCCGTAACACATGGTGAACCTCCAAGCTAGAAAATTTGCTTTCCAACTTGCGCACTTCCTGTACATAAGCATCCATCGTCTCCTTGTTGCAGTCCCATTCTTTGTTGACTTGTTGAACGAAAAGAAGAGAATCGCCATACACAAGTAATCGCTTGATCCCTAGTGATATCGCCAAACGAAGCCCGTGAAGCAAGGCTTCATACTCGGCTTCATTATTGGATACCGCCCACAGGATCTGAAGGACATATTTCAATTCTTCACCTCATGGAGAAATAAGCAGAACACCAGCGCCACCGCCGTCGAGCTTGAGAGACCCATCAAAGTACATGGTCCAGTGCTCTGGCTTGCCTACTGGAGTTGGGACTTGATTCTCCATCCATTCAGCCATGAAGTTGACTAGAGCCTGTGACTTGATTGCAGTGTGTGGCTTGAAGTCGATTGACAAAGCCCCCAGTTCCACTGCCCATTTGGATATGCGCCCCGTGGCATCTTGATTATGAAGAATATCCGCCAACGAGAAATCCGTGATCACAGTGATCTTGTACTCGTTGAAGTAATGGCGTAGCTTTCTTGATGTGATTAAGATTGCATATAAAAGCTTTTGAACAGCTGGATACCGTACCTTGGATTCGGAGAGGACCTCGCTGACGAAGTAGACAGGCCTCTTCACTCCAAATGCATGGCCTTCCTCGCCTCGCTCGACTACAATAGCACTGCTGATGACATGAGTTGTTGCCGCAATGTAGAGTAGTAGATCCTCCCCTGGCAACGGTGCTGTAAGGATCGGAGGTGTCTGAAGGTGATGTTTCAGATCCTGCAGGGCCCGCTCGGCCTCCTCCGTCCATTGGAACTTATCTTGGCGTTTCAGGAGCTTGAAGAAGGGTAGTCCTCTCTCTCCGAGTCGGGAGATGAACCTGTTCAGGGCCGCCATACAACCTGTTAACTTCTGCACATCCTTGATTGTGGCCGGAGCCCCCATATCAGTGATGGCCGTAATCTTTATAGGGTTGGCTTCGATGCCCCGGTTGCTGACGATGAACCCGAGCAGTTTCCCTGACGGTACTCCAAAACCACATTTGGTAGGATTGAGTTTCCACCGAAATCTACGCAGACTGCTAAATGTTTCCTCCAGATCTGCAATCAAGTCGCTGGACTCCCTAGTTTTGATGACCACGTCGTCCACATAAGCTTCAACATTCCGGTGCAACTGATCCGCGAAGGGCATGGTTTTGTAGGCATATGTCCCGTACGGGGTGATGAATGCAGTCTTGATTTGTCCTCCTCCTTGAGCGTGATCTGATGATAACCTGAGTAACAATCAAGAAAACAAAGAAGGACGCAACCAGCCGTCGAATTGACAACTTGGTCAATGCGCGGCAGCCCAAAATGATCCTTTGGGCAGTGCTTGTTGAGATCAGTGTAGTTGACACACATTCTCCATTCATTGTTCTTTTTCTTTACAAGAACGGGATTTGCTACCCACTCTGAATGGATTACTTCTTTAATAAATCCAGCCGCGAGAAGTTTAGCAATTCCCGTTTAATGGCCTCACGCTTATCGTGGGCAAACCTTCGCAGGCGTTACTTTTTAGGCGTAGCCTTCGGGTGTACATTCAAAGCATGCTCGATCAACTCCCTGGGCACCCCTGGCATATCCGCTGGTTTCCACGCGAATATGTCTCGGTTAGCCCGAAGGAAGCTGACGAGCGCGAGTTCCTATTTGTCACCTAAGCCCGCGCCGATGATAGCGGTCTTAGATGAATCTCCCTCCTGAAGCTGGATCGTCTTGAGGGCCACGTCATCAGTCGATTGGATGCTCGACTTGCTGGCCTTCTTGGAGGGAATCTCCAGCCCGGACTGGGAAAGCTGCTGCGCGACCGCGAGTACTTCTCCCGAAGCATCTGGCACGCGAGTAGTCGAAGCATATTGGATCGCCTCCTGATTACAGTCATATGACTTCTTCAAGTCACCTCGGAGAGTGAGTACTCCACTGAGACCTGGCATCTTGAGAAGTAGATAAACGTAATGCGGCACTGCCATGAACTTGGCGAGTGCCGGACGACCCAATATTGCATGGTAAGAAGATTCGAAGTTAGCCACTTCGAATTTGATGAACTCAGTACGATAGTTCTCCCGTGTGCCAAAAGTGACTTGGAGGACCACCGTACCAAGCAGGTGTGCCGCGTTACCTGGGATGATGCCGTAAAAGGGGGATTTGCTAGGAACCAGCATGTCCTTGAAATACAGGCCCATTTTCTTCAGAGTACTGACGAAGATGAGATTGAGCCCGCTCCCGCCATCGATGAGGACCTTGGTGAGCTTGACCTCCGCCACCACAGGATCCAGGACCAAGGGGAACTTACCGGGCTCTGAAAAGCTCGTCCACTGGTCGTCGCGAGAAAATGAGATGGGGACCTCCGACCAACGGAGTGGTCGTGGTACCGCCAGCTCGACGGACAAAATCTCCCGAAGAAGCAGCTTCTGGTCCCGCCTGGAACAAAAATCCTCATCTCCCCCGAAGATAACGTTGACAACCTTCGAGGCGTCTTGAAACTTCAGGTTGCGCCCGTGGTCCTCTTGATCATCGTCCTCGGATTCTTTGTCCGCAGGCTTCTTGTTCTTCTTTCCACAACCGGAGTTGCTGAACGTCCTCCGAAGGTGATAGCAGTCAATGGCGGCACGATTGGCACCTGGGTGCCATGGGCACTTCTTCTGCAGGAGCTTCTCAAACTCCTCCTGCGTTGTCGACTTCTTGCCTCGCAAGGGACGATCCATAGCTGTGATGATATCATCTGGCTTACATTTCCGGGGTGGACCCGAAAAGTCCCGCTGGCTTTTGTCGTTGCGGCTGTCGTTTGGGTTCCTCAGATTACTATCTTGGCGCCGTGGGAACCGCTCCCGCATCTTCTCCTCCTGTTCGGACCAATCGTGCATCATATCACGAAGGCCCGCAACAGTCTTCGGCCTGTTCCGCCCGAAATCTCTGGAGATGGCCAGGTCGGTGATGCCGTTGTAGAAGCAGTCGATGATGTCGTCCTCCGAGATGTTTGCGATGGTAGCGCGAACGTCGAAGAAGCAACGCGTGTAGGACCGCAGGAGCTCGTTACGCTCCTGCTTACACTGAGCAAGATCGTGATGAGTACCTGCGCGAGCGATCGCTCCCTAGAAGTTGTCGATGAAGACCTTCTTAAGTCGTTCCCAGGAGTCGATGGAGTTGCTGCCGAGGCTCTCCAGCCACGTGAGCGGCGCAGGGTCCAAAGCCATCGGGAAGTAGACAACTTTGGTAATGTTCGAACCCCCTGCGACCTCGATAGCCGTGGAGTAGCAACGGAGCCACTACTGAGGAGCCTGCTTGCCGTCATACTTGGTGATGCCGACGGGTTTGAAACCCTCTGGGCACTTGTAGCTGCTGAAACGTGCAGAGAAAGCAGGAAATCGATCGCTACAGTCAGTACCTTCATTTTTTACTTCTTCGCGGGTCTTGCGCCTGGAAGAGATCACGGTCCACGTGTCGCGGCCTTCATTAATATGCTGGCGCAAATCTTCAAGAGGAAGTCGATGATTGGCCTGTCGCGGGTGACCCTATTGCGGTGGCTGCTACCTCCCGCCAGGGGCCTGGCTCCCGCGGGCGTTGTTGTTGCTGGGCTGGTGTCGAGGGCGACCGCCAGCCGTTCGGCTGTGAGCCTGGCTCCGACTCTCACCAACGCGCTCCACCCTGATGATGGATGCTGGGTTGTGTTGATCCAGCTGGATCCAGGCCCTCTGCGCGTAAAGGAGTGCTTGACGCATATCTGGATCCTGACTGCGCTCGAGGATGGCCGTCACCCTGGCGATGTTGGCCACCGGGGTCCTGAAACCCCGCTCGCTTACGGCAGCGAACTCAGGGTCAAGTTCACAGTGCGTAGATCACCTACGCTCGTTGGCCCTCCTCCGGATTGTGCGGGCCCTATTCCTGGCCCTCCGAGCCTCACGATCAGTGTCGTTCTCATCGCCGGCGTTGGCCGTGATCTCATCTTCGGAGATCGCTTCAGAATTGATGATGGGAAGATCCCCGTCGTCCTCGCCTTCTTCCGCCATTAGCACCTGGCGGGAGGAAAGCTCATGAGAGCTTGCGTCAACAAGTTCAGTCGACCCCTCCGCCGCGGTAACCAATGGCCTTCCCTCTTGAAAGGGCAAGGGCTCGAGGTGAGCCACAAGTCGACCCTCTGCCTCGAGTAGACCGGAGAGCACCATGCCCTTCCAATGCACGATGCGCCCCTCCGGCATAGAGGTGATCGTCAGATCACCGGCGTCAAAACTACCCGAGGCCTCCCGACTTGCGGTGGCCTCGGGCCCTCCGAGCTGGAGCAAAGAATCCAGGTTCTTCTCTAGCATGTAGAGAGACCCAAAGATGTTGGCCTCCTGAAGATCAGTGGCCAAGTTGCATGAACCAAGTTGGGATTGGTTACGCGAATTCTTAGATTGGAACGAGTCCACCCCAAGGGAAATTGCTGCAACGCCGGAAGAAGTCGAGCTTGGAGCAGTCTCCACCTCGATCGTTGTTGCAGAGGCACGGATCGGCAAGTTGTCAAGCCCATCGACGAACTTGTCGAGGTCGCTGCGGGGATCCGTAGCAGAAGTCTTTGGCCTCATGTCGACGAGAAATCGCCGAAAGTTGCCCGCACCATCTGCGATGCAGACCCACGAACCAAAGACGAATGTCGTACCCTGAGAGGGAACTGACCTGGTGAATTTGAACGATGCCATCGAGCTCGCCGATGGATCTTCGACGCGCCCCCCTACCTGGCGCGCCAGCTGTCGGTGTTTAACCGGCTGCCCACCGAGGGATATACCCAAGGTGGTAAGTTTTTGGTGAGGAGACGCCGAGATCAGGAACTCGAAGGTGCAAGGAACACAAAACTAAGATAGGTTCGGGCTGCGAGGTGTGTAATACCCTACGTCCTGTGTGGTGGTTTGTATTGCCTTAGGTGTAGAATGATCTAGAGATCTTTTGTTTTGAGGGGGGTCCCTGTCCTCCCTTATATATCCGAGAGGCCAGGGTTATAAAGATACTAACCAACACCAGCTGGGGAATCGTACCAGAACATATCTCGAGTAGATTCCACCTGTATCGGTTAGCTCTATCTCCTATTTAAACGGGATAAATAAGAGATAAACGAGATGAATAAGAGATAAGACGGACTTAATCTCTTAGACCTCCTTAAACTACGTTACGTACCCAGTCCCGTGGCCCCGAGTCTGACAGAGGCCTGTATATTTCATCAGCGAGGTACTCTTCCAATCCAAGGTACGGTACCCGGCAGTTCAGAAACTTTTATATGCAATTCTAATTGCCTCAAGAAAGTTGTGCCATTATTTCGATGAGTACAAGATCCTGTGATTACGGATTTCCCTTTGGCAGATATTCTTCATAATCAAGATGCCACTGGGCGTATATCAAAGTGGGCAGTGGAACTGGGGGCTTTGTCTATCGACTTCAAGCCACGCACTGCAATCAAGTCTCAAGCTCTAGTCGATTTCATGGCTGAGTGGAGAGAGAATCAAATTCCAACTCCAGTCGACAAGCCAGATCATTGGACCATGTATTTCGATGGATCTCTCAAGCTCGACGGCGGCGGCACTGGAGTCCTATTTATTTCTCCACGGGGCGAACAGTTGAAGTATGTCCTTCAGATCCTTTGGGAGGTATCCAACAACGAAGCCGAGTATGAAGCCTTGCTTCACGGGCTACGTTTGGCGATATCACTAGGGATCAAGCGACAACTTGTACATGGCAATTCTCTTCTTGTTGTTTAGCAAGTCAACAAAGAGTGGGATTGCAACAAGGAGATGATGGACGCTTATGTACAAGAAGTGCGCAAGCTGGAAAACAAATTTTCCGGCCTAGAGGTTCATCATGTGTTACAGGAACACAATGTTGGTGCGGACATACTATCCAAGCTAGGATCCACCCGTGCTCAGGTTCCAGCGGGAGATTTCGTCCAGGAGCTGAAACAGTCATCCATTAAGTCCTCACCTCAGGTAACCATTGATAATGGCCTTCACCAGCCTGATCGGGAGGTTATGATGCTTGGGGAGGACTGGAGAGAGGCTTACATCGACATCATCCAGGATCAAAAACTTTCAGCAGGGGTAGACGCAAGAAGCGCAGAGGCAGCTCGTGTCATGCGCAGAAGCAAGGGTTTCGTCCTGGTCGACAGCAAGCTCTATCGGCACGACGCACGATCTGGGATGCTCATGAAGTGCGTCACGAAAGAAGACAGCTGCGACATATTGTGGGAGATACATGAGGGCATTTGCGGCAACCACGCAGCTTCAAGAATGCTGGTGGGAAAAGCATACAGAGCTGGTTTCTGGTGGCCCACTGCAGTATCCGATGCTGAAGACCTCGTGCGGAGATGCCAAAACTGCCAATTCTTCAGAAAGCAATCTCATGTCCTGGCTCACAGTCTCATCACCATACCGCCATCCTGGCCGTTTGCCTGCTGGAGCCTAGATATGATTGGGCCCTTTACAATGGTGCCAGACGGTTTCACCCATGTATTGGTGGCTATCGACAAGTTTACCAAGTGGATCGAGTACAAGCCGATAGCCAAGCTCACACCAGATCGGGTTGTCGATTTCATCTCTGATATCTTGCATCATTTCAGCTTCCTGAATACTATCATCACGGACCTGGGATCAAACTTCAGGACCAACCAGTTCTGAGAGTTCTATGAAAATGCGTGCATCGAGGTCAAATATATCTCTGTTGCACACCCAAGGGCCAATGGTCAAGTCGAAAGGGCGAACGGCATGATAGTTGAGGGACTCAAGAAAAGACTTTATGATGAAAACAGTAAGAAAGGAGAAAAGTGGATACATGAGTTGCCACATGTTGTCTGGGGGCTCCGGACTCAGCCGTCCAAAGCCACAGGACAAACTCCATTTTTCCTCGTCTATGGCTCTGAAGCTATCTTACCAGCTGACATCATGTGGAAATCCCCGCAGGTTGAAATGTACAATGAAGGCGAGGCAGACGAAGTAAGGCAGTTAGAGCTCGATTCTGTCAAAGAGGCTCGCTGCACCGCTCTTGTTCACTTAGCTCGATACCTGTAGGGGATTCGGTGTTATCACGATTGCAACATGAGGGAATGGTCATTCAGCATAGATGACTTGGTCCTACGTCGCATCCAAGATGAGTCCAGCCTACACAAGCTCAACTCAAGGTGGGAAGGCCCGTTCGTCATCAAGCAGGTTACAAGACCAGGGTTGTATCGCCTACAATGTCCCGAGGGCCAAGATGTTCCGAACTCTTGGAACATTCAGAACCTGCGCAAGTTCTACCCATGAGAGAATGTTCGGAGATAGCTGATCTCCAGGCGCTCAGGTGGTCTTCTTCTTCCGAATCAATTTGGAGGCCGCGTGTCACAAGATTCGGGTTGTAAATTTCTCTGTGAACATACGGAGGCTACGGCCACGTGCATGTTCTATATAAATCGACTTCTTGCCATGAGTTTGGCGGAGGCTACGGCCACGACCATGCTTTATCGACTTCTCGCCATGACCTTCGATGGTCGCTTGCGATGATGATCGCATCTTTCCCAGCAAGATCGATCCATTCGATTTGGTTTATACCTAACTTGTTGGATGGGCTCGCATACGGAGCTACATCGACTATGCCCAGAGTCGCTGCACTCGAGGCAATTTCGACTCCTTGCCGGAAGCACGGCAGCTGTGCGACAATGCTCGCGTTCTTTCCCAACAAAGTTGATCCGTTCGACTCGTTTATACCTAGTTTGTTGGATGGGCTCGCATGAAGAGTCATTTCGACTACATCCTGAGTCGCTGCACTTAGGGTAGTTTCGTTCTTTGCCATAAGCACGGCAAACCCGCGACGATGCTCGCGTTCACTCTCTATGAGTTTGATCCGCTCATCTGGTTCCTACCTAACTCGTTGGACGTGCTCACATGAGGAGCGATCTCGACTACACCCAGAGTCAGCGCACTCAGGGTAGTTTCGTTCTCTTTGCCTTAAACACGGAAATCTCGCGACGATGCTCGCGTTCTTTCCTAACAAGTTAGACCTGCTCGATCGGGTTACGGCTAACTTACTAGTTGGGTTCCTACTCGGAGCTACCACGACTACTTCTAGGGTCGGTATACTCAGGGCAGTGTTGACTACTTTGCCTTTAAGTCTGGATGATAGATCAGCTAAGGCATACACAAGTCGAAATACCAAATAAGAATATATACAAGGCAATGAGTACTTGTTCTTTACACCCTAATCTTGCAGTACACTTTGCACTATCTATTCTGCTACAGGTTGGGCCTCTTGGAGTTAGTCGTTGAACTGCTCCTCAGTGCACTCCACAACCACTCCCTGCACGAATATTCCCAGCGGAGCCTCTGGCCAAAAAGATTTTACAAACGCAAGGGCATGGCTGACCCATGCGATCGGGGCTTCCGCGAGGAACTTGACGACTCTTTTCGGCGCCCCACAAAGTCGCTCCAGCAGGGGCCGCTTGTCTGCTTTGCCTTCTTCTACTGTATCCACCATATCCACAAGCATCTGGGCGGCTTCCCTAAGAATCTCCAGCTCCTTCTCCCGCCGCCCCTTCTCCTTGCCCAGCGTCTTGATTTGCTGAAGGCAGTCGGCGAACTATTCTTCAGTATCGGTGACTACCTTCTGCAGCCTCTCGACGTCATCTGTATGGTGATACAACATATTCTTCACGTCAGTAAGCAGCTCTTCTTTGTATTTTAAGATTTTCCTAAGCTCTGCGGTGAAGATATTTTCAGTGCCCACGGAAACCTGTTAAAGGAAAGTACTCGAGGAAGGAAAAAGGCCTACCTTGGTGCACTTTCTTCTCTTCCTTGAGCTGCTCCTCAAGATTGCGCAGGTCGTTCTTGAGAAGCCAAGTCTCTCGAGTACGTTCCTACTTCATCATGTCGAGTTCCCTCCGGAGGTAGCCGTTCTTCGTTTGCTCCTCGGATATGCACTTCTCCTTGGCAGCAAGCTCCTGGTGACCACTCACGACGGCTTTTAACTTCTCGGATTTCTTCTGTAAGTAAGTGATCACGTTCTGCATAAAGGAGGGGAGTCAGATAAACAACTCAACAATGCATACAAGCGAAAAAGTACTCAAGTCTTACCATGGCAAAGTCATACAGTTCCTTGTATGCCTTCTTGAAGGTCTTTATGTTGCCGGCCGTCAGCATTGGGTCATCCATGACGTCCTGGCACCCGAACTCGGCCATCAGCAGCTCATCGGGACTCGAGGTCCCTGCGGCCTCCCCAGAAGGTGGCTGCTGGGCACCTGCAAGTCCAGATGTTTCAGTGCACAATGCCTGGGTCTAGGTAGCTAGCCTTGGGTGGTTAGACGCTTACTTGTGCCATCCGCAGGAGTGGCATTAGGGGCCTCGACTTGCTCCTCGCCACCGGCCCTCTCTTCGGCTTGTTGTGGCTCGGGGGGCGGCAAGTAAGGCAGCGTCGCGTCCGCCTTAGGGGCTGGCTCCTAGGGCGTGGGCTCCTCTAGGGCCGCTGGCTCGGGGGCTGGACTAGCAGCGGCCGGCTTCGACTTGCGTGGAGTGGCGCTTGCAGACCTAATACAGCAAAGTCATACAAGTCGAAAAGAGCAGAATGCTCAGTACGAAGCAAAATGCAAACTTACGGTGTTCTTCACGACCGCCTTCTTCACCCGCATAGCCCGCCGTGGGGTACTCGTTGTCGGCGGCGGGGTCTCACCAGCCGATGGCGCGGTGCCCGCCACGGCAATAGTCACCACCGCAGAGGCCGTTGGCTCTGTTTCCATTTCTTGGCGCCCGGGCCGGGGTGGAGAAATTGGAGGACTGCAAATGGGAAATGTTAGCATGCAACAATATTGGTGTATGACAACAAGGCAGCATGTTCATACCTGGAGGACTCAATTTCTTGTGCTTTTCACTTGCGCGCAACTCGGTAACCCTGCGGGATCGCAGGCAGAGTATCGGCCAACTCCACGGATGGCCCGGGGCAGTTGCCTCTACTCGCCTCCTCCTCGGCTTCTTTCTCTGCCCGGGGGCTTCCGCCTTCTGTGGATTCGCTGCCGCGTAGAGCCTCGGTTACTTGGGCCCTCCTGGCTTCGGCCGTGGCGCTGGGGAGGAGGTGGTCCGGCCGGGGGATGTCGGGTTGTGGCGGGTAGCTCCGGTACAGCTCTGTGTGCCCCTGCAGAAGGTTTTCAGTTAGCAGCGGCAGAACAAAGTTTGTTTTCGACAAAAAGTAGTCGAATACTCATCGGTCTTGGAGGACTTCACACGGAGAACAGTCCTGGGACATAGGGGACTTCATCCACGTCCAACAGCACCCGCTTAACTCGGAGGAGCGCGGCTTCATCTGACAGCTCCTCTGCGCACATGCAAGATGGATCCTCAGCACCCATGTACTCGAAGCCAAGACGGTGGCGTTGTTGGATTGGTTGGACTCACTGTTTGAAAAAGGAAAACATGACGGATGCGCCGGTCACTCCCATCAGCTTGTGCGCTGCTATGGTGTCTAACAGCTCCTCGATTTGATCCATGTCCCCCCTGGAAAGCTCGATGTTCCACTCCAGCCTCACAACAGGTGGACTGTTTGACTTTTCTAGGAGTTAGGGGGCATGATTTTCAATATAAAACCAATGGTTCTTCCACCCGGGAATGTTGGAGGGGAATTTGTACGTAAGATACTTGTCACCGGCTTGTTGTCTGAGTTGGATGCCGGCGCCCCCTACAACGGAAGGATTCTTGGAGGTGGGCTGTGGTTTGACGCGGAAGAGGAAGCGGAAAAGATCCCAGTGGGGTTCGATTCCAAGGAAGGCTTCACAGAAATGGATAAAAATCAAGATGTGGCAAATGGAGTTTGGGTTGAGTGATGGAGCTCAAGCCCGTAATAGTAAAGGAGGCCACGGAAAAAAGAACAAGAGGGGAGGGCCAGACCCCGTTCAGCAAAATGGTAAAATGTGACGATTTCGTCAATATTTTCCATGGGGAAAGGTTCGTGGAATGAGGGGCGCCAATTGACAAGATTTTTGTCTTGGAGCAACGAAAGTACGCCTAGAGGGGGGTGAATAGGCAATCATCACTTAAAACCTGCACACAAAAATCTCAGCCCGAGGCTGCCTGGCGGACTATCCGCTGGGAGTGTCCGCTAGGCACTTCCAACGTCCGCTGGGAGGTCTCGGGAATGGAATGCAATCTTTCAAAGAATAATACTTGTATACCAAAATACACTTGAATAGAAAGACTCTAATACAAGTGAGGAACACTAAATGCGGAAGCAATCTAACTCAAAGTGAGTACACAAGTAGATCGGGCAAGAATACGAGACGTTGGTAAGAATAACAAAAACACAAGAAAGAAGTAAGATAATCAAGCACAAGAGACACAAGATTTTCACCCGAGGTTCGAATCCACTTAAGGATTCTACGTCCCCGTTGAGGAGTCCACAAAGGACCGGGTTCCTCTCAACCCTTTCCTCTCTCAAGCAACCACAAAGGTGAAACTTGAGCTCTTCACTAGCAACAAGGGTAATACAAACTTCTCAATCCAACCACACCATGAGTTGGTTGTTCTTGAGCACCTCTAACCATCTAGGAGCCAAGCTCCAAGAGTAATAGATGTGGAAAGCGATGGAGAGTGCCAAGAGATGCCCAAGAGAGGTGAATCTCTTGGGAAGAACTTGAATCTTGCTTGGATCTTGCTCAAACCCAACCGTAGACCAAAGATTTGGAGTGGGGAAGCTAGGGTTTCACATTGGGGAGCTTTGAAGTGCTTAGAATGTGCTTGAGACTCGGTTTCACTGGTTAGGCAAGAGTATTTTGCGTTTGGGGGTCATGGGGTATTTATTTGGTCTCACTGGAAACTAGCCATTAGGCTGTTTTCCAGTGACCTGGCGGACTGTCCGCCAGGCCTGCGGACTGTCCGCCAGGAGCTCTCTAGTTTGGACTGTTTTAGTGGCCTGGCGGACTGTTCGCCAGGACTGGCGGACTGTCCGCTAGGAGCACTCGGATTTGCATAAATTCCTACAGGACTTACACTCCGGATTTGATTTATTGGTGATCTTCCACACACTTTCCACATCCCCCTTGATAGTACGGTATACCTAAACTCAAGAAAACACAAAACAAATAATTTTCTCCGCTTGCAACTCTTTTCTTGATCCGGTTCCGTTCTCCAAATTTGAATGATCGTTGAGATTCACTCCTTTTCTTTTCTATTTTTTGGTTTCTTTGACCGCTGCTCATTATACTCAATTGAAACATTAGATACTCATTTAGGTTGTTATTAATCACCAAAATAGGTCATTAGGCCTAGATGCACATTCAAGCAATCCCTCGGAAACTAGCTCATTGAGATCGTTAAGGGAGCACTTACTGTGTGTCCACTCTCCGGTCGGCGGCTGCGCCTCCTTCTTCTTCCCTTCTTTCTCTGATTTCTTGGGCACCATCTCTGGAACCGCTCGCCACGAGTTGCTCGGGGGCTGCGGGGAGAGGGGCGGGGAGATCTGGGGGATTGGGATTTCTTTGGGAGAATGAAGGCGGAGCGCGGCTCTATTTGGGGATTTTGGCGGCTCTTGGCAGATTGCAGATTGAAAGCACAGTTTTTACTAGGAGTTACCGCGGGGTTAAATAACTAGCGGCTGGGAATAGTTCTACTATTTTGAAGTTGAAGAGTCATTTCACGGAATATTTGGAAGTTGAGAGGTCATTTGGTGGATTGTTTAGATAAAATATTCGTTTAACCATTTTTTCAGGGTTAATTGTCCCGACAAAAGGGGTTTTTCGAATGTCTAATCTAAATTCCATCATTTGTACCATCACATCAGTTTTTTATCATATGGATATTTTTACACTGCATGCCATGACTTTTGGATCCTTATTTCCAAACCAGAGAGATTTGGATTCAAGGCTCGGGGGCTGCAGGATACGCGGCATCGACTACTTATTTTTTCAAATCTATTTTGAAAAAGTAAGTAAGGAAGATTCAAGATTAATGCGACCCCCAGCCTGATTCTCCGATTCAACCTGAGGCTCAGGGGCTACTCCACATGGAGTGCGATTTTTCGATCGCACAACATATCTAAAATATAATTCGGGGCATGAGTAGCTCATAGCTTCGATGCAGCCAAGTAAGTGCTCGAAGAAGGACTTCATGATGGAGCTTCAAAAGAAGTCAAAGACTACTTCGAAAGTACTCGAGAAGCCTGCAGTACTCAGCTACGAAGAGTTCGGGGGCTTGTCAGACCCGGGGCCACGGGACTGTGTACATAACGTAGTCTAAACAGACTCAAGAGATAAAGCGCGTCTTATCTCTTATTTATCCCGTGTATCTCTTATTTATCCCGTTTAAATAGGAGATAAAGCTAACCGATACAGAAGGAATCTACTCGAGATATGTTCTGGTACGATTCCTTAGCTAGTGTTGGTTAGGATTTTCGTAACCCTGACCTCCCGGATATACAAGGGGGGACAGGGACCCTCTCAAAACAAGATCATCAGATCATTCTACACCCAAGGCAATACAAATCACCATACAGGACGTAGGGTATTACGCACCTCGCGGCCCGAACCTGTCTAAGTCTTGTGTTTCTTGCACCTTCGAGTTCCTGATCTCGGCGTCACCTCACCTAAAACTTACCACCTTGGGCATATCTCTCGGTGGGCAGCCGGTAAAACACCGACAGCTGGGGCTCGGGAAAATGGCCGGCGGGCGGCGGGCGGCGGGCGGGCGCGGAGAGAAAACAGAGAGAGGGAGGGGCTAGATGTAGACGATGAGGACTAGTCTGCAATTTTCCAAAAATGCAGGGACTCCACTGTAAAGCCAAAACAACTTTCAAACCATAGCTCAAATGAAAATGTGCCCAAAAAAAAAGGTGTAGAGCTTAACAAGATCTACAACTTTGCTTTAAGGTTCAGTTTCAAAAGAGTTAAGGATTTGAATCTATTTTAAAACTTGGCAAAATTTTAAACTTCACACAAATCCTATTTAAAATCTACACTCCAATTGAATCCTTAGGGTAGTTTCACTTCTATCTGTGGTTTAAAAGTAAGTTCTTGTCTTTTTGCAAAACAACCTTCACATGTTTTGATTTTTCCTACCACTCACACACATTTTGCACAAAAGGACCTGAACTTTTCATAATTACAAAAATACCCTTTTCCCTTTGCATTTAAGTCTTTAAACACACATACAAGATCAAACACATAAACTTCATACTAGAATCTAGTGTGTTTTAATCCCAAGTACCTGAATGTCACAGAAGCTCCACCCGAGGCCAGCCTTCAGAACGCTTCTACGATTGATCTAAGCCAGAAGATCAACGACGGTCACGACGCGCAGTGAATCATTGAGGCAAGGAGAAGGGACCGACCCGACAGATATCATGACGCTGATGATAGTGACTGCTTCCCCGTGTTCACCTCCAACATCACCGACAGGTCCTACCCCAAGGATTTCAAACCAGTAGGCATCCCCAAGTACGATGGCAAGGAAGACCCGCGCCAGTGGATTCATTGCTACTCCGTCGCCATCGAGGTATCTGACGATCGAACTCCACCAAGGTACTCTACTTCCCAGTATCCTTGGAATCCGCACCCCTCACTTGGCTCGAAAGCCTTAAACCAAACTCCATCAACTCTTGGGAGGACATCAAGACAGCCTTCATCGACAACTTCCAGGGATCCATGATCCGAGTAGGTACTCGTCATGATTTGACCTAGGTTAAGCAGGAGTTGAACAAGACCCTGAGGTCCTACACTCGATGTTTCTTTGAGATGCAAGCCACCATAGCCAACATCACCGACGTAGACGTCATCCGCTGCTTCCAGAACGGCCTCTTCTCGAAGCACACCTACCACAACTTCGGACACAACCGCCCGACTACTGCCGTGGAACTGCGCGACATGATGGCATGGTGCACTGACCAGGAGGACGAGGAGAATGACTGCTTCCCTAAGCGCAACAATGACCAGCAGGGCAACAGCAACAACCACATCAACAAAGGCCAGCGGAACAACTCAGGGAATCCTCAAAAATGCAAGTCAGACCAAGAAGTTGCGGCTATTGAGCGCAATCCGCGGGGTAAGAATTCGGTGAACAATCAAGCACAGTTTGAGAAAGTCCTGCACAAACGATGCCTGAGGCACCTGAAGTCATAGCATACGCTCTTCGAGTGTGTCAGCCTTTGCAAGTCACTTAACGCCCCACTCCTTCCTTAGGACAAAAAGCGGAAAGATTAGGGGGATGACAACGAGGGTGACAAGTCGGGGGCTCAAGACTTCCAAGACCCGAAAAATGTTGTCAACATCATTTTCAGCGGAGACGGCGGCTTTCCCTCGAGGTGCACACAGAAGTTGACCCTGCGCAAAATTCTCTCTATAGAACCAGCCATATAGAAACCTCTAAGATACAGCAAGGTCCCGATCTCCTTCTCTAGGGATGACTTGTGGACCAGCTTCTCTGAGCTAGAAAAATTCCCCCTCGTCCTAGATCCGGTCATGGCAGGCCCACAATTGACTCGAGTACTCATTGATGGTGGGAGCGGCCTCAAGCTGCTCTTTGCGAGTACATTGAAGAATATGGGGCTGAACATCTCCAAGATGCTCACCCCCAATAGAGCTCCGTTCTATGGCATCATCCTAGGAAACGCGGCTACACCACTCGGTTCAGTAGTCCTGCCAGTCACCTTCGGGATGAAAGACAACTACGTACAGAGTACATCAGGTTCGAGGTGGCTGACTTCGAGTCGTCATACCACGCCATCCTCGGCAGACCAGCTTTGGCCAAATTCATGGCCGTACCTCACCACGTCTATTTACTACTCAAGATGCCAGGCAAGACAGGTGTACTCACATTCCGTGGCAACTTGAAGAAGTCCTACGACTGCGACCAAGAGACGAATGAGTACGTCGCGACATCGCACATGCCAGAACCTTCTGCAGAAGTCTTCGCGGCCGCGCAAAAGGTCACTAACTTAGAGATGGAGATCCCCAATCAGAGGCCTAGCCAGTCCAAGGTAAAACCCATCCCCAGTGACGTCGGCATCAAGGCCATCTAGCTGCAAGAAGGTGACTCATCCAAGACTGCTTTGATTGGTGGCGGCTTGAATGACAAATAGGAAAGCGCACTCATCAGCTTAGGGCCAACCATGACATATTCGCGTGGAAACCAACGGATATGCCGGGCGTGCCCAAGAAGTTGATCGGGCATTGCCTAAAAGTCGACCCCAAAGCCACTCCAAAGAAGCAGTGACTATGATGCTTCACCCCAAACAAGAGGGAGGCCATCAAGAAGGAGTCAGCAAAACTACTCACGGCTAGTTTCATTAAAGAAATCTACCACCCTGAGTTGTTAGCCAACCCTGTACTAGTTCTAAAAAAGAATAATAATGAATCGAGGATGTGTGTGTATTACATTGATCTCAACAAGCACTGCATGAAGGATTCCTTCGCACTCCCATGCATCAACCAAGTCATTGACTCTATGGCTGGCTGCGTTCTGCTCTCTTTCCTCAATTGCTATTCGGGTTACCATCAGATTGCTTTCAAGGAAGAAGACCAGAACAAGATAGCATTCATCACCTCTTTTGGAGCATATGCCTACACAACTATGTCCTTCGGGTTAAAGAATGCAGGAGCCACCTATACCCGGGCTATCCAATTATGCCTTGCTGATCAGCTACATCGCAATGTTGAAGCCTAAGTGGATGACATGGTCATCAAGACTGGAGTCCATGATGAGTTTATCCCTGATCTTGAGGAAACCTTCAACAGCTTACGCAAGTTTTGATGGAAGCTCAATGCAACCAAGTGCGTCTTCGGCGTACCACAAGGGAAACTACTCGATTTCATCGATAGTCACCAAGAAATTGAAGCGAACCCGGAGAAGATCACTGCCATTACAGACATGGACGCCCCATGGACAATCAAGGATGTCCAAAAGCTCACAGGCTGTATGGCGGCCCTGAATAGATATATCTCACGACTTGGAGAACGGGGATTACCCTTCTTCAAATTGCTGAAATGACATGACAAGTTCCAGTGTACTGAGGAGGCGAAGCAGGCGCTGGAAAATCTCAAGCATCATCTGCAGTCGCCCCCCATCCTGACAGCTCTGCAACCAGGCGAGAGCCTATTACTCTACATCACCGTGACTACTCACATCATCAGCATGACAGTCATGGTGGAATGCCAGGAGGAAGGCCATGCTTTCGGTGTGCAACGGTCAGTCTACTTTCTCAGCGAAGTTCTTTCTAAATCCAAGGTTCATTACTCGACAATTTAGAAATTACTCTACGCTATACTCATCACCTCCAGGAAGCTTCGCCACTATTTCGACACACACAAGATCTCAGTGGTCACTGATTTCCCATTGGTGGATATTCCCCACAATCAGGATGCCACTGGGCGCATCTCCAAGTGGGCAGTGGAACTGGGGGCTCTTACTCTTGACTTCAAGCCCCGAACTACCATCAAGTCGCAGGCACTAGTTGACTTTATGGTAGAATGGCGAGAAAACCAAGTGGAACCCGAGCCAACCTGCCAGAGCATTGGGTGATGTACTTCAACGGCTCACTTAAGCTTGGAGGCGGTGGTGCGGGAGTATTCTTCATCAGTCCAATAGGAGAGAACAACTTAAATATGTATTCCAAATACTATTTGAGGTCTCGAACAACGAAGCTGAGTACGAGGCACTACTGCACAGGCTACGCCAGGCAGTCTCTCTGGGTATCAAGCGACTACTTATTTACAGCGACTCCTTGCTGGTGATCCAACAAGTCAACAAAGAGTGGGATATCAACAAGGACACCATGGACGCGTACATCACGGAAATACACAAGCTCGAGAACAAGTTCTCGGGCCTGGAAATTCATCATGTGATTCACGACAATAATGTGGGAGCGGTTGTGCTCTCGAAACTGCGTCCGATCAAGCTAATGTCCCACCGGGAGTTTTCGTCCACGAGTTGCACCACCCATCCATCAAGATACCAAATCAAAGCACCATCGCTCAGGGTCCAATAGAACCCAACCGAGAGGTCTTGATGATCGAGGTCGACTGGCGGGTGACTTTTCTCGACTTCATCAAGGAGCACAAACTACCTGCCGGCGTTGATCCAAAAAGCGCTGAGGCTGCACGCATCCTAAGGTGCAGCAAAGGGTACGTTCTAGTCGGGGACAAATTATACAAGCGTGGATCAGCATCAGGCATACTCATCAAGTGTGTCCACAAGAAGAAAGGCAGAGAAATACTCCAAGAGATTCACGAAGGCATGTGCGGAAACCATGCTGCTTCTCGCACGCTGGTCGGGAAGGCTTTCAGATCCAGGTTCTACTGGCCGACGGCTTTAGCAGACACCGAAGAACTCGTTCGTCGGTGTACAAACTACTAGTTCTTCAGCAGCCAGCCCCACGTCCCGGCCCACAACCTTATTACCATACCACCTTCATGGCCATTCACATGCTGGGGTCTGGATATGATCGGACCCTTGACAACTGTGCCAGGAGGTTTTACTCACGTGTTGGTAGCCATCAACAAGTTCACGAAGTGGATGGAGCACAAACCAATTACAAAGCTCTCTGCAGATCGAGTGGTTAGCTTCATCTGCGACATCTTGCACCGATTCGGCTTCCCTAATACTATCATCACGGATCTTGGATCCAATTTCCACTCACATCAGTTTTGGAATTTCTACGAGTGCAGCACCATCGAGGTCAAGTATGTTTCAATAGCTCACCCGCGGGCCAACGGTTAGGTTGAGCGTCCAACGTCATGATATTGGATGGTCTAAAGAAAAGACTCTATGACGAGAACAACAAAAAGGGAGGCAAATGGATCAATGAGATCTCGTCAGTAGTTTGGCGGCTTCGCATACAACCAAGCAAGGCCACAGGACAGTCACCTTTCTTTCTCGTCTACAGGTCCGAAGCTATACTACCGGCTGATGTCATGTGGCAATCACCTCGACTGGAGATGTACAAAGAAGGCGAGGCTGATGACACAACATCTTGAATTTGACTCGGCGGAAGGGGTCAGATGCAATATTTTGCTTCAGTCGGCCCACTACTTACAAGGCATCCGTCGTTACCACAACCGAAACATCACGTTGGAGTTTTGGTCCTTCGCCGCATCCAGAATAAAACCAGGCTGCACAAGCTTGATTCGTGATGGGAGGGACCCTTCATCATGCTCAAGGTTACAAGATCAGGGTCGTCTCACTTACAGTACCCTAATGGCCAGAAGGTTCCAAACTCTTGGAATATCAAGCACCTACGCAGTTCTCACCCTTAGCTAACTTGTATCCCAAGTTGCCAGCTGCAGCGCAGCATAGTTTACTGAAGGGGCCTCGCTCCCATACTTCCGGTAACACTCTGTTTACTAGTTCTAGACTAGTACTATGCATAGTTTTCTGAAGGGGCCTCGCTCTCATACTTCCAGTAATACTCCGTTTACTAGTTCTCGACCAGTACTACACGTAGTTTACTGAAGGGGCCTCGCTCTCATACTTCCAGTAACACTCCGTTTACTAGTTCCCGACTAGTACTACGTGTAGTTTACTGAAGGGGCCTCGCTCCCATACTTCCAGAAACACTCCATTCACTAGTTCCCGACTAGTACTACACGTAGTCTATTGAAGGGGTCTCGCTCCCATACTTCCAGTAACACTCTGTTTACTAGTTCTCGACTAGTCTTATACCGTTTACTAAAGGGGCCTCGCTCCTATACTTTCAGTAATACTTCGTTTACTAGTTCTCAATTAGTCCTACGCGTAGTTTACTGAAGGGACCTCGCTCCCATACTTCCAATAACACTCTGTTTACTAGTTCCCGACTAGTACTACGCGTAATTTACTGAAGGGGCCTCGCTCCCATACTTCCAGTAACACTCTATTTACTAGTTCTCGACTAGTCTTAGGCGTAGTTTACTGAAGGGGCCTCACTCCCATACTACCAATAATACTCTGTTTACTAGTCCTCGACTAGTCTTACGCATAGTTTACTGAAGGGGCCTCGCTCCCGTACTTCCAGTAATACTCTGTTTACTAGTTCCCAATACTACGCGTAGTTTACTGAAGGGTCCTCGCTCCCATACTTCCAGTAACACTCTGTTTACTAGTTCCCGACTAGTACTACGCGTAATTTACTGAAGGGGCCTCGCTCCCATACTTCCAGTAACACTCAGTTTACTAGTTCTCGACTAGTCTTACGCGTAGTTTACTGAAGGGGCCTCACTCCCATACTACCGATAATACTCTATTTACTAGTCCTCAACTAGTCTTATGCATAGTTTACTGAAGGGACCTCGCTCCCGTACTTCTAGTAATACTCCGTCTACTAGTTCTTAACTAGTACTACGCGTAGTTTACTGAAGGGGCCGCGCTCCTATGCTTCCAGTGATACTCCATTTACTAGTTCTTGACTAGTTTTACGCGTAGTTTATTGAAGGAGCCTTGCTCCTATAACACTGCGTTTACTAGTTCCCGACTAGTTATACGCACTGTCAGCAACCTCGACTCCTCTAGCTCCCATGCTCGGGAGCTGGGCTCGACAGGGCACTCAGCATGCTTTCGATGGATCATTTAAGCTCTCACGTTCGAAGGCTGGACATCACAAAACTACTCGGAAGCTTCATAGAAGAACCCGATCTAAGAGGTTTTAGAAGATTTATCTTAGGAAGATAATTATTTAACCATTATTTCACTGATTTTATCCTGAAATAAGGGGTTTTCCAAATTTTAACCATTGACTCAATGAAAAAGGTTTAATTTGAGCGGTAATTTAGGGCGCTTTTTGGAAAAATTATTTGCGTAACCATTTTTTCAGAGAATTCATTACGAAAAAAGCGGTTTTCGAATTTCTGAACCAAATTGCCCATCTTAACCATGAAATCCTTACCATCATATATTGCATGCCATGATTCTTTGGATCTTTTTTCTAAATCTCGGGGATTGGGATTGAAGGCTCAGCAGTTGCGGGACATGTGTCATCAGCGACTTATTTTTCTAGTCTTTTGGAAGATAAGGATAGAAGATTCAAGGCTAATTTGACCCTCGACCTAATTCTTCGATTCAACCCAAAACTCGAGGGCTACTCCATATGGAGTGCGAGTTTAATCGTACCCCATATAAAAGAAGACTTGACAACTACTCGGGGCATGAGCACCTCACAGTCTCGATGTAACCAATGAAGTACTCGGAAGACACTTTCAAGATGGAGTTCAGGAGAACTCGAAGACGCCTTCAGAAGTACTCAGAAGCCTGCAGTACTCGACTATGAAGAGCTCGGGGGGCTTGTCAGACCGGAGGCCACGTGACTGCGCACATGGCGTACATATTCTAGGATAAGGGATGAGACATGGCCCACACCCTATATCAGTTGTAACTACTTATATCATGGTAGAACTAGTCGGAACATAAGGAAACTACCCGAAAATTACTCGGGTAGGACTCCTAAGTTCGTATCTGGGTAGGATTTCCATGCAAGTCTGTCCCCCCAAACTATATAAGGGCGGGAAGGGACCCCTCCAAATAGATACAACACCTAAGGCAATACAAACCACCACATAGGATGTTGGCTAGTACGCTCTCGGCGGCCGGAACCTGTTTAAATTTTGCATTCTTTGCACTTTCGAGTTCCTGATCTCGGCGACACCCCACCTACAACTCACCACCTCGGGGGTATCCCTCGGTTGGCTTGACGGTAAAACACCAACGGAACTCGAAGGTGCAAAGAACACAAAGATTTAGACGGGTTTGGACCTCAAGGAGCGTAATACGCTACGTCCTGTATGGTGGTTTGTATTGCCTTAGATGATTATGTGTTGGAGGGAGTTCTTGGCCGCCCTTATATAGTCTTGGGGGACAGGATTACAGATATCGTAGCCAGATACAAGCTTAGGAGTTCTATCTTACTACTCGGGTAATTTCCTTCTGTTCCGACTAGTCCCGGGTCCGAGTAGTTACAACAGGATTAAAGTATGGGACATGCCTCCAACGCTTATTCTAGAAAATCTATACCATGTGCGCAGTCCTCTGACTCCGGATCTGACAGCTTCCAGCCCACTCATCAATCTCACAATCCATGCAACCAACCAAACATCTTCACAAGGATCATTGTCTGCTTATACAACCAACCAACCATCCCTACTTTCACGATCACTGCATCCACTCAGCATGCATTACGATGCAAGTCCAAGAAACCTCGTACAAACAACAAACAATCCATTTATGCATCCGCTGATGCAGTCTGCATCCGCTCATACACACAACCAAACACTCTTCCTGCAAGTTTGTACGGATCCACCGGTGTGCAAGCACCCAAACACATCCTAGCCTCCCGCCAACGAACCTGTTGCCTCTCCCAAGTTGGCAATACCACTGCATCACTCTATCTCAACAATCTACGTTTGTCACTCTCCTTTTGTGGTCTGCTGGTTGCTGCTTGTGAGTCGCCTGTGGCCTTCGACTTTTGTTTTGTGTTTTCCAATTAAGGTTTAGTACTGACTGTTGGTACAAATTATATAGACGCAAATGTGCTAGATTTAACAATGATTTTTTATAATATAAATAATTTTGGTTATGTGAATTTCACCAACTCCACGTATCATGCCAACTTGCTTAAAAAAGTTAAGATAAAAATTTGAGTTAATATGGACCCTCCTTCCTTATTTTTATATTATAAATAATTTAGGCTATGTGTGAATTTCACCAACTCCCGTGTCTTGCCAACTTGCTTAAAAAAATTTAAGATAAAATTTGAGTTAACATGGACCCTTCTTCCTTATCGTCCCATTTATAATAGAAAGAAAGGCGTCGTTTTTCATCTGATTACTACACAACATGTCTATAAGAGGGGATCAAAATGTTAAGAGTACGAAGAATGGAAGAGACAAATTCGTCAAGAGAGATATTGTAGATACCCTCCCTCTCCTCAACTTGTTCTGTTCTTGATGGTCTAGTATGGTTGATCAACCTTCATCATAAGCATCCTCTCTTCCATGGCTGGATCATAAGTGGCAAAATAGATTTGAAGCGCTCTATATTTGGTACTCAACGATCTAAGCTATCCTAATCTAATAGCACTATAGAAGTATAGATCTATGGGACGATGAACCATGTGGATGTAGTTCGGCCACAACCTCAAAATATGCCCGTTTTAATAGGTACAACGCTTTGGGTCATAAAAGAGAAGTATAAATAGCAATAAACAATACTCCATACAAACCTACTAGGAGAATTACTTATTCAACTTCAAACTACTACTCCAGCTCTTTTTTATTAATATTGATCCAACATTTATGGATAGAGGATGTAGATTATCTAAAGGCTGTGACTTGTTGTCATATCTAAAGCAGTTATAACGTAGGACCGAGAAAATCCCGCAAAGCCCACCTACCAGGATATGCCATTAACTGCTAGGACACATCTAAGTCCGTTAATTCTTTTAACCCAGCCTTAAAATTCTACTTTGATTGGAGTCGAACTCGAGTCTGGTGGGTGCTTCTAAGATACTGCAACTACTAGGCTACATGCCCATTCAAATATAGCATCTAATGTTATGCTATTTAATTATTGTTAAATGGCTACATTTGTTTAAGTTGGCACTAGAGTTTATTGTCAAGTATGAGTGCATTTCTCATACCAAGACTAATAAGGTCTTTATTTTGATAGTAGAAATAATAAGAGCCACATCATAGGCTACAACCAAAACTATGATTATATAGTATCTGAACATCTATTTGCATTCACATACATGTTCGGATGACAACTATTCAAATACCCTCACATTAATTTTGATTTTTAAGTAGCCAAATTTTAGCAAGGCATAGTAGGAATACATATTAAACAGTCAATTCTTGTTTGGTTCCCCAAACAAAACGAGCAATGCTTTAATATCTCTAGACAAATAGAATTAGTGCTTTAATATATTTATGTATTGAAAGTTGCGTCTCTCAATCAAAATTTATCAATGTGGCTTATAATTTGACCCAAACAGAGAGTTGAGAGATGTAAACCCAAAAGTTTTAACCAAAAATATCAGTGTGTTTAATTTGTATCAATTTGGTAAACAATATTATTTTAGTTTTCCAACATTCTATAAATCAAGCAACCAAATAAATCCAACTTTTATATACCTCCTTGGCTAGTGCAATTCAAAAGGTTGTTCCCAAACCCCCTAATTCCCGTGTGTTTTTGTCATGTGCTGCACTATATGGTACATGACCGATTAAGCTGAATTAGAGCAACCTTTTAATAAGCAAATTCCAAAAATGAACTGAAGCATAATAATTGTAGTATGCTTTTCAGCATCTTTTTTAAAAAGTGGATCATGTTCAATCACAAGTTGTGCCAAACATGACACCATTTCTAGTTTAAGTTGAAGATAGCAAAGTACTTATTGATCTGTATTGATATAATGGCATTTTTGTATATGGTCATGCTTATCGTTGGACATATTGTTGTTATCGTAATTGCTAAACGTGTAGTGATGCAACTTTTATCACCACCCTTCATATGCTGAATTTTCTTCACTGAGATTCTTGTTCACCAAGATATTAAAATTTTGGGTTTAAAAATAATTTGAACATGCAGATTTTGGTTTCTATTTTCTCCCTTGCTTATTTTGGTCCTTTTGTTTCACTTAGAAACCAAATTTTTTTAGATAAAACAACATTGCCGGACCCTAATCTGCTGCGCGCTCACACGGGCACATCTCTGGGGGTGAGGGCATTCTCGTCGACCCGACCCGACCGGGACACGGTACGGACCAAATCCCGTTCCACCCGGTAGACGGCCCCTGCGATGGCAATGCCATGGCGCCTCCCCCTCCTTCCCCGGCTCCTCCACTTCTGTAAACCCTAATCAACCTAGAGCCCTCCAAATCGATGGCTCCTCGGCTCAGAATCTGAATCAAATCGAACGAGCAGAACGAAAAACGAACCAGCCGCTCCCGAATCAGGCAGCGATGGATCGTTCCCGCTCCAAGCGCGGCTACCACTACGACCAGGACTCGCCGCCGCCCCGCTCCAAGCAGCGCTTCGACCGCCGCAGCGGCGGCGGCGGCCAGAACCCTAACTCTGGCTACCACCGCCGCGGGCCACCCGGAGGCGGCGGCGGCTCCGACCGCCGCGGCTTCCTTCCCCCTGATGCCGCGCCGCCCCCGCCCCCGCCCCCGCCTCCCCCACCGCCGGCCGCTGCGGGGGCGCCGGGCGCTGCGTCCACCACCACCTCCTTCCGCATCCTGTGCCCCGAATGCAAGGCCTACGGCTTCCCGCCCAGCTTCGTCGCCAAGGTCCGCGACGACAGCGGCGCGCTCATCACCGTGCACCCGCCCTTCGCGGGCGACTACGTCCGGGTCATCGAGACAGTCGACGGCGCGCGGCGCGAGGCCGACGGCCGCCCGCCCATGTACTCCCCAGCGCAGGAGGCGCTCCTCATGGTGCACCGCCGGATCCTCGAGACGGAAGCCGAGGATGGCGACGAGGATGGCGAGTACGGGCCCAGGGGCAAGGACCCGCGGGACAGGGGGAAGACCACCACGCGCCTCATCGTGCCCAAACTTCACGTTGGATGCCTGCTCGGCAAGGGCGGCAAGATCATCGAGCAGATGAGGATGGAGACCAAGACGCACATCAGGATTCTGCCGCGCGACCAGCACACGCCGCGCTGTGTGTCCTTGTCCGAGGAGGTTGTACAGGTATGACAATTGCTTGCTACAATAATGTGCTAGTGATTTTCCAATTTGGTTCATACAAGGGGATAGTAAGAACACACATGGATGTTCAAGGATGCAAAACAGTAATAGGCGTGAGAACAGAGATTAATTAAGCTAAACTATTATCAATGAGCAATAAGACTGAAAGTCAAAAAACCAAATGGGTACACAAAAGTAGTAGGGACCCTACTCTTTAAGATACATGAATGTGTCATCTGGTAACGTAGCTAAGGCTGCAAGCTCCATTACACTTTTTGGTCAGGAAATAAAAGTGCATTATCTCTACCTGTAGATTGAATTTTGGAGATGATCACTCCCTACTGGTTCTCACATTATGTCTACTGAACACCTTGATTCACAAGATATACTACATGAGTGGCTGTACCTTGTAATGAAACACCGAAGTAAACTGGTGGTCGGTGCCCATTTGCTGTTTGCTCTTCTCTTGCGACATAGGCTTGATTTGACTAATTTTGAGTAATCGATACTCTGACAGTTGAGGTCAGTGCTAACAGTGGTTGCTTCTCTGAAAGTTGAGATCAGTGCTAACACAAATGGAGATTCCTGATCATTTTTATGTTGGAAATGCATGCCATGATGAGAGAACTCCTGATGACCCGAGTGCCAGGTCATGAGGAGAGAGGTCTATGCCCACTTCTGCACCTTTCTTGATATGCTTGGCATGGATGTGAAGGTTCATGATTGAGAGAAAAGTTGATATTTTTAGTGTGTTTATTTATTGCAGAGTGAATTACGTGTCTGCAACATGCCTAGTACATGTCATTTCCATGTTGGGAAAACCACCTTTGAGACCTCTTGTGTTAGAAGTAACTCCCTCCATGTCTCTGTCCCAATAGGAATGTCATTCTAGTTTTGTTCGAAGTCAAACAATTCTATGTTTGACCAAGTTTATATATATAGAAAAGTACCAATGTTCATGTACCAAAAAAGTATCATTAGATCCATCATGAAATATATCTTCATGATATATCTATTTGGTCTCATAAATGGTCATCCTCTTGTTTATAAATTTGGTCAAACTTAGGGTAGTTTGACTTAGGGCAAAACTAGAATGATATTCTTTTTGGGACGGAGGGAGAGTAATTTGTAGAATTCCAGTTGCACAAGTGAGTATTAAATAAAATGATCAGGTTTGTGCTCTATACTTGCAAGTTCCATCTGATAGATCCATGTCTCTTAGCATTATATCACTGCAAATATATATAAATAAAAAAGATAAACAACATTCTTTATTTGAAAATATCTTTCACTGTAATTTTATTCTCATTCTATGGTGTACCTCTTGATATTTCAGGTTGTTGGAGATGGAAATTGTGTTAGGAAGGCTGTAGCAATAATCACTGATCGCCTAAAGGAAAGCTTACACCGCGATCGTGGTCCTTTCCGAGGGCGAATGAATTCACCAGAGCCTCGAATTTCTCAGGAAGATGAATACCTGGGTGGTGTTCAGCAGATGCCTGTATATGAAGAAACTTATGGACGACCTGATCAGATTAGGAACAGTATTAGCATGGAGCCACCAGGGTATGAGTTTGATTCAAATGGTGGGAAGGTCATTGAACACCCAGATATTCTGTATGATGATATCATATTTCGAATTCTTTGCCCAAATGACAAGGCTAGCAGTTTAGTTTCAAGCCGTGATGGAATAATAGAGATGCTACAGGCAGATGTTGGTGTTGATGTTAGGCTTAGTGATACTATTGCTGGTTCTGATGAAAGGGTAGTAATCATCACATCCAGAGAGGTAAATCGGAGGTTCATTGCATAATTTTGTCTCTTTGCTTCCTGTATTTTGACTTGACTGTTTAGTAAAGATTTTTTCTTGTCTATTACTCAAGGTACTTACGAATACCACCGGGTGTAGCTCTGATATGTATACGGTTTCGCTACCTGAGTAATACATAGGTGACATGATTGTTGATAGAATTTGGGAACATTCTCACTGTACACTCCCAGTATTAGTTATACTGCTCCTATAAAGTCATGCGTTCTTGGCTTTGGACAATGCCATTATTCTAGGTAAAAATGAGGCCTATGTTTAAATTTTGTACTAAGTGACATGCATCCTAATGCAGTGTTATGAGTTTATGGCCACTAGGTTCCGAGTCCTCTTAGACTTCTTATTTGGAGTTTACTCTTAGCTGATAAAGTTTACAGCAGTGCTTGCATGTAATATTTGTTTGACTTTTTGTCAGAATGCATCACTTTGCTATCTGCATTTTGAATATTCTAGTATGTCTTAGGTTTAAATATCTTGCCATATTACTTCGGTGATGTCTGTGTATTTGTAAGTTATGTTTATTTTCATCTTAACTGATTTGTGAGATTGCTTTTTCCCATCTGGAAGGATCTGTTTTTATATGGTTTTGTGTGTACCTTTGGTATAGGGCCCAGACCATGAGCTTTTCCCTGCGCAGGAAGCACTGCTGCACATCCAAACTCATATTGTAGACCTTGGCCCTGATAAGGATAACATTATCACGACAAGACTACTTGTACCTTCTAGTGAAATTGCTTGCTTTGATGGAAGGGAGGGGTCATTATCAGATATACAGAGACAGACTAGTGCAAATGTGCAGATATTACCAAGAGAAGATCTTCCACCATGTGCCCTAGATTCTGATGAACTCATACAGGTTTGTCTTCATCCCAGGAAAAGACTTTCCCATTTTCAATGTTTAGCAAGGTAAGTACATGTTAATCTAGATGCAAGTACCTATATGATTTTACATAATTTATTTGGCAGTTTGTTTTGACAGCGATTTGTTGGCAATTAGGAGGGTTAAATATTGGGGTTTCTTTGTGAATGATAACACATTGGAATAGTGGCTACTTTGTTTTTCTAAACCAAACCATTTACCAATATACTACCTGGTACCAGGACATAAGCTCAGAGGCTCAGATCAGTAGCCTGTTGACACTTTGATTACACATGTCATCACAGATTTTGCATGCATGAATATAATTTTTTGCATTATTTTGAGTTTCAAGTTCATTAGCCTTTTTTCCGGTGGTTGATCAAATTATATTTTTGCAGATTGTTGGAGATATTAGAGCTGCTCGGAATGCTCTTATGCAAGTAGCCACGAAACTAAGAAGTTATCTATACCGTGAAATGTCTGGTCCTATTAAAGTTGGCAACATTAATGTATATGGAGCCATTTCTCCAGCCACTGGTTCACCTCGAGGACCATACCAGGGAAATGATATTCCAATGGGTCCTTACCACCAAGCACCACAACTGACAGCTTCATGGCACTCAAAGGTAGGTTTGATGTACAAATGATTCCTTGACGCCACTAGGAAAAGATGTTTATACATTATCAGACTGTTGTTTAAAAGATACTTATACGAACAAAATCTATTTTCCTTTGATGTATCTTTTACCACTGGTCTCCTTTTCCGCTGCATGTTCTATATTATCATTCGTCTTTCATTTCTTTCGGAATGTGCTCACTCAATTTCGTCAACTGTTGGTTAACTATAGTTAGCATCCTTGCATTCTGCGTTTCTACTTGCCAAAACAACGCTAGAGATAATTAACGATAATGGGGGGACTGATGTCCCATATGTACTATGGAAAAGTCACTTTTGTGGTTCATATTACCTCAAGTGATTGGTTGAACTGTGCTATATGCCATTTTTCAATTGCAGGATAGTGGAGGCAGTGCAAGTGGATCATTTGAGCAAGGTAGCAACATTAATGATGATATCAGGCAAAATGCTTCAAAAAGGTAATGCTTTATCCTTGGAGTTGTTTCTTATGTTTGGTTGTTCCTTGACCACCACCTTTTGTCCTCCATCAGATTTGCCGTTCCTCTAGTGACTAGAAGCACATTAGAAGTTGTCATACCAAACAGTGCTGTTGCAAGCCTCACCATGAGGGCTGGCAGCAAGCTTGCCCAAATAAGCGAGGTGCGGTATATTCTGGATTTCCTTTAGTACTAAAGGGAGGAAAATCGTCCCTGCATAGCCTTCTAACTGTTTGTTGGAAACAGATGTCTGGTGCTACTGTAACTCTCGCTGATGATAGACCTGGCATCTTGGAGAAAGTTGTACAAATATCTGGTACCCCTGAGCAGACTGAAAAAGCTAAAAGTTTGCTGCAGGGATTTATCCTTAGCAGTGAGTATCACTCCCTCAAGATCTTTTTTGTTTCTTTTTCAGCAATATATAACTTTCCCCTTCTCCATTTTTTATTTCAGTCCAAGATGACAGTTGAAGACATGACTACACTCTACTGCATGCCATAGGTGTTTCGTCGTTGCATTTCCCGTTGAATATTTTTAGGTACAATACATCCAGTCGTTGTGGTTATTTGTAATAGTTGTCTAATTGAGCGTCATGTTTTCCGTGTGTAAAGTGTTAAGATATGTTCACATTTATTTTATTTCATAGCTGTAATGCTAAGTAGCCAAAATTTGTTTTGTTTCTAGTTTATCTTATCTGGTACTTGGGAGGTGTAAGATAGTAGACGTCTTATTGATTGATTCAATTTCCAATTCATAGATGGCTGCTGGCCAGTAAGTTGGTCAGGTAGTTTGGTTAGAACTTGAAATCTTCGACTTCCTAATCATTTGAGTGCTCAATTATGCAGTTTGTTGACCTTTCGAGCTAACACAGTACAAAGCATCGATTACTGGATTGCCGCTATGTTTCCTAAGCTGGTGTTCTCGTGTTAGTCCTTTTTCATTGCGATTCCTGCGCATTGCTTACCGTATTGCATTTGCATCCGTGCTCCGAGTCACCTGTTGACGAAGTGGTATATCTGGGTTGTTCATGCTTGTATATCTGGGTTGTTCATGCTTGAGCTAAAGAATTTAATGTGTACTCTTCTGGCTGCTGAATGAGATGTATTTCGGGTGGTGAAAGGACGAATCTGGTTCGCTCTCATAACGTGCTGATGTTGCAAAGGATCATTGCTGTTGCTTCTCCCCAGTACTGTGCCTAAATTAGCCAAGCTGGCTGTTATTTGCTCGTTTGTCCTCACATTGAGTCGGAGAATTGGCAGAAAAGGCGTCCATAATAGAGTGAGCAAACACAGCTTTTGTAAGTGCTCTGCCTTTCGAGACATTGTTTTTCCAAATGTTGTCTAAAGTGAACTCCAAACTTTCTACTTGCCAAGGCACAGCAGGTCCGTTTGGAAGGGCTAGTCCTAAAAAAAAAGTTTCCCAAAACAGCTTCGCCGGTGAACTAAGAAAAGTAGTTTCACTTCTAGTTTATTTATGCCTCAGGTTTACAAAACGAATCACACCACAGTATCTTAGTTGTACAAAGCCACAATGTCTTATTTGCACAAATAGATGAAACCAAAGCTGGTATAAGCCCCTCCCAAACAGACCCTAAAACCACTAGATGTCATCTTCAGAGCTCCTCAAGCAAACATTTGACTTCTGCCATCGGGAGAAGACAGAAATTGCCAGCTAAAACAAAACAGCAAATTTAAGCCATCGATTCCACTTATTGGATAAACAAAACAAGCCAAACAAAATAAGCATTCCAAGAGATGACTGTTTCCAATATAACAATAAAATTAAAAAAAATACAAATCAACAAAATAGTTACTCAAAATGTGCTGAATTACAAAGACGTTTTGAAAGATATACAGAGAGCTCACTGGTTCAGTGCCGCAAGTCATTGAATCAAACTCCAAATCACCACCGCAGTACCTCAATGGGCATAAGCTCTCAATCTCAGGCTAAGTTTGGACCAGAATGTCATCCCTAGAAAACCTTTGAACGAGAGCACAAACCACACCAAGCACGAAAACAGGCTTCACCAATATTGAAACAGGAGCAACAATTTTCTGATGTACAGTCAATCCACAACGTACCTTTGAACAAAAACACAAACCACACCAAACAACAAAACAGACTTCACCAATATTTGACACAAGAGCAACAATTTCTTATCGACATAGTCAATCCAAAACATTTAATCAAAAGAGTAGAAGAGTTTCGGTTGATATGAACTATGTTGTGAACCCGTTTCCTAATACTCATTCATGGAGCAGATGAACTGGAATTTAGCCTTCAAATTTCTCAGGAAGCCCTCATAAACCCCCAAACTATTATAGACCGCGCAACCAGAGTTACTCCAATCAGCAAAATCAACAAACCAGACAACACAATCGAGAACAATAATAACAGCACCAGTATAGCACTTGTTGTAATAACAGCATGTACCAGATTGGAACGATATTAATCCGCGATTATTTAACCCACCTCAGATCCTAACCACATCTCGTCGCATCACAAGATTATGCTGGCAAAAGTGCAAATCCATAACAGCCAGCCTAAACCGTATCACCACATGCCACTAGAACATAACAATAAGTCACATATAAGAAAACAACCGCGAGGAGAAACAGGAATCTTAGATCTTGTCGATGTCCTCGTCCTCGAACTGGATGTAGTCGCTGCCCTCCTCGCCGTCCTCGGGCCCGTCGACGTCGACGCCCTCGTTGAGCCTGAGCGTCTCGGGGAGCTCCCCGTAGGCCTTGAGCAGACGCGCCTCGTCGTTCATGTACTTGAGGATGACGTCGGCCTTGTCGTCCTGGTAGTCGCGGAGGCCGACGAGGACGATGTCGCCCGCCGCGATCCAGACCTTCTTGTGCATCTTGCCACGGATGTGGCAGAGACGGCGCGTGCCGTCGACGCAGATGGCCTCGCAGCGGCCATTGCCGAGCATGCGGGTCACCTGCGCGTACTCCTGCCCGTCCTCCTTGAAGACGAGCTCGCGCTTGTCGTCGTCCGCCTCGTTCTTACCCCGCTTCCGGTTCTTGCCTCCCTTACCCTTGTTCTTCGGCATCTTGGCGGTGGGGGAGGAGGGGGGCGGCGAGACGAAACCCTAGGCGTGCGAGATCGAGGTGGGGGAAAGGTGGCTGTGTGGCTTGCGGGTCGTGGGATTGCTGTTCGGTGGGTGCGGCGGCGAGTTTATAGCGGGGAAGCGAGGGGAAGAGGGGACGAGGGGTCTGAGCTGTTGGATCTAGGGTTGGGGGTGATGGACCGCTGGGACCGAGAGGGCGGGGTCGGTTTCTGGATAAGCGGGGGAAGTGGTGGACACGCAGAGTCGTGGCAAAGGAAAAGAGTTCGTGTCCCATACGGATTGTGCTTCGAAGGAAGCCTCCTAGCAATCTTTTTTGTTGTTGACAAACTATTACAATTTCTTTATCTAAAAAAACAAACTGTTTTTTTACCTTTTAAATTTTGGTCCGTCATGTAATGTTGATAGGTGTACCTGGTGTTAAAGAACTAAGAGTTTGAAACCATGTAGAATTAGTATTTATAGAGTAAATTTGGGAAAACTGAAATTCTTGGTTGACATAGACTAGGCAAAAACAATAAAAAATATGTAGATTATGATATGTATGTTAATTACTAAATTCGTATGGATTTGTTTGTAGAATGCACGACTATATCACGAGTAACAAAAATATGAGGATATAGGTACAACCCATAAATGTTTATATCCGAATTCAATGATTTGCAAGAAACATCTCTCTTGGCAAGAGTCCACCGGTAAAGAACTAGGAATTTTAGTCCTTTCCTTATGGACCCTTGGATTTTAGAAATATAAATCTAGCATGGTTATTTTGCAATACTTTTTATATTTTTAAAGTAAGTGTGTCCTAGATGAGCAATCTCTTTATCCTTTTGACGCATTGCTCAAAGACACACTAGAAAATTTATAGGAGGAAATGCAATTGTTAGCAATTTTCACTATTTGGCCAAAAACATTTCGCGTTGTCCTAGATGCACTTTGCTTTTGTGTAGTATGAGACAAATTTGTAACAATTTTCAGGAAATTTGGTTCATTTGTCTTGTGATGACTGTCATGCATATAATCGAATAATTTGGGTTGTGCTTCATCTAGTTATAAATACGTAGCATTGAGCTGTTTTAAACTAACCATTTGGAACTTTGGTTGCATATTACTTTTTATGAATTGAGTACTTATACTTGAGAATGGCACAAACTAATTTGTCTCAAATTATGTTTTATACATATAGCTTTGTTATGTTTTATGAACATTTTTAGCTAAAAGTATTGTTTTGAAAAACAAAAAGTATTGTTTTGAAAATCATATGTCCGAAACAGTCATTTATTTTAATAGGGAGGGACTAAATAAGCTATGTTGGCACAAACTGTTTGTTACATGTGATTCTTTTTTTCAAAACACAGTACATACGGAGACGCTCACATACACGCATGCACACTCACTCATATGAATACACACAATCCTACCCTCTATGAGCACCTTCAAAAGACTAAGCCGATATATCTTGAGATTGACGAGATCACCACAGACGCCTCACTGTCTACGAGCACATCGCCTGCTACAACTCTTTTTATCCCATTCCACCTCTTGTGGAGTACTTACCTAAAGATTTTATTGTTAATTTGGTACCATTCAATTCACTTCCTCCACTCTTATGCTTGTTGACGCCAAAATTTTGCAAGGATGTTTATGGAAACAAAAAGAGACCAGCAAAGAGCCGATGTGAAGTCCTGGAGAAGGCTATTTGTGCGCTAAAGTCAAAGTTGCTAGGAATCTTGGTCAAGGATGACGTGGCGCTGGTCAGAGACGGATGAGGACTCAGTCAAGGATGGTTCTGGAGGCAATTTGAATCGGATTAGGACGATGACGTCAATCAAAAATTTTACGAGAGTCTGATTTCCTTTTACTTTTAAGAGCTTTGTAATTTTAGTAGTTTTATCTCTTTAGTTAAGTTTTTAGCGTGTCATAATTGACTAGGAGTCTTTTATGTTCAGAGTATAGTTAGGAGCAGTCAGGGTCTGTACGAATAATCATCAATCAATATAATTTTTCTCAGGACATCGCCAAAACCCTAGGAGTACTAGTAGCGGTAGTTTTTGACGACTTCTTCGGGAAACAGGGATGCATCGCTTCGATCTTCAGTTTGCTTGTGAGTCTCGTTTTATCGAATTCTCTAGGATTTAATTACTAACGCATCATTGTAGTTTCATCTAGCTTATCTACCAATTTACTGATATCGTCTAAATCTAGCAAGGTTGCATCGCTTCGTGAGTTAATCTAGCCGATTTCTTTAGTTATCGATTTCTATCAAATTCTTGTAAAGTTGCATTATCCAATACCTTACTAGTTCTTAATAGATTTCACAAGTTATTCTATTTTAATCAAGCTTCTATCGGCTCAGTTTATACGTTCGTTATATTGCTTATCTAATAGCCGATTCAATCTTGATCTAGATATTTTTGACAATTATTGATAAGGATATTTGCCATCTTAATTAGATTCATCAGCTAATTTTGCTTAATCTATCGTCTGTTAGTGCTGTCTCGGTTGAGTCTGACCTGACTGATAGTGATGATCAAATTAAGTTTTATTAACCAGATGTGTTTATGTATGATTAAGTTTTATTAAATTTTATTAACTAGATGTGTTTATGTATGATGAAGTCTGTTCTTAACCTTATTTGTCGCTAATGAATCGGCTTTACTGCCGATAACTTAATTGTTGTATCGGACTTCATGACCGATGCATTTTATGGAACTCTTCGGAATCCCAGCCGATGCGTTCTTAGTTGCTTACTGATTATATTTCTTTTTTCTCGTCAGTTGCGGGTCAAATTGACTGGCACGTCCCGAACCCCGAACCTGCATTGGAGATAAGCAAAACTCTTAGGCCTTAGCATGTCATGAACCGCAAGATTCACCGTCCGATTTTCACAGCAAGAATGCCATTTTGGTTTTCGTTTGTATCTTCCTCCCTCGTGGTCTCGCCACCTATATCAAAATGTCACTCTTGATCTCTTGGATGCTAGGACCCAGATCATTCTTTCTCCCTTTATTGATACATCATGACAACAGAGCGCAACATGGTACTTAGCTAGTTAATTAGGCATGTGATAACATAGTCCAAGACAATTCCAAACTTCACTAGGGGCATTCTAAAATGGTCAATTTTTTTCATACATAAAAGATTGCATAATAATTTGTCTAAATTTCACAATGATGTGCTGCAGCTCAACCTGCTAACTTTTGGGCCAAAGTCGGGTTATATGGTTTGGTTTTTCTTTTGAAGGGATTAAGTTTGATAGGAAGTGGGCTGAGAAAGTTAGTGGTGTGATTTGGTTTGGATTAGCTATTATAATAGATCGCTTCAGTTTTGGGTTTGGGTTAGCTATTATAGTGGGTAGGTTCAGTTTGGTTCAGGTATTTCAGTTTAACAGGTCTTACGTTTAAAGTCAGACCCTAAGACTAGAACCTCACGTTCACATCATAAAAATATAACAAAATTGATCGAAATTTGAAGAAGATACCTTACAATGACGATCAGCTACTTCGTGCATATTAGTGTGGCTAGATCTACATGTCATTTCCACATCGGAAGATGGACTAAAATCTCACGTTCACACCTTCAAATTTTTAGCAAATTTGACTGAAATTTGTTGGAAATATCTTATAATGATAGTTAGCTACTTTGCGTAGACTGGTGTGGCTAGATTTATATATGGGCCCTATGTCGAGAGTCGGATCCTAAAAATAAATCCTCATGTTCACACCTTAAAATTTTAGCGGGAATTTGTTGGATATATCTCAAAATGATAGTTAGCCACTTTGTGTAAATCGGTGTAGCTAAATCTATGTGGACCCAACATCAAAATTGAACCATATATATGATTTGGAAATGGATTTAAATGGCTTTCACTACACTAAATCAGCTTAATTTCGTGGGCCACATCTAATTTCGTCGGCCTAATGCAAGCCGACGAAAATTATCAAATTATTTCGTTGGCTTGTGTAAACCGACGAAATTAGAAGTATTTCCGTCGGCATGGCACGGGCCGACGAAACAAATTCTATATTTTCGTCGGCCAAACCGGGCCGACGAAACATAGTCTATATTTTCGTCGATCTAGCTCAGGCTGACGAAAATACTTATAATTTCGTTGGCTCAAATCTGGCCGACGAAAATAACGGTGCTCTAATATAAGTACCTGCCTCCCCAGATTTGGTTTTCTTGCTTACCCGAGCCGCCAGCCAGCACCCCCGCCCCCCCCCCCCCCCCGCATCAGGCCTTTCCACCATCGCATCAGGCCTCTCTGATCCATCCACCACCTTGAGGCTTTAGCAATGAGCATGTCGTCGTCCTCTTCTGCATTCCCTAGGGTGGATCTGTATGAGCAATGGTGTTTCTATTAGGAAACATCTTCTTTCAATTACCACTGATTTTTCTTTTCAATTACCATCAGTTTAAACATCTTCTTTCATTATCTTGGTTATCATCGTGAATGGTGTGGCTCTGTATGAGCAATAGTGTTTCTATTAGGAATCTCGTATGATTGCTAGGGTGGGCTTATGTGATGCTCTAGATCTGCAGATGAACCATTCATTTGCTTGCTTCCAAAGATGAAAGTAGATATGCCATACTAAAATGAGTACTATTTGCATCCTTGTTGAAGCAATATAGATTTAATCTCTTAGGAGCTGCTCTTCAGTACACAACATTACCCTTCTATACATCAAATATTTTGTTTGGTTTTTTCTTATGCTCAATGTTTTATGAACCAGATTGAAGTTCCTGTTGGGAGGGAAAAACCACCGGTACTTATCGAAAAAGATGACAATTAATTATGTTATTATATCATGCATGCATTCTGTTCTTTTTTGTTGTTTTCATATTTGACTTCTGTTTGTACTTACGAATTGCTTTGCCTATTTATGTTTGACTGGTTGTTATGCTCTAAATTGTAACTAATTTCTTTATGATTGTAACATAAGTTGGTGTAAATGATTTATATCACATAAGAAAGTAAAAATATCTTTGTAATGCCTCATTCCCATTAAATCAAGGAAAATTAGCCTACCTGTATAATTTCTTCTCGGTTGTCATAGACACTCTTTCATTACACTTTGCACTGTATATTTTTTCCCTTGAGTGGTACTGTCAAGTGTGCTGCCTACTGTTCGCTTGTGTAGGCTTCTGCAATTAGTTACATCTAATTTGTTTTACGTGGATCAGTGACGGAGCTGCTGCATTAGTCTTCGTGAGCGGGCAGAAGGCTCAAGAGCTTGGCCTGCATGTCCTTGCAAGGATCAAAGGATATGCAGATGCAGCTCAAGTAAGCTATAGTAACAGCTATCTCATTTAAGAGTAGAGTACGCTTCTAGATATATCATCATGATCTTAATATTAAAGGATGTAGGAAGTTATTTTCTCTTGAGCAGTTTATGCTACTATTTTAGATATCAAATTTAACCAATTCCTGTCATTCGTATTCTAAAATAGTAACTTTTCAACTATGAATGTTGTTTATATAGGCTCCAAAGCTTTTTACAACCACTCCAGCATATAATTCTTCAAAAACATTTAGTAGCATCTAACAATATATTAGGAATTAACAACAATGTGCTTGCAGGAGAAGATTAATGTTCATGGAGGAGCTGTATCTTTAGGTCATCCTCTTGGGTGTAGTGGTGCTCGGATTTTGGTCACCCTTCCTGGAGTAAGTTTTATCTTATGATGCTAATTTTTCTATTATTTTGAGTTATAATCCCTTATTTCTTTAAGATGTGGAACATTTTTCTAGTAGAAAACTAGAAGTTGATTCGTAAATAATTATGAATTTTGCCAAATACTTGAGCATGTCATAGGGTTTGCCATGTAGGGTAAATCATCTTCACTGCTGCTAGTGGGTTCTGTACTTCTGTTAGTGATTTTTCAAAGTGCGAAAATATCATTGTTTCTTTCTCTTTCTTTAGTCATCATTTTGGGACATCATATCTCGTTCCTCATAGTCCTTGTTTCTTTTTAAACAGGTCCTTAGGGAGGAGGTGGAGCATCAACACTTGTTCTTGAGCTCGCATAAGAAATACTGACAGAGCACTTGTTCTTGGGCTCGCATAAGAAATACTGACCTATAAGACTGAGCATACTGATTCTGATGAGTATACTGTAAGAAATATATGTCATTTAGACTATGTAAGAAATATATGTCATTTAGACTATGAATTTCATGATTGCACGTATTGGATGTATTTCATGATTGTGTGATGATGTATTTTATGATTGTGCTTATGGATGGCTATTTTTATATTAATTAACTGTTATTTGTAATTCTGGAAAACTATGAAAAATGCTGCAGCTGTTTTTTTAGCAAGCGCCCAGTATTTTCATCGGCCAGGTGGCCGACAAAAATACTAGAGCGTATCCAATAGTTTCGTTGGTCGTCGAGACCGACGAAAATACATATTTTTTTCGTCGGCCAGCTTAGCTGACGAAAATAAGGCCGACGAAAATATATGTATTTTTATCGGTTGCCGACGAAAATGCGTTCATTTTCGTTGATTTTATTCCGTCGGCCTATTTTCGTCGGCCGACCGACGAATATATATATTTTCGACGACTTTCTGGCTATTTTCGACGGTTTCTGGCCGACGAAAATAAGCTATTTTGTTGTAGTGTTTGAACCGGTTTAAGATATGCGGTGTGGTTTTATTTGAGGTTTATCATATAACTAGATTGGTTTGGTTTGGTTTCGGGAGGGTGATGGGTGGAGTGGGCTGGTTTGAAGTTAACCTCCCTTAATATATAGTTTGGTGTGGTATTGGTTTGAATTGCACCTTGGACGTGACTATTATGCGCTAGCACTACACGGGTATGTCCTAGACAAGAACGCTTGAAGAATAAAGTGGTTTGGCCATCCGAAATATGATTCTTGTTCCGTGGAGCGGTTTATGTATAAAGAGGCTAGAGGGTAGATTAACTTCCTGCCACTTCGAGGAATGTTGCGCGAGAACTTGGGTTCGAATCCTGGCCGGTCCGTCCCACACTCTGCCAAGGACGCAACCAACCGGGCTACCGCCCAGTTCTCTGAGCAATGTATGACCGGACGGATACACATGGTTAAATGAAAGCGATCAAGTTGTATGAATCTATCATGTGTTTCTCAATTGATGAAATTATATGTGGTATTTGTGATTAAAAGTTGGTTGATAATTGTCAAAAAGTTTTACGTGGCATCAAGCGCCGCAGTTGCAACATCAATGCCTGAATCATTTCATTTCTGATTGGAGCATCGTTTATTCTAATGTTGTGGAAGCTCTAATCCCATCCACACTGTGTATCCTCGAGGCCAAATGCTGGAAATGTTATATCACTGTTATCCGTTAATGCTTGAGATTTCGTGTTACGTTTCTCCTAATGTGTGGAGCATTGCTTTAAAAATGACACCACCGGGAGCTTGGTCATAGGATGTCGAGGTTAGAGTTGTTACGAGTACGGATGAATCAATCTCTACCTGAACGTATGGCATGCCTGGGCCTGCAGCAGCTCGTAGTGCACTGCATATGTACTGCTTGTAGTTTCCCTGCACCAGCTAAAAGGCCTTGACCAGCATTGTCACGAGCAATAAAAACCTAGCCACCCGTCTTGCTTGTTTCCATGGTAAGCACCATCGATACAATTCCTTCCTGTTTTCCCTGTCATCTCTCCATTCCTCTTCATGAGAGTTTGTGTTTCGATGACCATATTTCTGACTAATACAGTTCCTGAGTGGCCTTGCTTGTTTCCATGGTAAGCACCATCGATACAATTCCTTCCTGTTTTCCCTGTCATCTCTTCATTTCTCTTCATGAGAGTTTGTGTTTCGATTACCATATTTCTGACTAATACAGTTCCTGAGTGGTCTTATGAGAGATCACTCACATATTTCCTACGTGGATTCTATAGTTTTATGAATAATATGATATGAACCGTCCCTTAGCCATGAGTGTTATTCTTGAAATGTGTGCAATATAAATATACTCAAAGAAATTCATAAAGAGATACGCCTAATCTCCAATTGGTATGTATTCTACAAATACTTAAGTAGTTCCATAAATAAAGTGCGGACGTATAAGACATGCTTCATCGGTACAAAAAAAAAAATTATGACGGTTCCTACTCATTTGCCTCCACAAGCATCTCATGGCATTCACCTTTTTGCTCAAGGGAGTGTTCATTCGGACACTCGTAAGTTTTTACATGGCTACATAATGACAAGAATTCAACTTAACTTAGTTCAACACCACTTAGATTATTTCATATTGGTGCTGCACATGTTCTCTACCGCTGCTCCCTCCCTGACCGTCCCCTGGCTCGCAGTCACCGCCCGCGAGTGCCATTCACTACAGGAAAAACCGTAACTTCCGACGGTTAAACCGTCGGAAGTTACGGCTAAACCGTCGGAAGTTACTTAACTTCCGACGGTTTAGACACAGGCCGTCGGAAGTTGGTTGGACGGAAAAAAGACGTCGGAAGTTTTATACTTCCGACGGTATAGAGCCAAAACCGTCGGAAGTTTATAAACTTCCGACGGCCACGTTAAACCGTCGGAAGTTAGCTCGGCAAACGGCAGCTGACGTCCGTCTGTTAACTTCCGACGGTTTAACGTGGCCGTCGGAAGTTAGTTGGATTTAACTTCCGACGGGCATATAGAAACCGTCGGAAGTTAAGCTTATTCCCAGATCGCTATCAAACCCTGAAACCAATCTAAAACCAACCACAATCAATATATATCATCAAATTTCATCCACAAACCAACCTTAAGCATTATGTATAATCAGATTTAATCCATAATTATAATTTACAATCAGAAATTGCACGCAAGTACACAATTCATATATCCACATACATATGTTCATAATCAAAGTTCACAAACTTCATACAAGTATCATATGGAACAAATTCATAGAACAATAATGTTTCACTTAAGTTTGGCCGCCTCCATCACCTGGTTGAATTGATCCGCCACTTCCAATAAATTGATCCGCCCAATTCGATGTTGGATCAACGTGTGAGTCTCCCGGTGCCGCTAGATTAGGTGGTGGGGTGTGAAAAGGCTATAAAAGATAAATGGACAAGATTAGTTTGAAACATAACTAATTGGATAATATTTATTAAGAGTGACCATATTTTGCAATGACTATTAACTAACATTTGAATCGTTGACTATCATACCTGAGGTGAAGCTGATGGCCAACCGGCCTGTGCAAAAGGTGGAGGTACCAGTGGTGGCACTTGTATATTCTGTTGCGTCGCTATTTGCTGAAAGATCAAATTTGTCAGTAAGAATGTAACTTAACCTAAGTTGTAACAATTAAGATTTACCTGCAGTATTGCATTCTGTTGTGCAAGTTGAGCTTGGAACCACTGCTGCTGTAGCTCCTGTTGTCTTACTCTTTCACGCAGCCTTACAACCTCCGCGCTGTCGTCGCCACTACTTGTGCTACGGCTTGCTGACCGCGACGATCCCGCTCTTTGACGCGACGGCACCTGACTCGAGTCAATAACTTTGTCGAATAATGGATACCTACAAATATTGACCAAATATAGCAAATTCGAAATATGTATTTTCGCTTAAATTATAAAATTAGATTGAAATTTAAAGAAATCTAACCGGCCATGAGGTTTTCCACCACCACTACTGTAAACGGCCTCAGGATCAATAGGCGCGTTTCTCCAATCATAACCCTCTCCATGGCGAGCAATCATTTGGTCACCATATGCCGCCTTCAAAGAACAAAATCGCACAATTACATAAGAGGTTTCATGATAACTCGATAGTGCTAATTTGGTAAATTTAGATATACCAGACGCTCTGTAGCCGCCTGAGAGCATAACTGATCTGGATTTGTAGGATCACGTCCTCTATGACCTTCAAGATAGACCTGAATATCACTCGGCGCTACACCAGTGCGAACTTCCTATACATACAACAAAAAACTAAAGAAGCATGCATTGATAAATGAAATTAATAGAATTCATTTCAAAGAGTTCACTTACAATGCGTTTGGCCAATCGGAAGTGCCCATCACCTCCGTAGGTGTGATAGGACTCAGTTCCACGATTTCCTCTATTTCTCTGGGAAATGCTTTTGAACTCATCCGTGGTCCAATAGTGACATAAGGCATGATAAGCCTCCTCACGTGTGGCCATCCACGGAATCATTTCCTGCACAACAATATTTTGTTTCAAGGTAACAAACAGAATCATACTAATTGCAACTTGCAACAGTTTACCTCGCGGTATTGCTCCTCAGTCAAGTAATATTTCCCAGCATCCCGTTTCTTCTCAAATCGCATCCCTTGAGTCCGTTCCAGATAAGAAGCGACAACCTGAATTCTGGCATAAGAAATCATATCTCTAACCACAATGTGTGCGTTATGGTGGAACACACGTCTGGCATGATCATCATAAGCTCCCTCCTCAGGCAACTTGTAGTATTTCTGCAAAAATTTTACACAATCAGTAGCCATCGTATGTAGAAAATTAAATCAGTACATAAGAGCAATCGTACCCAAAACTCAGCCCAAACTGCCTTTTGGGTATTGCCGAACGTTATGTTGACACCATATCTATAATGATTCCAAGATGTAGCAGGGATCCGTTCACCAGATACAAGTTCTACCATTCCAGGCCAAAGCATACGGCATATGTTACCTAGAATTTTGTTCACCTGTCTTAGATGACCAACACCTGGGAAATTAGGCTCAAACCAAGACCTACAAGTATATAAAACAATTAGAATCATTTCGGAATAAGGATTACGTACTAAAATATAGAAAAAACATACTCACCCATCTCCATTCGGTGTGATCACGCACTTTTCTTCTTCTCGTGGAGGTTTAGGCGGCGGAATCCAACCAATCTTCGACCGCCGCCTACGTGTCCGACCCTGCCCTCCAGATCCTCCAGCTTCTGACCCTCCAGCCCCAGCCCCAGCCTCTCCAGCTCCTGCCCCTTCATCACCAGCTCCTGTGACCGGCAGCGCAGCACGGACGGCGGCGCGGCGGCGGGAACGGGCGGCGGCGCGGCGGGGCGGTGGCGGGAACGAGCGGCGGGCGGCACGGACAGCGGCGCGGCAGCGGGAACGGGCGGCGGGCGGCACGGACGGCGGCGCGGCGGTGGGAACGGGTGGCGGCGCGGCGGGGCGGTGGCGGGAACGAGCGGCGGGCGGCACGGACAGCGGCGCGGCAGCGGGAACGGGCGGCGGGCGGCACGGACGGCGGGGCGGCGGCGGGAACGGGCGGCGGCGCGGCGGGGCGGTGGCGGGAACGCGCGGCGGGCGGCACGGACAGCGGCGCGGCAGCGGGAACGGGCGGCGGGCGGCACGGACGGCGGCGCGGCGGCGGGAACGGGCGGCGGCGCGGCGGGGCGGTGGCGGGAACGCGCGGCGGGCGGCACGGACAGCGGCGCGGCAGTGGGAACGGGCGGCGGGCGGCACGGACTGCGGCGCGAACGGGCGGCAGGGCGGCGGCGCGGACGGGCGGGCGCGGGGCAGCGCGGCGCGGCGCGGCGCGGCGGCGGCGCGGCGCGGGAGGCGGGCGGCCCGGCCGGGGGGCGGCGCGGCGCGGGGGCCGGCGCGGACGGCCGGCGGCGCGGGAGGCCGGGCGGCCGCGCGGCCCGGGGCCGGAGGCGGGCGCGGCCCGGGGGGCGGCGCGGGAGGCGGGCGGCCCGGCCGGGGGGCGGCGCGGCGGCCCGGGGCGGAGGCGGGCGCGGGAGGCGGGCGGGCGCGCGGCCCGGGGCGGAGGCGGCGGCGCGGGGCGGAGGCGGCGGCGCGGGGCGGAGGCGGCGGCGGGGACGGGCGGCGGGCGGCGGCGCGGGAGGTGAGGAGAAGTGGGGAAAAAAGAGAAGGGCACGAGAGATAACGCGAGCCCTAACGGCGTGCCCCTAACTTCCGACGGCCGCGTAGTAAACCGTCGGAAGTTGGTTAACTTCCGACCGCTGTTACTGCAGCCGTCGGAAGTTATGAAACTTCCGACGGCTGCCTTATGGCCGTCGGAAGTTAGTGAACTTCCGACGGGGCCGTCGAAAGTTAACTGCGGCCGTCGGAAGTGTGTCGTTTTCCTGTAGTGATTGCTGCTAATCCAACTCAAACACTCTCGCTTCTCATCAACTCCAGTGAGAGCACCGCCTTTCACCACCACCATGCAAAACATATTGGAACTTGACGTCCTTTTCACTTTTCCACAGCCCAACAGAGCTCTCCCACGGTCCTATCGGGTGATGCCCTCGCTACCCCTACTTTTGCTACCGTTGAAGGTCCATACAATATCCGTGAATCCCGGTCCAGCTGCTGTGAAAACCAAGAGGCCTTACCCTCGTATCCAAGCCTTAAGGCCTAATGATATCGAGCTCCTTCATCTCCCATATCGGTGGTGAGGTTCTTCTTTTTGTTCCTATTTACTCATTGTTTTGTGTGTGCACGTGCAAGCCTAAATCTTCTGCCTGCAAGATCAAATATTTTCCTTTCTTTTTATTTACTTTCTGAATTGGTTCCCTTTACATGACAGCCAATTTCGCCATCACTTTTTAGTCATTCTGCTCATCGCTTAATCACCAATTTTATTTTCCATCTTAAAAGTTTGTACACCAAAATAGATTGGCATAGCTTTCTTCCTTTCTTTCTTTTTCATTGCGAAAACCAAAAAGTTTTTTTTTCCGAGCCCATCGATACTGTTTCATCCGTCTTACTATTTACGAGTGTATTGATACCGTTCCACCCGTCTTCTTATCAAACTGCTGCTCTTAAACCTCACTGGATCTCTATCTACTTCTACGGTAAGAGCAACTCTAACCATACCCTCGTCCTACCTCGTATCCTGTATTTAGTAGAGAGAAAGGAAAAACCTCTCTTCAATGAGCTCTCATCTGGCTTCTAAATTTTGGTAGGATTTTTACTGGCTTCGTGCTTATTTATTTTACGCAAATCTAAATACTGTAAATAAAACTATTTTTTTAAACTCAGATAAAAGTAAACTAAAAGTTAGATAAAATTATTTTTTTCACCAGCTTTGACTTCAGCGGTGAAACGTTTCTGCACGATCCCTTCCAAACGGCCTCTTGGCACAGCTCTCATCCGCGAGCTTCGATCTCCGGAGCCCCGTTCCGTCATCTCATCGGAGTCGAGGAGCAACCGTCACCCCTCCCGCACCGGCGCGGACGCCAATCCCGCTAGGTACGCCTCCTTTCCCCGTCGTCTCCTTCCGAAAATTTTCGGCCTACGAAGTGGATCTAGGGTGAGAGAGGAGGACTGGCGGTGGCGGCGGCCCGCCGAATCGAGGGGCCCGAGCCACCTAGACCCCAGCGGCCGGAGCTGCGCCGCCCCGACCACGTGGATCCGCGCGCGCCGAGCCCCTGCCGCGTGCGGGAGCAGGGGACGGGGGCTCCTGCGCGGTCGGGCGGCTGGAGGGGCTCACGGGACGCAGGGAGGATAGGGAGGCGGGAGGTCTGGGAGGGACCGAGGGGGGCCGGGGGCGCGTTCCGGCCGCCGCCCGGCCGCCCGGGCGCCCGGCAGTGCTCCCCGTCGCAGGGAAGGGTGGGAAGGGAGGTCAATGAGGGAGGCCGGGAAGGTGAGTCAGCGGTGGAAGGGGAGGGAGGTCGTGGAGGGGGAGGAACCTGGGCTCCAGGCTGCCTGCTGGTGCGCCTGGCAGGCCGCGTGCTGTGCCTGTGCTTGCAATGCAGGGACAGAGGATGCAGAAGGGCTGCAGGTAGGATTAGAAAGAGAGAGAGAGGAGGAGGTCGGGGAGGGGGAGGAACCTGGACTCCAGGCTGCCTGCTGGTGCGCCTGGCTGGCCGTGCGCTGTGCCTGTGCTTGCAATGCAGCGACAGAGGATGCAGAAGGGCTGCAGGTAGGATTGGAAAGAGAGAGGGAGGGGAAGATTTGGGGACAGAGCAGTTGATGGCATTTCTTGCGTAGCTTCAACAGAGCAGCTGATTGCTGCAGTTTGCTCTGCTGCCTAAGCCAAGGATCTCTCGGAACATTCAGACCCGCATCAACCTCATACTCCCTAGTCCCTGCGGTTCTTGTGCCAGGATCTGTGCCGTGGCAGTGTCGAACAGCGCGCAGATGGACGGCGGCGGGGGCGACCTGCGGAGCACTATCAAGAAGTGGAACGTCATCTACCCAGTCTACCTCAACTCCAAGAAGACGGTTGCTGAAGGCCGACGCATCGCCGCCAGCAAGGCCTGCCCTGACCCCACGTGCATCGAGATTGCTGACTGCTGCTCGCACCTCAAGATCCCCCACGCCATCGAGGTACCTGCCCGGATTCGTTATTAGATTATTTTTTTTTGGCAGTCTAATCGTTCTTGCTTGATTTGCGCATCTGATGGGTATTGTTGTGCGGATTGGTTGCTATGTGTAGCTGGATAAGGCGTACCCTCGGGATTTCTTCCAGGTGGGGAGGGTCAGGGTGCAGCTCAAGAAGGATGACGGCTCCCCTGTCAATCCTGCTATTAAAACGAGTAAGTGCCGAAGTACTGCCGTAATTCTAATTCTGGCAACCACTTGCTTTCACCTATGCTGAATTTTAGATGGGACTGCAAGCATTTCTTATCAATTAAAGCTAAGAAGAACAAGTATGCAGTATTCATTTGCTAGTTTTGGTTGTTGATCACATCAAGGAAATGGCACACTGATGGTGGGTTGCATTCAAGTGCTATAGTAATTTGATAAAGTGGCACATGATGATATCTTAGATAAATATGATTTTCATGAATTGCTTAATGTTTAGTAATCTCACTTTTGTTGATTTGGTCGTTTTGTCATTATGTCCATGCCTTAATGCTGTTATTTATGGATGTATACATAAGTGTAGATTTTTTCTGCTCTTAGTTTGGTTTGATGTATGCCAAACTCATGTGTAAATACTTTCACAGTATCAGGAAAACTTGTGTTGCTGCTCTGACTTGATTCTTCAATGTTTATTTATATCGACTATCAACACCGACATGCATGTACTGGTATAGTTAGAGATATTCATACACAGTGTTTTTTTAAACCAAACTTTTTCTGCACTTTGTTTGGTTTGGCATTTGCTAGACTCATGTTGAATCACTTCACGAAATCAAGGAAAACCTATGTGTCTGCTTCTCCTTGATGGTTCAATGTCTATTTCCTTTCTGTTAACCTCAATGTCGCAAAACTTGCATGGAGTGCTTTGAGGTTTTATTCCACGTCACAAAGCTAGTCATCCACATTCAAATGTTTGGTAGTATGGTCCTATTTTTCTTTCTTTCTTCCAAAATACTAGGTTTTACAGATGCGTGGTACCTCCTCAATTAGCTGAGTCTTGTTTGTGCTTCGAATTTACGCTGAACGGTTTCTCTAACTGGCTAAGTCTTTGTGGGGTAGTACGTCTCTGTTCCAGTCTTTCAGAAGCATGTCCAGCTGACCATTTCAATTTGGTTTAGCTCTCTACAATTCTTTTTGACTATTCTTTTTTTGCCAGATTTTCTTTTCTTTACTAAAATCTAGGTTTCTACTGATGGAGTTATTTTATCACTAATTCACAAGGGTTAACAATAATAACTTCAGAGATTGGGGCAATTAGTTCATCACTTTCCACCTTTTTGTGTAAACTCCTTGAATCTGGGTCATTTGGGGTTAACAATAATTATTTCAGAAATTGGGGACAATTGGCTCTTCACTTTCCATCTTGTTGGGTGAACTCCTTGAATCTGGGTCACTTGAACTCTTCAACTTTGAGCCTCCATTACTAAAATCTTCAATTACTAAAATTGCCTGGGTAGACTTCAATTACTAAAATCTTCACGTCTTTGTTGGGCGCTTCTTGTGTCCATTCAGATTAGCTCAGGTTTTTTATTTTTTGTTACTTACTTTTACTAAATCTTCTTTCTCTGTGCCCTTCATGTGCCTTTTCTTTTGTATATCTGTTGATATTCTATGATCATTGTTAGTGAATATCCAATGAAATTCAGGGCATTGCTGTTACTGTTAGTCATGGTCATGGTAGAGTCTTCGATACATTTGACCCACTGGCATCCCATTTAGGAAAAGAAATGGTTGATCGGCGCATTGCTTATTTCTACTGTGATTAATGCTAAACATATTGGGCTGTCTTGATAAGCAGTTGCAGTATTATGAGGCGAAGCCTATTTATTTAAAAAAACATATTTTATGTTAGTGAATTTTGTCTGATTGAATGAAACAAGTAATATGTGTCCTACTTGAAATCAGTAGCTAGTTATGCACCTTATTTGTCTTATATAAACTAACTACCTTACTGTTATGCATAATCTTCTAGTTTGGGTTAATAGCCAGTTCTGCCCTTCATGTTCTTCTTGATCTTTGACACTAGCTTCTAGAAAAAAAAATACTTGTATGGATCTGAAGAAAAACTATTCAGATGCAAGTTTCCTTCTTGACATTGATCTCTTGTGTCATCTATCATGTGGACATATATACTTCGGGAAGTTCTGTTATTGTTAGTTCAAGGAGCCATGATTCTTAACCTGACTTGCTAGGAAAAACTTTTTCCTCGCAAGGGTCCAAGGTAGTACTGTCATCAAATTGTTCAGTAAACATAATGCCTCTGTTGTTCATATGTTGGGTTTATGGGATTGTGTCTTAGGTCGTGTTTGGTTGGGGAGCCGACCGGAACGGAGCGGTTCCATCCTTAGGTTCGTGAACATAGGAACGAGCCGTCCCAACAAGCGAATATTCGCTCAATATCCGGGACGGACCCGTTCCGCAAAAAACACCGAGCGAGTTCATCTCGATGCAACGCCCTCTCTCCCCGTCTCACGCCCTGCTTGTGTTGCGCTCCCCCCCAGCGGTGACGAGCCCAAGCTTCAGCTCCCACAGACGATGACGAAAGCTATGGGCGGCGGGGTGATACCAATGCTCCGATTTGGGCAGCAGCACGGTGAATTGGGTGTCGCCGGCTCCGTTTTGAGTGGCGGCGTGGTGAAACGGGTGGCGCCGGCTCCGATTTGAGCGGCGGCGCGGTGAATCGGGCGACACCATCTCCGATTTGGCCGGCAACACGACGAATCTGGCGGCGACGGCAGACCTCCTGGCGGCCACGCTCGATTCCCTGCTGCGTTTCCCTACTGACCTGCTCCGTTTTTGGTGGTGGCATGATGGATTCCCTGATGGCCACGCTTGATTTAGGCAACAGCTTGCTTAGGGAGAGAGCTGGCTGTGGCAGTGCTGCAGCCCTGCTACGGTGGGGCAGCGAAGCAAGATGCCGAGCATGCGGCGACGGCGGGCAGCTGCGCTCAGGAAGGGAAGGGGAGGGGGAGGGAGAAGGGTGGTGCATGACAGGTGGGCCCCACAAAACGGGGGTTAACGGAAGACGAGCCGGTTGATCCCCGTCCCTCGAACCAAACAAAAAATGGAACCATTCCATCCCTCCAACCAAAACATAGAGATGGAGCCATTCTGTGCCTCTAATTTGGGATGGAACCGTTCCATCCTATCTCGCTCTCCAACCAAACTCTACCTTAACCATCTCATTATTGTTCTCTTTTATTTATTTTATCTTGTTTGATATGATATATCGTGCTATAATGTTGCTGTGAGCAGTGTTGGTTGATATTTATCATGTCTGTAACTATGTACGCTCATTTCTATGGAACTTTGTTGAATGTCTTGTGTCTGAAAATTTTGTTTTTTGCTACAATTCTGAAATGAGGCACGACATGGGTAACTGGGAATGTAATACTCTTCCAAACTCAGCTTCTGTTCTCATTGATTAGCTAGTGTCTTAGTGAAAGTTTCCACTACGTGTAGCTTTTACGTTGGCCAAATGCATCTATGAAATATGCACTGCTGAATTATTTATCTTTGACTCCTTCCGGATGCTGCATGTTCTGATAAAGATATCGATATGAATTTCCAGCATATTATTACTTGCAGTAGCCAGTGCTACTGCCAAACAATCAGTAGATCAGCCCTTGTCAAGCACGACTGTGTGAATGGATGGTGGAATAGTTGTTTTACATGTTTTTAAGTGTTGGAATGGACATGTTTTTGTAGTTTATTAGCCACATCTATCACCTATCACCTGGAGGAGGTTTTCACTGAACTGAATAGATGTGTTTAAGGACTGTCCAGAAACACTTTACAGGCTGATTGCAACAATATGAACTGTATTCTAATTACATATCTTGAAATTTGATGCTCTATTTTGCTAGGACGCACTGCCCAAGGTTTGGTCTTTGTAAGAGATATGTTTAGACATATTTTACTGACATGCGTTCACATGTTACAGAGAAGCAGCTGATGATCCAAATAGCAGAGCTAGTTCCCAAGCATCACGGAAGGACAAAGAAGCAGGAATCAGCGCCCAGTTCTTCAACTGGTGGCAGTTCGAAGAACACAAAAGGTGGGAAAAAGAAAAAGTGATGGCAGTATCATCTTGTTGGGTTTTTCTGTTCATCCTCGTATTAAGTTTATGTGGAAGTTGTGTCCTTCTGAGGCCTGAAAATCATTGTGACTTGTGGGATTTTGATCCATTTGAAAATTTCCATACACATCTTTCTTGTAGTCTCCAGATTCAGATGTGCTACACCTAAAAATATGGTAGCCATGACATGGGATCCAATTTACTAATCCAGCTGAGATGCTTTATTAAATTTAATCAATAGAATAGAACTGTTTTTGCATGCGGGACCCATAGATGATATTATTCTTCATATAGTACTTCAGAGGTGACTCCTGGACGTCTTCGTCTTTACGATAACAAGGTTATTTTGCATTTTACCCTTCCATGTTTCTAACATCGCAGCAAAGAGCCGCCTTTTGAGGCTGTTATTTCCGTGGATGAAACCAATTACTGTAATTAATGCAATATGCAATTGTGAGATTGTTTACCCTCTTTTGCTACGCTTACCTTAGTTGATAGCTTTTCTCGTTTCGGTTGGTTTCTATTCAGAAAGTCTGTCTGATCTTGTGCATTACGTGTCTCCTAGTCTCATTTTGGATGTTACCATTGAAGTTAGGTGGTTCGCCATATCCTCTACAGATTGTAAAAGGCATTGGTAGATTCTTGAATCTTCCATCGTATATTTGTTTGACATTACGGTGCAGGCGAACATGTTGTCATGAACTGGCCTCCGCGGCGGATGAGTTAGTATGAGCCCATGTGTTAATGGACTACGACTCTAGGACTCTACGATTCTGCACCTTGTTCCCTATTTTCCTTGGTTTAAAGTTTAAGCCGGGCATGACTCTTTCAGAAAGTCCTGTTTTACAATAGCCCTCCTTTGGTGAATAATGCGATTTGCATATATACCTCGTTAAAAACTCTATTCCAAAAATCAAAAGAAAATAGTGTTTGATGCAGGTTCTTTTGCTAAGGCAAGACCCACAAAAAATGTGTTAGCTTGGAATAATATGCTGCAACGTGTGATATAGTTTACACCCAAGGTGGGACCCACATGATTGTAAATAAAACTGGTCCCTTCTGCCCACCTGTGTTCTTCTTACCAAATTCTTACCAAATTATTAGTTGTTTTAATTTTTCTAGATATATAAATTTTGTTATACACCTATACATAATATATATCTATAGATGTATCATAAAACCTATACACCTAGAAAAATTGAAACGACTGGGGATGGAGAGAGTAGTTGGTTGTGTGCTCTTCTCTCAACATATCCGGTGTATTATTTATTCCTTGGTTGCAGTGCCTATTTGAGCTCCTGGTGCTCTGCTAGCACACAGTCAAGAGAACCCTCAATTGTATCACACCTTGGTTAACTGTTTCTTACTCATCTTGGCACCCTCAAAAAGTCAACACTAGAGCTGCTCTATAACGCTACTGTTGGCTCGTTAAATCTTATGTGATAAACCTCTAAATAAAAATAACAACAAATTATGCTTTTCGTCATATAGTATTCTGTCCACACTATTCTTCTTGAACAATTATCAATCTTCACGGTTCTCGTCATGATGATATGCTTACCTTAAGCTTTTATTGTAGGTTTAGTTATCAATAAATGAGTTGATTTCATCTAGAAGAACAATATAAAGATTTCAAATCTACAAAATTGATCAATTTTTAATAAATAGGAATAAGTCTATTGTATCTCCTCATATGTCGAGGTTCGTCTACTTATCCCCTCACCTATAAATTAGGTATTCTACCATCTCAACTATTAAAAACCATCTAAATAACCACCTAGGGTGGTTTTGAAGGCGTTTTTTTTCCTACGTGGCATTACATGTGGACAGTGATGTAGCAAGGATACATTTTAAAATTTACTTCACCCCTAAATTATTAAATTTCATCTACATAACCCATCAACTATATAATCATATATCTGGCCGCTCAAAGTAGTCGGTACCATCTAAATCATCCGTTGCACATGAAAGATGGCCTGACACTACCCATCTCTCTCTCTCTCACACACACACGCGCGCACACACACACGTGACAACTTGACATCAACTTCACCTTCATTTCGAGTTCTTATCATACTTTGAAAATGAGCTAAAATAGTGAAGAGATGACTAGTAAGGTACGCTTGTGTGTGTAAGAGGGAGAGAGACAGAGAGATGGGTCAGTGCCAAGCCATCTTCGATGTGCAGTAGAGGATTTAGAGTTTTAGACAATACTTAATACTTTGAGGGGCCAAATATACGGTTATATAGTTGAGGGGGTTATGTATTAGATGAATCTTAATTATTCAGGGGGTGAAGTAGATTTCAAAATGTATCCTTGCTATATCAATGTCAACATGTAATGCCATTTAAGCAAAACCGCCTGCAAAACATCCTCGAAAGGGATATTTAGACGGTTTGGGATAGTTCGAGATATAGAATACTCGGTTTTATAGGTGAGGGATTAAGTAGATGGACCTTAATGGGTCAGGGGTAAATAAGACATATTTCTTAGTAAATATGCCCCCCTCTTACAATGACATCCTTTGAACTTTGATGATCAAAATGCCTTGGGCACATTTGTTTTCATAAATGGGCATAAGCAACGGTGCTTAGCCTTTGATATACAAAAGCACGAATTAGACAAATGCATGAATTAGAAAAGGACTAACATAATTTAATGCCTTTAATCAAGTAACAAATGGTTGGGGATAAAACTAGGATAGGGGTGTTAGTGTAAAGGTGTCAAAACAAACATTCATATATATATATGTGCGTGTATCTTTATAGGGAGGGTTTTGTGTTCTTACCGCTACTTTCAATGTCAATGCCTGATGATTTTTCGCTCATTTTTTCAAAATTGAAGATTGAGTTTACCCTATTCCAGCGGTGTTGTTTCAGGTGTGAAAATGACAATTTTGCCCACGTGGATTTGCCCCATCTTTTCTGAGGACTTTGTGATTTTACCCCTATTTTAACATAAATCATTTCAACGACATTTTGACATGTTTCAAATGAATTTTGACAACAATAATTGATAGAATTTGCATATGTTTCAGATTTGATAAAATTTTGACAAACACTAGATATAATTTGTGCATTGCTATATAAAATATTTTTTTTGAGATTACACAGTACAACTCAGACATTCAGAATGCATGCACACTCACCCATATGAATGCACGTTCGCAAACCCTACCCCTATAAGCATCTTCGAATACTGAGCCGACAAATCCTCGAGTTCGACGAAGTCACCACAGACGCCTCGCTGTCGACGGGAACGTCGCCTACCACTGGAAGAACAACGCGGTTAAATTCTAGAAAATTCGCTCACTCACAGGGAGTCAAACCCTAGACCTACGGTGCTACTAAGGTTCTTATGATCACTAGACTACAGACCCTTTGGCTTCATAAAATATCTTTTATGCATAGCATTTATACAAGATGTCCGAGTAGCAAAAATTAGCTAACCACGGCAAATTAATGCAGAAGATGGCACAAAATATATTACCAAGGACACCCATAAAAAAGTAGTCCAAATGCACTCAACACGTCCTGCGTATAATGGAAAGGCGTGTAGGGGACAAGGGATGCAACACAAACCTTGTTGGCAATTCCTCGAGCACCTGCAGCATGGCAGCATGTGTCGTGTGAAGCTGCTGGGATCCAGGTGTGGCCGCACACGTGATGGTTTGTCTAGGGGCAGCGACGCGCATACACGCCACACTGACCTCATCGACACATGCATGCCATGAAGTAGCGCACTGCACCCATGCCAAAGACCCTACGATGCGTTACGCCCTTGGCCGGCAAGCCGCGTGCCCGCCTGCAACCTGGTCACGTCGGCCACCTGCACCTCGATCGCCCACCCCCACCCTAGCCATTGATGCTAATGACATGTACTTTTGCACGAATGTATGATGACAGACATGATTTTAAAATTTTAACCATCATACTCTTGTAATTAAATAGGATATAAATAAAGTTCTATGCATTATTTATTTTAAACTATTAAATTTCATAGGATTTGGTTGTTTAAAGTGCTTTGCAGGAATATGCTCAGAATGACATTAAGATGCATGGCAACGGGTAAAATACCCGCGGTACAAGGTTTTCATGGCCGCAGCCACGAGCAAAATCCTTTACCCGCGCCCGTGCCCGCCACACGCCACGGATAGTAAGCTATGCCCGTATCTTTCATCCGCGGGCATTACATGGCCACGGGCGTACCCATGTTCCCGGCGGGGAGGAGATTGGGAGCGGCCATGGCTCCGCCACGCCGGGCTCGAGGGGCACCGATAGCACCCTCACCGCGCCTCTGCTGTTGAGCAGGGGCGGCGGCGTAGCGGTGGATGGGAGGAGGGTAGGGGCAGCGGAGCGGCGTGATGGAAGGAGGGAAGGGGGAAGCGGCGCAAGGACGAGGGTAGGGGTGGTGGCGCAAGGGAGGAGGGCGGGGCAGGGGGGCAGTGACACGAGGGAGGAAGGCGGGGAGCAGCGGCGTGAGGGGGGGGGGGGTGTCAGGGGCGACGGCATGTGTGAGGGAGAGGGAAACAACCAGAGCGGCTGGGTGGGGGAGATCGGGAGTGGATGAGAGGGTGAGAAAATCCTAAGATGTGAATTATATACATACATACATGTGGATTCTACTTGTTAGATTTGTGGAGCGGGTTTGATTACTGGCAATTGGTTCATAAAATGGTCTGCATTAACAAATATCCGTTGGGCATAGAGTGGCGCTCGGATCTGCACCCATCGGATTTCTTACCCGCGGGTATGCGAGCATTCTGTGCCTGTTGCCATCTTGAAGCATGTGCAACCATGGTACAAATGGAGTCTAAATATATTATTATCAAAAACACTCTCAAATACCAAACTAGAGCACACAATTACGAAGAGTTCATCAACATGAATGAAATGGACTTTTGGTTCACTCGATTTGGAGTCCGGATGCAAAAATTATGCTTTCCAGAAGATTGTGACTCAGTTGAGCACAGAAGGGAGGTCGGTCGACCCTAGACCCCCAACAACCCTCAACTTTTGCCCAAAGTCCTTCACTCATTGTATGGTCCAATGGAACTTAGGGATGAGCTAGCACCGACCCTCCTCACAGTCGGCCGACTCAGCCTAGCAACTCCTTCGCCCCTACTGATCCAAGCTGCCTTGACGCTTGAGTTTTGGTGCCAACTAACCTGGGGAGGTTGGTTTCCCCACTAGGTGGTGCAAGGAGAGAAGGAGAAGGGTAATATATATGGCTGAACCGGCTGAATTAATCCGGGCTAACACGTACTTAAATCAGGATTGTTTTTGCCAAAAAGCATATAAGAGTGAGTCCCTGCTTTCAAGTTTTAGCATCAAGTTCTAGTTGATTAACCATTCTAGGTAAGCAACTATCCAAATCACGCATGGTGGAAATAACTAATTGAGTATCCAACCAGATTAATCATCATAATTGTTCCTCTTCTTACTCTATGTGGTAAAAGGGTCGAGCAGTCTCAATGGCCACGAGAAACGGACGATTCGAATCGAATTTCTTAACCTTGCAAGGGGAACCCTAAGCACACCGTCACGTGGTTACTCACAGAGTTACACGTTCAACTTTTCCCCTTTCTTTCCGTGTTGTGGATCAGGGCCACCCCCTCAAGTACAGAGGTCCACGAACCACAGAACGAAGCTAGGCCGTGGCTGCTCTTGCACTCACCATGTGCCCATGGGAACAAGTCAAGAGGGTGAGGGTAAAGTCCACTCGCCGGAACAATCAGGTAGTTAAGATTACCGATTACCATATTCTCGGCATGTGGTTAGTACGTTCAAAAACTTAACCACCACTACAACACACTGCGACCTTAGCATTTTCACTAAACAAATGGGGCCTCAATCATCAACAGAAATATCATAACATAGCCCCGTCCGTCGATCTTATGATTCCAACATAAGTAAAACAAGCAACCCCTATATCTCGTGAGTAACAAGAAATCACTTGACTCTTACCAAAGTCCTATTAGCATGGCAATCTAGCGACCGACACAGGCTAGTGTTCATATTATAGGTACCTAGGATCATGCATCTAGGGTTTCAATCCACTCCTACAAACTTAATGCACAATACCATATATAAGTAAAAGTTGCATAAGTTTAAAAAAGGGGTTATGTTTCGAGGCTTGCTTTTCTGAGCAAAGCTAGCCTTGGGCTCTTCCGAACTTTGGTTCAGGTCTTTGATGACATCAGTTAGATTGATCCGAGCTTCGCACTACTCACTCTCGAGCTCCAACACCAGCTCATTGGTTCCGTCGGCGAGAGTCGTCGATTCTATATGAATGCATATGTATGAGTTGTTTTAATGGGATAAGATAAATAACTATTTCACTATAAAGTTGTGATTCAACAAAACTCAAGTTAAGTTGTAAAGCACTTTATTTTTTTCTTGGGTAGTTATTTATCGAGTAGTATCTAGATTAACTAATTTCATTAAGTAAGTGAGGGGTTTTATCATTTCATAAATGACCATTTTTAAAAATAAGCATGGATTAAAAATAAAACAACTAATAGAGATAGTTTTTGGTGTTGAGATTTTTATGCAGAGCACGTTACTTAACTTAAGTAAAAACTCACTGTAAAATTTCTAGCCATTTTCATTTAGCAGATTAATCATAAAAAATACATTAAACACCTACTACTAGGATCAAGTTCTATTTATACAGAACAAACCATGCAAAAACTAGTGCTTAATATTTTACTGAGTACTCCTAAACTTATGATGAGTCTACTGTAAATTTTTTAGGTTTTAGTGTGCAAGATACAGAGCATAGCAAATAAGTCTACATACATCTACATTAATCAAGATTTATTTCTACAGGAAGTTCCATAATGTTTCTGTGCTCAAACTTTTCCAACATGATAATCTATTCATAGGTAGTCTCTGGTTAAGATTTCTTATTTTTCTAAGCACCAGAACTAGTTATTTGAATTTAATGTAGTTTTCCTTAACTAAAAATATACGAGCAAGTTAGACAGAATTAAAAGTTCCAAATTGTGTCCATAGTATTTATACATCAAGATTACTCTACTGTAAAAGTTTCAACCCTAAAATATTAGTAGAATAGTATGAACAAATAACTCTAGAAAAATAGCACATCAAACAAGGTCAACAAAAACTACTCGTAGAGACTTGTTCCAGCCTTGAGATTTTTCACAAGTCTTAACAAGCAGAGACTAGCTTACAGTAAAAAATCATCCACAATACTATTCTAGATCAAGAGATTCATTTATGGGCTATTCAAAACAAGATTAATTTTAGATCAAGTTATAGTTTGTAACTGGTCATCCTTCTGTGCAAAAGTTGTAGGATTCATCAATAGGGTCACAACAAATTTTAGTTTGCATTTTTCTAATTTTTGTATGATTTTAGATTGATTTTACAATTGACAGTCTCTTGAGAACAAAAGTTAACTTGAGTTCTCGCAAATAGGTCCCTGGATCTAGCAGAAAGGACTCCAAAAAGATATGAGGATTTGCAATTTCGCCCCTGGCCGGAGCTGGGCTGTTACTGGCCAAAATCCAGCGGGGGAACTAGTTGGCGGCGAGGGGAAAGGTGTGGGGAAGAATGAGTGACGCGAGGGCTACCTCGTTATGGCTTCGGTTGGTGCTGGGATGGCTGGAGTTGGGCTGTCGGTGGTGAGCAGGAGTTTCGGCAAGGTGCGGGCGGTGTGCTGCGGTGGTCCGACGAGGGAGGGTGGCGTGGGGAGGTCGGGGAGCTTCAGAGGGCCATGGGGAACCGATTCAGGGGCTCGGCAAGGGTGGAGGATGGACGGAGGGTGGGGCTCGACGTGGGGCTTGGGCGACGGCGTTAATGGCATGCGACGACAAGAAAAGGGCCGGGATTTAAATTAAATTTTCTCAAAATTTCGAACAAAAACTTGAAAAACTTTGAACACAAAAATTGTAGGGAATTTGAAAGTCTACAACTTTCACTTTGGATCAAAAGATCATTTGTGTGACATTTCTGGTAATTGGGAGTAAGACACACTAGAGTTTAGTGTAAAGTTTGTGTTTGTTTAAAACCTAAATGCAAGTTACAAGGTATTTTTGTAATTATGAAAAAAATTAATTAGAGTTCTTTTGTAAAATATGTTTGAATGAAAGGTAATTTCAAAATGTATGAAGGTTCATGTTGCAAAAGCAAGTATTTACTTCTAAACCACTGTAAGAAGTGGAATTACCCTAAGGTTTCATTTGAAATGTGAAATTTAAATAGGTTTTATTTGAAATTGCATAGTTTGTCGGATTTTGAAATAGTTTCAAAACCCTAACTCCTTTGAAGCTGACCCTTAAAGCAAAGTTGTAGTTCTTTTTAAGCCCTACACTTTTGATTTTGGGCATATTCTCACTTGGGATATGGTTTGAAAGAAAATTTTACTTTACAGTGAACCCCTTGCACTTTTGGAAAATTACGGATAAGTCCTCATCGTCTTCCTCTCTCCCCTCCCTCTGTGTTAGCTGCCCGCCGCCCCGTCGCCGGTGATCTCCCTGGCCGCCAGCTGGCCCCTCGCCGCCCTACCCGCACCACTTGGCCTCCAGCTCGCCCGCCCGCCGCTCGCCGACCCCGCTGGCGTTTTCCCCGCCCAGCCACGTCGCACCGCCGCCGCCTGAAGGCGCCACGTGACTCCTCTTGGTCTTGCAGCGCGTCCAGGAGCCCTCCTCGACTTATTTTCACCTCCTCTTTTTCGTCTCTGCTCGACTACCGTCGCCAGAGCTCCGCCGCAGTCCAGCTCGCCGCTGTTAGCCGCCTCCACCGCCCCACGTCCACAACCCAGTGCTCCCCTGGCACCGCCACATCCCACCGAAACTTCCTAGCCAGCTCTTCTCCATCCTATTGCATTTACGCCACCCAAAATGCCACGCCGGCGATCCTCTCCACCGCTGCCGCTCGGTCTCACCGTCGCCCCGGCGCTCCGGCCCCTCTTAACCCTCGCCTAGCTCACCACCAGCACCACATCTACGCGTAGAAGCTTCCAGGCCACTTTCCCGTCGCCCTCCTGCATTCCGACCGCCGGAACACCGCTGCCGCTCTCGGAACTTCGCCACACCGGCTCGGACCTCTGACCAACCATCGCCTCTGAGCCTTTCTTCTTCGATTCCGGTCATCCCCGAGTCCGCCGTGAGCCCCTGAACCTTTTCCACCACTTTCCCCTCGCTGCCGGTGAGCCGCCTCGCTAGAATTTGGCCGCCATCGTTTGGTTCCTCTATTCAAACTGGCCAGGGACCTAATTGCAAGTCTTCTTTTCTTTCTAGGGTCTTTTCTACAACAATATCAGTACCCCCCCAATTCAAATCTGCCAAATTTGAAAATCTATAGAAATTTGTAGAAAAATCCAAAAATTGTCAAACCAGTTTTGTTGTACTCTAAGAGTCTAGCTCTGCAACTTTTGTTACTAAAGTTTAGTTTGAAACTTAATGTTTTAAGTGTTAGTTTAAAGTTTAAAAAAGAGAATCTTGTATGTATCTCTTGCATGCTAGCTTTATTTTGTGTAATCTTTGGTATGCAACTTGTATGTGGCATGAGTAAACTTGTGTGCAAATTTCACCATCAGTACTAAACTCAAACTCTAACTGGAACTCATTTAAATTTATGCAAATTGAGCTTGAAATGAATTAAGACTATTCAAGCATGTTTCTGATGCTTCCATGCTTAGATATTTTTACCATATATCTTTCTGATGTTGAGTAACTGATAGTAATTTTTGAATAATTTATAGCACTGTTTAACTTAAGGTTTTGATTTAAACTTGAAATTTGAATTTGATTCAAATACCTTAGTTTCTGCTTTCAAAAATTTATCAAAAATTTATGGCAAGCTCATCTGATAGAGGTAAACACACTCACCAAAATTAAAAGCTAGAGCCCCTATAGATTTCAAACTAAAAATAAAACTTATTAACTTATGTTTGAATTTGTTCATTTTTGTACCACTAACCTGTTAGGTTTAAAAATAAGAAATTAACAGAAGCTTTGTATCAACTTCAAGTGTGTGTAGTTAAATTCCTAACCTTAATACTCTTATGCTTGAAGTTATAGAAATTATTTATGTATAATAAGTAAATTTGAATTCTTGGAATTCAAATCCTTTGCTTTGTGGTGTTTTGAATGTGAATTGTTGGATTGCAACTTATCGTGAAGGAAAGTTATTGACTTAATAATTACTTAATTCAAATCATTGCATATCATGTAGAATCAACGACGCTTGAAGACGGAACCTACGAATTGGTCCCAGAACCCGAGCAGGGTATATCTGAAGACCAAGTCAACATCGCTGAGGATCTTACTGAAGCCCCGAACCAAAGTTCGGAAGTTGTTGACATTCCTGACCCCAGCCTCACCCAAGAAGGCAAGCCCTGGTGCATAACCCAGTTTTTCAAATTATGCACTTATTATGTTATATATCTATATTGTGCATTAAGTTTTAGGAGTTGTAATGAAACCCTAGATGCATGAAACTTAGGAACCAATGTAATGTTTTTCGGAGTCTTTACTGAATAGAGGCTCTGCTAATAGGACCGGCAGAAGTCGAGTGATTTCCTGTCACTCGCGCGATATAGGAGTTGATTGTTTACCATTCTGCAATCACTATAAGGATAACGGACGGGGTTATGTACGATATCATGACTTTAAAGAATACCCCGTATGTGTTGATTTAAGTTTGATAAGGTTGCAATGTGTGGTAGTGGTGGTCAAGTGTTCGAAAGTACTAGCCACATACCGTAAATATGGTACGCGGTAAGCCTATTATCTGATTGGCCCGGCAAGTGGAGTTATCCCACCACTCGAATTTTGGTTTTTGTCACACATGCGCACCGATGTGTGGGAATACGTTCCGCGTAGTGGACGGGAGTACGGCCATACAGTTGCTCTGTAGGCGTACGTCCCGCACAGTGAATGTGCGTATGGTCCTGCAGTCGCTTGTGGTGGCCCTGATCCATGCCCCAGAATAAGATGGGAACGGTTGCCCGAAAAGTTAAGTTTCCGAGCGTGTGAGTTAGGATCCCTTGCAAGGTTATGAAATTCGATTCAGAATCGTCCGTTTCTCGCGGAGATTGAGACCGCTTGATACTTCTGCCACATAGAGTAATAACAGTAACAGTTAATGGAATAATTTTGATGGATGCTTAATATCTACCTTGCTTGACTAGTATAGGTGCTTACCTAGAATGGTTAAAAGAAACTAGAATCTGAAAGCTAACAAATGAAAGTAAGGACATAATCTTTGTTGCTTTTCAGCAAATGAAAACTAGAGCCGTTCAACCTATCATGGTCTAGTTATGGGCTAAGTATACCCAAATATCTGGTAAACCTTGCTGAGTATTAGTATACTCAGCCTTGCTAGTAATATGGTTTTCAGGTATGTCGTTCTTGACCTAAGTGGATAGGCTGACTTGGCCCAGCACTGTTCCGCTTAGCTGGTCCGTGGAATAGGATCCGTCCCAGGCTGGCAATGACCCTTCGGAGTAACGCTATGCTTTGGGTTGAGTATGGTGCCTACCTCTGCGATTTATGTAGTCGCGTTGTTGTTTTTGCTGCTAACTCTGAATACTGCCTGGTAAACTTGAAGTTTCGAATAATGCTTGTATAAATTTGTATTAGCTAGGATGAAACAAAACCCTTGTGTAATAATGTTTAATTATCCTGTGGTATAAAAGTTGCGAGCTGTTGTAAGGCTGGACTCGTATTCGTGCGAGGTAAACCTACGTTGATCCTGTGTAACCGTGGTTGAATCGGGCGATGACCCGACAGACTAACAGATTGTTCCGTTTGAAGTGCGTTGAGCTTCTATCGCCTGTCTAGCGATGACTAGCGCGCTTGAGCCGGAATAATTCAAGTGGTTCTGCTACAGCTGGTATCAGAGCTGTAGTTTTACGCTTACAGTCGGTACCAGAGATATAAGGGTACCCAGGATTGCAGCAGCTCTTAAAAATGGTTTCAGAATAAAAATTTGTTTAACAAAAGAGTTTATAAATTATGTTGGACTCGTTAAGGTTTGTGCTTAGATCGTAAAGCCCTAAGGGTTTATACGGGAGTTATCAAGTGGCTACTAATATATATATATATATATATAGTACTACTCTAACTTCCAGCACTATATTTTTATCAAAATTTACTTTCAAGCACAACCAATCTTAGATTTTACATTTGGGTGCGTCGTTACTTGATGTTGAGGTAAGAAGGTAAGGATCCTCAGCCAACTGAGAGAGATTGGCCTTCCCGTCGGTGATGCGAACCGAACGCTGTTTCTCAAGCTGTGGCTTACTTGAGATGCTGCCAATATACCAACAATTAGTTGATCATATTGGGAGTATATGGTTAGGCACAGGGTATGGTGATCGCTGTTCATACCCCTATTTTATATGGTACCCCCATGAATACGTTGCAGATGTAACGTATGTTAACATCATCCGTACGATGGAAATTGTACGGATACTGTTTCTATAGTGAACAATAATGTTTGGGGATGCTTTCATGACGTGCTGGCATAAAAGGTTCGTGATATACAACTATGGTTTTCTGCAGGTACATTAACCACGATTAATAGGTTAAGACGGATGGGATTTATCGACTAGTTATTATAGAGAGAGACGTATGTATTGTGCCATCGAAATTAACCACGTATGTCCAAAGATATTTGGCAGTTGTTTTTGGTTGTGAGGTCGAGTAGTACGTGTATGCATAATCCATGATCAAACGAAGTGAATGCATTGAATGTGTTGTTCTTTTAAGAACATCTAGAGTGTTGTCTATCCCCAGTGCAGTCTCGATATGATCCTGTGACAGCCTTAGTTGAGTGTCTTGGCATCTATTGTTTCATTCTCAAGATATAACATCCATCTGATTTCCAGCCTTTACTGTTACCAGAATCGGTTATCTCGTTCCATTTACCTTGTGAGTTCTCGGCAGGGTAGTTGCATTCCAACCATCCCATGCATCTAACTCACATTTATTGTCCCAGTCTATTCAACTATTTGTTGAAAACCTTCAATCTCACCATTTGAATTCTTGCTTTAGATGGTGGAATTTCCAAAGATCTTTTGGGACCACGAGGGACATGCTCATACCAATGCGTTGCATTGGGAGGGTTTTCCACATCTTTTGTGGGAGTCACTTCAGTTATTTTGCTACACCGAGCCCCCGCAACATGATGGAGTTGAGTATAGTGAAGAGGGTGTTCCTCGGTGCAGAGTAAAGATGACCATCCCTTAACATCCTTTTCATTCTCTATGGCAGCCCATCAGGATTAATGTGGTTGGTTATCGCCTCGTTGACACTATAGAAGCGGCAGCCCTTGAAGTTATCAACATTTTCTGCGACCAATATCTAGAAGAAGTTGCCGAGTATCCTATTGGCCTATTCTCTACAGTAGATTCTCGTGACCCCGAGTGGGTTTTCCAAGTATCACATTGTGGCCATTTGCTGGGAGATCTGGCCGAAAAGACGTTATGTGCTACAATCAGATTCATGAATGCACAGCACCACTATCAGATACTTCAACACCGCGGTATGAACCAACTAACCAGCATAGCTCAAAGTCATCACAAAAATATTGACCAACAGGTTACTCAGATTGAAGAGCTCCAAGCCACGATCATTGCTAAAGATGAGGTTATCGCACAGCGAGACGAAACCATCACCCACCGAGAGGATCAGATCCTCGAGAGTGATATAGTGATTATCCAGTGTAACACCATTATTGAGTTCCTCCAGGAGCAAGTCCACGACCTCACCCTTGAGCTTGACGACGCCATCGCCCACATCAATGTGCTCCATGAGCAGCCGGCACCTCCTGATGTACCTGAGGAGCCTGAGAGTGAAGATGAAGGAGAAGACCCGGAGGAAATTGAAGGAATTTCAGATCTCGATTCCGAGCATGGAGATCCAGAACCTAACCCCCAACCAAATCATTCATCTTCCTGCAGCCAGCCTTCTGTGGGCAACCTTGACGATTTCTAGTTCATCTATATTGTCGATATCCTAGATGTATTTAGTGTAGAATAGTGTGACATAGGGAGTGGGTAGTCTACTTTAACTAAGGGCCACTTTGTTGTACTATATGTGGCATGCGTATGTATGGCTTGACTTGTAATAAGCAGACCACCGGGATGTGATATATTAAGGACTACCAGTTTCTAATCCGTAACCTGAGTTTGTGTATCTTTGCACTTTGAATGTGTTGGTTAAATAGAATATGTGATACGCATATCTGTTAAGCAGCGGTATATCTTCTGAAAATGGGAACAAAAATAGGCTTGGATTTCCATCCTACTAAAGGAGCATATATGATAGCAACTCCTGGCGGTAAAATTGTCTCAAATCAAATCTGTAGAAATGTGCCAATTCAGTTGGGTAGCAATCTGGTAAAGACAGATTCACTTTTGTTAGATCTAGAAGGAATGGATATCCTCCTAGGCATGGATTGGATGACTAGGCACCGAGTATCATTAGATATCTCTTCCCGAGCAGTTGAGATAGACTCACCCTACCAAGGAACTACTATTCTCTATCTTTTACAACGGAAGTTCATCAACTCTTGTGCCTATGCTGTAGAAGGGGTCAAGCTAGAGGATATCCCTATTGTATGTGAGTACCCAGATGTTTTTCCGGATGATTTGCCTGGGATGCCTCCGGATAGGGACATTGAGTTTGTTATAGAGCTACAGCCCGGCACAGCCCCCATCTCAAAGAGGCCATATCGTATGCCACCCAATAAGCTGACAGAATTGAAAATTCAACTTCAGGACCTCCTTGATAAAGGTTTTATTCATCCAAGTGCTTCACCATGGGGATGCCCAGCCCTATTCGTGAAGAAAAAGGACAATAGTCTAAGACTATGTGTAGACTATCGCCCTCTCAATGCGGTAACCATCAAAAACAAATATCCTCTTCCCCGCATTGACATCCTGTTCGATCAATTAGCCAGAGCCAAGGTATTCTCTAAAATTGACCTTCGCTCTGGATATCATCAGATAAAGATTAGGCCTAGTGACATTCCAAAAACGACATTTTCCACCAGATATGGACTCTATGAATATCTGGTTATGTCTTTTGGTCTTACCAATGCACCAGCATATTTCATGTATCTTATGAACTCAGTCTTCATGCTAGAGTTTGACAAATTTATTGTGGTATTTATCGATGATATTCTGATCTATTCCAAAAACCTAGAAGATCATGCAGTACATCTCCATGTTGTTCTTCAGAGATTGAGAGACCACCGTTTGTATGCCAAATTCTCCAAATGTGAGTTTTGGTTGGATACAGTTAAATTTCTAGGTCACACCATCTCCAGTAACAGCATATCCATCGATCCGAGTAAAGTACAGGAAGTACTGGATTGGAAGCTTCCTACTTCAGTCCATCAAATCCTCAGTTTTCTTGGTCTAGCTGGCTATTATCGTCGTTTCATCCCTGACTTCTCTAGAATAGACAAGCCCATGACAGAATTACTGAAGAAAGGAGTTAAATTCTCCTGGAATGAGAAATGTGAAGAAGCATTCCACACCCTAAGAGCACATCTCACTACTGCTCCAGTTTTGGCTCAACCAGATAATTCCAAACCTTTTGTCGTTTATTGTGATGCTTCGGGCATCAGACTTGGTTGTGTACTTGTGCAAGACAACTGAGTAATTGCTTATGCATCACGAGCACTCAGGACTCATGAACAGAACTATCCTACACATGATCTTGGACTTGCAGCTGTTATTCATGCACTTAAGATTTGGAGACATCATCTGATGAGTACTAAGTGCAACATTTATACTGACCATAAGAGCCTCAAGTACATTTTTACGCAAGCAGATCTAAATATGAGGCAAAGACGTTGGCTAGAACTTATAAAGGATTATGATATAGAAGTATACTATCATCCAGGCAAAGCCAATGTAGTTGTAGATGCAGTTAGCCGCAAGGCGCACTGCTCTTGCTTATCAGTAGAAGCCACAGTGAAACTCTCTGTTGGGAAATGAGAAAACTCAATCTCGAGATTATTCCTCAAGGTAGCTTAAATCATATCGCAGTTGAGGCTACACTTAAGGATAGTATCATTACGGCACAACAGCATGACGAAGGGGTCAAAATCATCAAGCAGATGCTAGCCCAAGGAGAAGAAAAGTACAAGTGCTTCCGAGTGGATCACAAGGGGATTCTATGGTTCAATGAGCGTATTGTTGTACCTAAGGACCATCAGCTTCGCAAGAAGATATTGGACGAGGCACATCTATCCAAGTTCTCCATGCACCCCGGCAGTACCAAGATGTACCAAGATTTGAGACAAACCTTCTGGTGGACTCGCATGAAAAGAGAAATTGCAAAGTATGTCTCTGAGTATGACATTCGCCAAAGAGTTAAGGCTAGCCACTTAAAAACTGCTGGTGTTCTTCAGCCTTTAACCATTCCCTCTTGGAAGTGGAAAGATATCAGCATGGATTTTATCATTGGCTTACCCAACACCTCCCAAAAGCATGATTCTATTTGGGTAATTGTTGATCGATTAACAAAGACCGCCCATTTCCTTTCTGTGCATACCACTTACAATGCCAAAAAGTATGCTGAGATCTACCTAGACCAAATCGTTCGTCTCCATGGAGTGCCTAAGACGATCATTTCTGATCGTGGAGCACAGTTCATTGCTCATTTTTGAGAGCAACTTCAACATTCTCTTGGAACCAAGTTAATACGAAGCTCCGCATATCATCCGCAGACAGACGGACAAATGGAAAGAATAAATCAAATCCTAGAGGATATGCTTAGAGCCTGTGTAATCCAGTACGACAAGAATTGGGAGAAATGCTTATCTTTGGCGGAATTTTCCTACAATAACAGTTATCAATCGAGTCTCAAGATGGCTCCGTTTGAAGCATTATACGGTCACCGATGCCGAACACCTTTGAGTTGGTCTCAAACCGGTGAACGTAAAATTTTTGGGCCTGATCTTGTCACTGAAGCAGAAGAAAAAGTGAAGACCGTCCAGTATAATCTAAAAGAAGCCCAATCTCAACAAAAGAGCTATGCGGACAAACGAAGAAAACCATTGCAATTTAAAGTTGGTGATTTTGTATATCTCCGAGTATCTCCTACCAGAGGTATTCAACGGTTTGGCATAAAAGAAAAACTCTCTCCTCGATATGTTGGACCTTTTGAAATTCTCAAAGTCTGTGGATCCGTAGCTTATCGTCTTCAACTTCCTCCTCAACTAGCGGCCGTTCATGATGTCTTCCATGTGTCTCAACTTAGGAAGTGTATCAAAATCCCTACCGAGATCATCGATTCACAAGGCATTGAAATCGAATCAAATCTATCTTATACTGAGCATCCAATCAGAATACTGGATACCAAGGAAAGAAGCACAAGAAGAGAGACTGTCAGGGTGTTTAAAATTCAGTGGAACCATCACATCGAAGAAGAAGCGACTTGGGAAACCGAGTCATATCTTCAACGCAACTTTCCAGGCTTCCTTAGAGCCAGTCCACATATCTAATCATCCGATTTCATCCTATTCCGGAATATCGGGACGAGATTCTTTTTAGGGGGAAAGGCTGTGATATTTCTGGTAATTGGGAATAAGACACACTAGAGTTTAGTGTAAAGTTTGTGTTTGTTCTTGTGAATGAGTTTAAAACCTAAATGCAAGTTACAGGGCATTTTTGTAATTACGAAAAAAAATTAATTAGAGTTCTTTTGTAAAATGTGTTTGAATGAAAGGTAATTGCAAAATGTATGAAGGTTTGTGTTGCAAAAGCAAGTATTTACTTTTAAACCACTGTAAGAAGTGGAATTACCCTAAGGAATCATTTGAAATGTGAAATTTAAATAGGTTTTATTTGAAATTGCATAGTTTGTCGGATTTTGAAATAGTTTCAAAACCCTAACTCCTTTGAAGCTGACCCTTAAAGCAAAGTTGTAGTTCTTTTTAAGCCCTACACTTTTGATTTTGGGCATATTCTCACTTGGGATATGGTTTGAAAGAAAATTTTACTTTACAGTGAACCCCTTGCACTTTTGGAAAATTATGGATAAGTCCTCATCATCTTCCTCTCTCCCCTCCCTCTTTGTTTCACTGCTGCGCCGCCTGTCGCCCCGTCATGGGCGATCTCCCTAGCTGCCAGCTGCCCCCTTCCCGCCCTACCCGCACCACCTGGCCTCCAGCTCGCCCGACCCCGCTGGCGTTTTCCCTGCCCAGCCACGTCGCACCGCCGTCGCCCGGCGGCGCCACGTGACGCCGCCGGCCGCCAGCAGCTACTCTCTGCTCGCCCATGACTCCTCTTGGTCTTGCAGCACGTCCAAGAGCCCTCCTCGACTTCTTTTTACCTCCTCTTTTTCTTCTCCGCTCGACTACCTTCGCCAGAGCTCCACAGCAGTCCTACTCGCCGCCGTTAGCCACCTCCACTGCCCCACGTCCGCAACCCAGTACTCCCCTGGCACCGCCACATCCCACCGAAGCTTCCTAGCTAGCTCTTCTCCATCCTCTCATGTTTACGTCGCCCAAAATGCCGCGCCGGCGATCCTCTCCACCACTGCCGCTCGGTCTCACCGTCGCCCCGGCGCTCCGCCCCCTCTTAACCCTCGCCAAGCTCACCACCAGCACCACATCTACGCGTAGAAGCTTCCTAGCCACTTTCCTATCACCCTCCTGCATTCTGGCCGCCGGAACACCGACGCCGCTCTCGGAACTTCGCCGCACTGGCTTGGAACTCCGTCGAACCATCGCCTCTGAGCCTTTCTTCTTCGATTCCGGTCATCCCCGAGTTCGCCGTGAGCCCCTGAACCTTTTCCACCACTTTCCCCTCGCTGCTGGTGAGCCGCCTCGTCGGAATTTGGCCGCCATCGTTCGGTTCTTTTGTTTAAACCGACCAGGAACCTAATTGCAAGTCTTCTTTTCTTTCTAGGGTCTTTTCTACAACAATATCACTACCCCCCAATTCAAATCTACCAACTTTGAAAATCTATAGAAATTTGTAGAAAAATCCAAAAATTGTCAAACCAGTTTTGTTGTACTCTAAGAGTCTAGCTCTGCAACTTTTGTTACTAAAGTTTAGTTTGAAACTTAATGTTTTAAGTGTTAGTTTAAAGTTTAAAAAAGAGAATCTTGTATGTATCTCTTGCATGCTAGCTTTATTTCATGTAATCTTTGGTATGCAACTTGTATGTGGCATGAGTGAACTTGTGTGCAAATTTCACCATCAGTACTAAACTCTAACTCTAACTGGAACTCATTTAAATTTATGCAAATTGAGCTTGAAATGAATTAAGACTATTCAAGCATGTTTCTGATGCTTCCATGCTTAGATATTTTTACCATATATCTTTCTGATGTTGAGTAATTGATAGCAATTTTTGAATAATTTATAGCACTGTTTAACTTAAGGTTTTGATTTAAACTTGAAATTTGAATTTGATTCAAATACCTTAGTTTCTGCTTTCAAAAATTTATGAAAAATTTATGGCAAGCTCATCTGATAGAAGTAAATACACTCACGAAAATTCAAAGCTAGAGCCCCTATAGATTTCAAACTAAAAATAAAACTTGTTAACTTAAGTTTGAATTTGTTCATTTTTGTACCACTAACCTGTTAGGTTTAAAAATAAGAAATTAATAGAAGCTTTGTATCAACTTCAAGTGTGTGTAGTTAAATTCCTAACCTCAATACTCTTATGCTTGAAGTTATAGAAATTATTTATGTATAATAAGTAAATTTGAATTCTTGGAATTCAAATCCTTTGCTTTGTGGTGTTTTGAATGTGAATTGTTGGATTGCAACTTATCGTGAAGGAAAGTTATTGACTTAATAATCACTTAATTCAAATCATTGTATATCATGTAGAATCAACGACGCTTGAAGACGGAACCTACGAATTGGTCCCGGAACCCGAGCAGGGTATATCTGAAGACCAAGTGAACATCGCTGAGGATCTTAATGAAGCCCCGAACCAAAGTTTGGAAGTTGTTGACATTCCTGACCCCAGCCTCACCCAAGAAGGCAAGCCCCGGTGCATAACCTAGTTTTTCAAATTATGCACTTATTATGTTATATATCTATATTGTGCATTAAGTTTTAGGAGTTGTAATGAAACCCTAGATGCATGAAACTTAGGAACCTATGTAATGTTTTTCCGAGTCTTTACCGAATAGATGCTCTGCTAATAGGACCGGCAGAAGTCGAGTGATTTCCTGTCACCCGCGCGATATAGGAGTTGATTGTTTACCATTCTGCAATCACTATAAGGATAACGGACGGGGTTATGAGTGATTTGCTGTCACTCGCGCGATTTAGGAGTTGATTATTTACCATTCTGCAATCACTATAAGGATAACGGACGGGGTTAAAACCATATAATGATTTGAAAAAATACCCGTCTATGTTGATTTATGTTTGATAAGGTCGCAGTGTGTGGTAGTGGTGGTCAAGTGTTTGAAAGTACTAGCCACATACCGTAAATATGGTACGCGGTAAGCCTATTACCTGATTGGCCCGGCAAGTGGACTTAACCCACCACTCGAATTTTGGTTTTTGTCACACACGCACACTGACGTGTGGGAATACGTTCAACGTAGCGGACGGGAGTACGGCCATACAGTCGCTCTGTAGGCGTACGTCCCGCACAATGAATGTGCGTATGGTCCTGCAGTCGCTTGTGGTGGCCCTGATCCACGCCCCGGAATAAGATGGGAACGGTTGCCCGAAAAGTTAAGTTTCCGAGCGTGTGAGTTAGGATCCCTTGCAAGGTTATGAAATTCGATTCAGAATCATCCGTTTCTTGTGGAGATTGAGACTGCTTGAGACTTCTGCCACATAGAGTAATAACAGTAATAGTTAATGGAATAATTTTGATGGATGCTTAATATCTACCTTGCTTGACTAGTATAGGTGCTTACCTAGAATGGTTAAAAGAAACTAGAATCTGAAAGCTAACATATGAAAGTAAGGACATACTCTTTGTTGCTTTTCAGGAAATGAAAACTAGAGTTGTTCAACCTATCATGGTCTAGTTATGGGCTAAGTATATCCAAATGTCTGGTAAGCCTTGCTGAGTATTAGTATACTCAGCCTTGCTAGTAATATGGTTTTCAGGTATGTCGTTCGTGACCCAAGTGGATAGTCTGACTTGGCCCGGCACTGTTCCGCTTGGCTGGTCCGTGGAATGGGATCCGTCCCCGTCTGGCAATGGCCCTTCGGAGTAACGCCATGCTTTGAGCTGAGTATGGTGCCTACCTCTGCGACGTATGTAGTCGCGTTGTTGTTTTCGCTGCTAACTCTGAATACTGCCTGGTAAACTTGAAGTTTCAAATAATGCTAGTATAAATTTGTATTAGCTTTGAAGTTTCGAATAATATGTAATAATATTTAATTATCCTGTGGTGTAAAAGTTGCGAGCTGTTGTAAGGCTGGACTCGTCTTCATGCGAGGTAAACCTACGTCGATCCTGTGTAACCATGGTTGAATTGGGTGGTGACCCGACAGACCAATGAGTTGTTCTATTTGAAGTGCGTTGAAAGTGGCTTCCTCTTCGATGTGATGGCCTTTGGGTGAGTTTAGAAAACAGCAAAAATTTTGATTTAGATAGCTTTCGGCTTCCCAAGTGGCTTCCTCTTCGGTGTGATGGCTCCATTGGATTTTATACATTTTAACCACTTTTCTTTTAGTGACCCTTTCCTTTTGATCAAGAACTTTGATAAGATATTCAATATAAGAGAGGTCCGGTTCTACCAATATTTCCTTTTGTTCAACAATTTCGGTCGGAACTCGAATACAATTCTTGAGTTGAGAGACATGAAAGATATCATGGATGGCTGCAAGCGGAGGGGGTAGTCGCATTCTATAGGCCACGGATCCACAAATTTCGGTGATTTCATAAGGACTAACATATCGGGGAGCTAACTTCCCTCTCACTCAAAACCTTTGCACACTCTTGGTTGGTGAATCCCAAAGGTAGATATGATCACCAAGTCCAAATTGCAAAGGCTTTCTCCTTTTATCAAAATAGCTCTTTTGCCTAGACTGTGCAACTCTTCGAGTTCTTTTGAAACTCCATTTTGAAGGTGTCTTCCGAGTACTTCGTTGGCTACTTCATGGCTAGGAGGTGCTCATGCCCCGGATAACTTTTAGGTCATCACAAATAATCTTTTATATGGGATGCGATGAAAATCGTACTCCATATGGAGTAGTCCCCGAGCCTTAGGTTGAATCGAAGAACCAGGCTGAGGGTTCATATGTATTCGAGTAGTACTCTTCTTTTATATGGGATGCGATGAAAATCGCACTCCATATAGAGTAGCCCTTGAGCCTTAGGTTGAATCGAATAATCAGGCTGAGGGTCAAATTGGTCTTTAATCTTCTTTGTCTTCCTAATAAATTTGAAAGACAAGTCACTGATGACACGTGTCCCGCAGCCCCCGAGCCTTGAAGCCATATCCAGAATTTGAAAAAAGGATCCAAAAGAATGTGGCATGCATTGTAGAATATTTTTATGAAATTAAATTGATGGTTAAAATAGAGTGATTGGTTTGTAATTCGAAAACTCTTTTTTCGGGATAAAATCTCTAAAAATGGTTAAACAAATAACTTCCCCAAACAAACCCTAAATTACCGCTTAAAAGAAATCTTATCCCATGAAAATTGTTTCAGCTTCCGTGGGGTGCTCCCTAGGCTCATTGCTAGCTATTTAACCACGCGGTGACTTAGGGTTAACCCTCATTTTCACATCCACTGCCTTAGCCCTTTCACCTTCCTCTACTCCAGCGCCGCCGTATTTCTAGATCTAAGATCTAGGTCTGCACCTCCTCGCCTCCTTCCACGCGCAATGTAGTCGCCAACGGTCTCACCCACTTTTGAGGACATCCCAAACAACCAAGCACCGTTACATGCAAATCAAGGAAATGATGCAGAAGATGCCACCCAAACAAGAGAACAAGTGAGTATTGGACCAATTACACGTAGTCGAGCTAATAAGCTACATCACCAGGTTACTTCGTTCCTAGCTGAAACTAATTTCAACATATATGAGAATTTTATACTTCCTAAATGTGCTACATTGATTGTACCTAGGTATACACATGAAGAGAAGAAGCAGGATCGGACCACCAAAACGGACTACCAGATCAGACCAGCAAAAGAAACAGCCATAACTTTTGATTCCCAAAAGCTATGAAGGTCATTGAGAACATTTATGAAAGATTATGAAGTCTACTTTCCAATTCAAGAAACAGCTTGCAATTTGGAGCTTCCAATAAGATTTTATGATCAATTTAGTGATGATCGCTGAGAAGGTCAACGGTCTTCCTAGGACAGAATGTTGGTACAATTTCTCGTACAAGTATGTATTAGTGTGTCACGTTCCATGATACAAGTTATACATTATTGGAAAGCTTATCAAGTCCTCTTTCCATCCCAACAAACGGCACATCTTTTGGACTTCTGAGCAGAGAATAATAACAAGTTTACTGAAGACTACGCAGAAGCCTAGGAGACGCGCGGGAACTAAAGACCACTTCTTGAATGCCTCAACCAGTTGGCCTTCCACCTCCCAAAGTGGTGACTTCAGTTCTTACCCAACAAGGAGGGTTGTTCCTTGTATAAATATCACCTATGTGCTATTGGAAAACAACTTTTGATCATTTGATAAACCGATATAGTATTGAAGCCGCGCTGCTGAGTGTCCTACACACCTTTGTTCTTGCGAGTTCTTCTTGTACTTGTGAGGAATATCTCTCTAAGGTCCCCTAATTTGTGATCTACGGCTTCCAATTCGGCTGCACTATTTTGTGTTGATTAGTCTCGGTTTGTGGTTTTGCGATCGTTCGGAGATCGAGTCGAAGTCCTCAAGGTTTCGGTGCCTCTCTCCCCATCGCTTGGTCGCATTCAACCTAGGCAGGTATAAAGCTACTTATCCGCTATTTCACAGCAATGTTACCCTTGTTCTTAAACCTACCGTCGTGAAGATCGGGCCATCCTTGTGTCGATTCATGTCGGCACCTATCATGTGGTAATCAGAGCTATCATTGTCACGGTAGGTTTTCTTATCATATCATCCACATATCTATCCTTTTGTTTACCATCTTTTACAGTTTCCATCCATCATATATATTTGTTTTGCCATATCCTATAGTCCACTAAAATGCCACACAAAAAAAATCCTATAGCCCTTTGTTGGTACTGATAATCTGGTGCCGTTTACATTCATCTAGTTGTTGGTCATAATTTTTTTAGCACTGTGTTCCTATCTTTTCTTTATCCGCACCCCATAGTTGCTATCTTGTGTTTGCTAAAAACAAAAAAAAAGGAGATCAGAAAGAAAGAGTAAAAAAAAGAAGGAAGAATATGAAAGGGGTGATATTGTGGTTTGTGCAATTGCAAGTTCTAAATTCAGAACCACAAGTTTGTGGTGCTTGTGACAGCAACGTTCTCATATTTTGAGTGGTTTACGCACTTGATTTTTTTAGTACCATAGCCTCCCTTGAATAGCCATCTACAACTCCACAAAAATCTGAAACCGGACCTCTCGTCTTGTAATCATTTCGATCGCTTAATTACAGCTGCGGTACTGCCACTTTAGCACACCCATAGTCCTTGAGAACGAGTAAGAACATTGGTAAGTAAGAGATGAGGTTGTTAGATTCCATAAATTTTACCTATTCCACTTTTTCTTGCACTGTTCGAACATAGCAGGATCTGATGATTCGAGTGTTCATGGTGGTTTCAATGGAGAAGAAGAACCCCGAGTTGCGTGAGCTGAATTACGCCAACTACGGAACTCACTAGGCCATGGAGAGGATGTTTAATGAACGTCTTTCTGTAGGAGGTGAAAGGCCTCCACAACATGAAGAGTTTGATGAAAATTCAGGTTTTGGAAAATGGTTTTCATGACCGTTTTGGCATGGTCATCGTGGTCATTGTAACACCCTAATTTTCAATTTAGGAGTCTAAAATAATTTGCTAGATTATTTTGCAGGATCGATAAGGTTCTCTTTAATTTATTTTGATTCTAGAATATTTACCGTGAATTATAAATAATCTACTTATCCATAAACAGAATTAGAAGGAAAATAGGTTTTGAGCATTCATGCTGCATTGCATTGTTTTATTTATTTGGATTCAGTGAATTTAAATTTCCAAATATGAATTCAATTGAATTGTGCTTATCATATTATTTTAAAAACTTTTCTCTCGTTTTCCTTTCCTTCCCCTCTCTTCCTTTCTTTTGACCCGACCCAATCTCTCTTTCTTTCTCTCTTTTCCTTCTATCTTTTCTCTTTCTCCTTTTCTCTCCTGCGCGGCCCAACCCGCTTGGCCCAGACCGGCCTGCCTCATCTCTCCTCTCCTCCCCTCCCTCTTTCTGTTGCCGACAGGCGGACCTCACCTGTCGGGGCCTTCCCCTTCCCCCTCGACCGAGCTGGACTCGAGTCCAACCTGGAAGCGCTGCCTCTCGGTGCCACCTTGGCCCGCACGCCAAGGCTCTCGGCCGCCCCTATATAAGCGCCGCCAAGACCCTCCCTTGACCCTATCCGGCCGACCCTATTGCAGCCGCCGCCTCCGCATCGCTCAAACCCTATCCACGCTGAGCTCACCGCCGCCGCACCTCGGTCGCCATGGTCTCGCCGCCTCGCCAGCTCCCCTTGCCGGTCCCTTCTTTCCCTCTCTCTCGCTTCATTGCCGTGGCGATTTCTCGCCGGTGTACCGTTGCGCCCCCTCACCTCCGTTCGCATCCGCAAAACTCTGAGCCGACCCCGCCATCGAGATCCTCGAAGTGCCCTCTTTCCCCTCAACCAACCCGCGCTTGAAACCGAGGCCGGAAGCTCGATTTCGAGCATGTCCAGCGAGCTGCCGCCGCCGCCGCTCGTCGCCGGCAACCCGCGCCGCTGCCCGTTCCGCTTGCTCAATCTGCACCATCGGATCCAAATCCGACGGTCTAGATCCGATCTACACCACCGGTCAAAACCTAGCGTACCGGTCAACCCTAGCCTTTTTTCAAAATGGCCCCTCTATTTTTATGAAATCAAAAAGCAGTCCATGCTAGTTCAAAAATATTTGCAAAATAGTCCTTTTTTTATTTTGTTTTAGCCTTTGTCTTTTTCTAAAATCTAACCCGTCGTCCAAATGTCTCTGTTTTCAAATCTAAACCATAGATTTTAGGTTTATTTATGTTTTAGCTCTTGATTTCTTCGTTCAGAGCTTGTTTTATTTTAAATCTTTTACAAATAAGCCTATGGGACCATGTTCTAGCCGTAACTTCTCCGTTTTAACTCCATTTTTATCGATTCTTGCGCTCACGCGATTCTTGCAATGTGTACAGTAGCTTTACAACCTTGTTTGGTTCTGTTTACATTGTTTGTTGTACTATTTCTTATTTGTTGTACTTGTTTGCTTGTATGGACTTGTGTGGTGTGGTAGACGGTGCACAGTTCGAGGATCCGCAAGACCAAGGTTTTGAAGATGTCCCTGAGCAGCAGTAGTGCTTTGAGAAAGGCAAGTGGTCCTTGATCATTCTTCGATCCCAATAATCTTAATACACACCTTTATTTTATATGCATGCATGAGTCTATAATTTTATGGATCCTAAACTAAGGATATGCCTATTTTCTATTGTACTTCCTTGATTAAACCTGAATTGTTTACTTTATGTTGTAGCTATGCTAGTTGCTCATCTACTTGGACTATGGTTGGTTAACTTGGAAATAATGCTACACTTGTTTTACTTCATGTTCTGGAATACTTTATGGTGATAATTATAAGATCATTATTTTAATTGGAATACGGAGAATCACCTAGGAAAATAGTGTAACCACAATACTACATAGTTTTGGCCTTGGCTAATTAATTAGAAACTTTAGCTTATGATAATCTTACCGAAAGGGCAAGAGGGGTTGCACTATCGGGTATAGCTCGGTCCTCTTGAGGTTATGATATGGTCTTGGTTAAGGCGTCTTCCTCATTAGGGAGAGTTATGACCGCTTTGACTTAGAAACCTTAGCGGATTGTCATAAGTTAGGGAATCTTTGTAAAGGCCTCGTAGTGAGTCCCTGCCACTCACCTCGGAAGTGTTTAAGGGCTTTGTAAACCTGGGCATGAAGGGAAACATGAGTTTTGAGTAAAGTGTACAACCTCTACAGAGTGAAAACTGATATATTAGCCGTGCTCACGGTTAAGAGCGGCTTGGACCCTCACATAATAATTGAACTTGAAGATGATCTAAATTAATGTTATTTATTTATATTGTTGTTACTTAAGGGTTTTGGTATATACTTACACTTAGTTAATGCTTGCTAAAGAAAACTTGACCAACTAAAAGTACTTATCGCAATCAAATCATATCAGCTATTTCTTAAAATTGGCCTTGCATGTCATATAATTTACACCACTTGCTGAGTACCAACCACAAGTGTACTCACTAATGTTGTAAAAGCTATAGAAAGCTATAGCGGGCTATAGCAAAAGCTAAATAATTTAGCGGAATGATAAAATAATCAATAATCACATATTAAATTATAAGCATTATTGGTCTAACACCAAAAAATAAACTCTAACATATCTCTTAACTGCCTAACGGTGCCCATGCTACATTGTCTAAAGTCCACAGTACATTCATTTATTTGTATCGATTCTTTTCACCGCATCTTTGAGTGAATGACACCACTAAAATCTACTAGCAACTTGACATTTAGCGCTGCTAAATCTCACAAAAGCCACTTTAGTGGACATTTAGCAGTGTTACATCTCGTAAAACCCATTTAGCGGACGTACGGACAAATGTAGCATAGCATAGCGGTAGATCTTCTTAAAAGCTAATAGCGGGCTATAGCGAAACTACAGAGGGCTATTTCAACATTGGTACTCACGCTTGCTTTATTAAAACCGATGCTGCTAGAAACAAGATAATTGTCCGGAGTTTCCTGAAGACTTCGAGGAGTTCTAGGCATATGCCTCCAAGTCATCTGCCTGTGAAGTTGAAGTTCCGCTACTAGTTAAAGATGTTCATTTGTTTGCTTAAGATTAAGGCTTTTGGTCATGTAATAAAGTACTTTAACACTCTCTTCCATTATGATATTGTTTTGAATATACACTTGTATCGTCTATCATATGTGTGTGAACTTGATCCTAGCGTACATATGAGATGCATCTGGTTTCTTCTTAAAACCGGGTATGATAGAAGTGGTATCAGCACAGTGTTGACTGTAGGATGTTAGCCTAGTTAGTAATGGTCGAAACATAAGGCTTATCTTGTTCAGTAACCTAGCTACTGCCTGGTTGCTTTTGAAAATTACTTATTTCTTGATTATATCACTAGCATCTCACTCTTGTTTTCATGCTTGCGTCACAAGTGTGTTTGCCTATTTTTCCAAACTCCTTCTTGCTTTAAGATCGCTCATAGCTCTTTCTAAATATCCTCTTTCTTGCGCTGTCCTTATTTTTCTACAGATGGCCAGAACCAGGTAGACCGCCCGCAAGAGCACCCGTGGACCACCCTGTCAGATTCAGCACCCTTAGGAGGTGCATGTGCAGCAACGGGAGCAGGAGGTGCCCGCTCCTTAGGAGGTGCCCACACAGGAGGAGCCTATGCAACCAGAGGACGCCCCAGTGCTCGTGGAGTTCGAGGAGGAACCCTAGAAGGAGGATGATGATGACAACCACTGTGGCTACTATGGAGGAGGATGGGTGGACACTGAGACTGAGGTGGAGCCCATGGATCTGCCTGAAGACCACCCAGACGATGCACAGGATAGTGCTGATGAAGACGCCGCAGGAGGAGACGGCGCCGATCCAGGCACCGCAGGAGGCGATAATGCAGAAGATGGTGGTGATGACCCAGCTGCACCAGATGGTGGTGATGATGATCCAGATGATGACCCAGAGCCAGCCGCTGTAGCAGATGTGCCGCCACCAGAACCCCATTATGAGAAAGATCTACACTACTTGGACTTTGCTGAAGGTCCATTCCCAGCATTCTATGGAGGGCCATACAAAGAATTGGCTTTCCACTGAGGCCACACTATGAAGCCTACGTGTTCAAGAATGCTCAGGAAGAGGAGGAGTGGCTAGTGTCAGTGGTGATCAGCATTCCGGATGAGATGTGTGGCAGCCGGAGGGAAGTCTAGATGCACTATGATGATGTGCCCAGGAAGACCTTGGATGTAGGGACCAATGAAGCTACCAGGAGGGCTCTCTATTCACCCTACCATGTCTACCTGGATGAGCTACAGGACACAGAGTTCCAAAAGTTCCCTTGCCGTAGGAAAGGTGCCACCAGTGCACAGATTCCTGTTCCACCCCCTGGTGAGGGAAGCCTGCTCACAGACACCACACACGAGTTGGTCGCCGCCCTCAGCACTGACGTGGATGCCGTCGGGTTAGAGATCCAAGAGGTCAAGAGGAAGCTGAGGAAGATGCTCAGAGAGAAGACGATTCTGGAGGCCCAGCTGAGGGGAGATCAGGAGCTACTCCAGAGTAAGACAGCGATGAGTGTGTAGACTTCTGGGCAGAGTCACCTCCCCGCAAGCGTGCCCACTACGGAGAGCTCGGCTATCGCACCCTCTATCGTTAGAGATGCTAGATGTAGGAGTTTAATTTAGGAGTGTCCTTAAGAGTCTTTTTTGTAATTGCTAGTTCGAACGTTCTTTAGAGTTTGCTTAGTCTTAGTCAGTGTGCTTGTGCCTTGTTTTGTGAGAACAATTCGATTTGGATCTTTGTAATGATTGCGATGAATTGTGGAGTGACGACCATAATTACATCAAGTTTTAAATAAAGTTAGATAGTTTAGTAAAGCTTGGGGCTATCTATTTTATTTTACTGCCTCTATCTCACCCTTGTTCCTATCCTTTTTCCATGATTTATTTCATGAGTCTTATTTTTCTAACCGATCAGATGGTGAACACCAGATCCGGATCAGGGGTTGATCAGCCTGACGTGCCACGTCAAGGGAGAAGCAACAACTCCAATCCAGTTTCTTAGCAGAATCAGCAGCACCAGGCGCCACCAGCAGGGATGGAGCAGTTCCTCGCCTCCCAGACTCAGCTGCTGACCAACATGGTGAACACTATCGCCAACATGCAGGCCCAGATGAACCAAATTGCACCACCGCCACCGCCAACACCACCAGTTAGAGACAGACACAGGGAATTCGTGAGTCACAAGCCCCCTTCATTCTCTCACTCACCTGACCCTCTGCAAGATGCTGAACATCATCCAGTGTACTAATAGGGAGAAGGTCATGTATGATTCAGGAAGACTAGAAGGAACGCTGCAGATTGGTGGGATGATTACACCGCAGCTCATGACACCCCCAACACCATCACCTGGCAGGAATTCAAGAACAAGTTCAGAGAGCAACACATACCCAAGGGTTTGATGAAGCTCAAGAAGCTAGAGTTCCTTGCACTAAAGAAGGGAGTGATGGACAAGTTCATTCAGTTGTCCTGCTACTCCCCCGCAGACGTGGCAGATGATGAAGAGAAGCAGGATCACTTCAGGGATGGATTGATTGCTCCTATCAAGTATCTGCTGATGGTGCACACCTTTGAGAACTTCCAGAAGATGGTAGACAACACTATCATGGTGGAACATGCTCGCAAGGAGATAGGCGAGCAGAAGATGAAATTTGAGTCGCCGGGGCAGTTCAGCAACAACTCGTGCCCCCGCTTCGTGCCCCCCAAGGGACACCTTACCACACCGGAGGATAGAATGTCAACTTCGGGCAGAATCAATACCAGCGCCCCAATCAGCAGAACCAGTAGCAGCTGGCTCAATGTGCTGGTCAGTCAGTGCAGCGCCCTAGTTTCCCGCAGAATTGCGAAAACAACTCCATTGGAACACGTGTGAGAAACAACACTCATGTTCCCACTGGTGGTAACACATGGTTCAGGTGTGGTGAGACTGTTCACTATGCCAACCGTTGGCCTAAGGGAAATGCCTAGAACACTCCAAGTCAGTTCAATAACAGTGGACAGAGGCAGACTCCACAACAGCAGCAGCAACCTAGAAACAACAACCAGATACCACAGAGCAATAAGGGCCAGCAGAACTACATCCGTGGGTGTGTGAATCATGTGGCCGCGGAGATCGCTCCGGAGGCTTCGGTATGTTCCTAGTCAACTCAGCTCCTGCATCAGTTTTATTTGATTTTGGAGCATCGCATTCCTTTATTTCTTCTCAGTTTGTTGCAAAGCATGGCAACCCTATGCATACTATGTCAAACCACATGCTAGTTAGCTCACCTGGGGGAAATATGAAAGCCATGTACCAGTGTCATGGTGTTAGTTTCAAGATCATGGGTAGGGATTTTTGTGCCAACTTCATAGTGCTGGATTCTAGTAGAATTGACGTCATACTTGGAATGGGGTGGTTGAGCAAGGTTGATGCAGTTATTCAGTGTGTCAAGAGGTCAGTGCTCCTCACTAGCCGAGATGGTGAACAGTTTGAGTTTGTTGCAACACTTTCATCCGCAGCAGACTGTGCAGTGAATCAGCTGAAGGCAGGTCCCCCTATATCATTGCATTCACGGGTGCATAGTGTGAGAAATATCATCGTGATGCATATGACAAGATATATCACAACAACAAAGTGGAAATAAACATTACATCAAGTCATGATCGACACAAGAGCAATAAGTTCTAAGATCACACTAGCATAGCAAGGTCATGAATAAGTCTTACGAATTTAAAGTCTCACTTGGCACACCACCACACATAACACAAACATGAAGTCTCACATGTCCACAAGCACAAGAGTTCAAGGTTCGATTCAAGGTTCAAGCTACTAGATACTAAGAAAGATAGATAAAGCTTAACATCCACCATCCATTTAGCATATGGTGAGCTCACTCCCCCTTTGGCATCGAGCGTCAAAAAGGAGAGGCCCTGCCATAGCCATCACTCATCATCATCATTGTCATTGTCGTCATGTTCCTCTTCTTCATCCGTATGGGTGTTAGCTGCGGGCACATCCTCTTCTTCTTCATCATCGGACTCCTCACGCCCACCCAAGTCTTCTTCAATTTCATCATCATCAACTTGAGGGGCACCAAATGTGGCAGAACCGCACAAATTAATCCGGCTCAAGTGCGCTAACCATCACCATAAAGGCAATCCGGGCTGACTCGCACTTAAAACGGAGTAACTTGACAATCTGTTGGGTAACATCCCGATGCAGCCACTAGAATTTTGATCGAAACAAAGCATACATAAAGCCCACACGAAGGCGATCCCAGAGTTTACAACATTCCACAAATTTTACTTCACAGAGTCCAATACTAAATTATTATTACAAACTGAGTTCAAAATCATAAACAAAGTACTTCAGAGTTCAAGTGCAGCGGAAAATAAATGACAATCTAGCGACAATACAAGACATCATGATGAAACCCATACATGATATTCAGCATTATCGTCATTGGCTGGGAATGTATTCCATTCCACCGACCAACCAGGAGGCAGAGTACATGGCCAAGTCAAACTAGTGACCATGTCCTCAAAGGTCTCACATGAAAATAAGCCACAATCAAGGCTGAGTATACTAATACTCAGCAAGGCTTACCCGACTAGTGGAATATACTTAGCTGACTCCAAAACATGCAAGGCTTTTGGCTTAAAGGGTTTGTTTTGACGAAAAGCATCTAAAAGTGAGTCCTTGCTTTCAAATTTTAGCATCAAGTTCTAGTTGATTAACCATTCTAGATAAGCAACTATCCAACATCACACATGGTGGAAAGAATTAATTTGAACATCCATCATCATTGTTCCACTTCTTACTCTATGTGGTAAAAGGATCAAGCAGTCCCAATGTCCGCGAGAAACGGACAATTCGAATCCAATTTCTTAACCTTGCAAGGAAAACCTAAACACATGTCACGTGGTTACTCCCAGAGTCACACATGCAACTTTTCCCATCAATTCCTATTTCATGGAACAGGGCCACCCCCCTCGAGTATAAAGCCCCAACAGTCCTTCGTGGTGGCTCTGCACTCACCATGTGGTCACATGGGACCGAAGTCAAGAGGGTGGGAATAAGTTCACACCCCGGTTCAATCAGGTACTTAGTTTACTGATTACCAAATTCTCAGCATGTGATTAGTACGCTCAAACGCTTGACCACTACTACCACACATTCCGACCTTAGCCATTTTGCTACTCAGACGGGGCCTCAATCATTATCTTGAATCCATAAACTGCCCCACCTATCAACCTTATGATTCCAACATAAATAAACAAACAACTCCTACATCTCGCGAGTGACAGGCAATCACTCGACTTTTACTGAATTCCTATTAGCATGGCATCTAGCGTCCTACACATACTAGTATTCAACTAAGGTTCCAAATAACTCCTATACATGGCAGAACCGACTGATTGAATCCGGCTTAAGTGTGCTAACCATCACCATAGAGGCAATCCGGGCTAACCCGCACTTAAAATGGAGTAAAACGACGGTCTATCAGGTACCATCCTGATACAACCACTGGAATTTTGATCAAACAATGCATACATGCAACCCACATGAAAGTGAGCCCAGAGATTACAACAATCCACAAATTTTACATTCCAGAGTTCAACAGGAATTATTATTACAAATCAAGTTCGAAAATATTCATAGACAAGTACTTTTAGAGTTTAATAGTGCAGCGAAAAATAAACTATAGTTCTAACGATGATACAAGATATCATAATGAAGCCCGTACATGACATCGTTCAGTGTTATCATCGTTGGCCAGGGACGCATCCCATTCCATCGACCAACCCGGAGGAAAAGTACACGGCTAAGTCAAACTAGCAACCATGTCCTCAAAGGTCTCACCTAAAAACAAAGCTAGAAGCAAGGCTGAGTATACTAATACTCAACAAGGCTTACCCGACTAGTGGTATATACTTAGCCGACTCCTAGACATGCAAGGCTTTTGACTGAGGATTGTTTTTGCCAAAAAGCATCTAAGAGTGAGTCCTTGCTTTCAAGTTTTGGCATCAAATTCTAGTTGATTAACCATTCTAGTTAAGCAACTATCCAGATCACGCATGGTGGAAAAATTAATTGAGCATCCAACCGGATTAATCATCATCATTGTTCCTCTTCTTACTCTATGTGGTAAAAGGGTCAAGCAGTCTCAATGGCCGTGAGAAACGGACAATTCAAATCGAATTTCTTAACCGTGCAAGGGGAAACTTAAACACACGTCACGTGGTTACTCAAAGAGTCACACGTGCAACTTTTCCCCTTTCTTTCGGGGTTGTGGATCAGGGCCACCCCCTTCTAGTAAAGAGGTCCACGAACCACAGAACGATGCCGGGTCGTGGCTGCTCTTGCACTCACCATATGCCCATGGGAGGGAAGTCAAGAGGGTGAGGGTAAAATCCACTCGCCGGATCAATCAGGTACATAAGCTTACCGATTATCATATTCTCGGCATGTGATTAGTATGTTCAAAAACTTAACCACCACTACGACACACCATGACCTTAGCATTTTTGCTAAACAGAAGGGGCCTTAATCATCAATAGGAATATCGTAATATAGCCCCGTCCGTCGACCTTATGATTTCAACATAAGTAAAACAAGCAACTCCTATATCTCGCGAGTGACAGGAAATCACTCGACTTTTACCGGAGTCATATTAGCATGGCAATCTAGCGACCGACATAGGCTAGTGTTCATATTATAGGTATCTAGGATCACGCATCTTGGGTTTCAAACCACTCCTACAAAATTAATGCACAATATCATATATATATAAAAGTTGCAGAAGTTTTAAAAAAAGGGGTTATGCTCCGGGGCTTGCCTTCCTGAACAAAGCTAGCCTCCTTCAGAACTTTGGTTCGGGTCTTTGATGACTTTAGTTAGATTGATCTGAGCTTCACGCTGCTCACTCTCAGGCTCCAGCACCAGCTCATAGGTTCCTTCAGCGAGAGTCGTCAATTCTATATGAATGCATATGTATGAGTTGTCTTAATGATACAAGATAAATAACTATTTTACTATAAAGTTGTAATTCAACAAAACTCAAGTTAAGTTGTAAAGCACTTTATTTTCTTTTCCTTGGATAGTTATTTATCAAGTAGTATCTAGATTAACTAACTTCATTAAGTAAGTGAGGGGTTTTGTCATTTCATAAACGGCCATTTTTCAAAAGTAAGCATGGTTTAAAAATAAAACAACTACTAGAGATAGTTTCTGGTGTTGAGATTTTTATGTAGAGCATATTACTTAAGTAAAAACTCACTGTAAAATTTCCAGCCATTTTCATTTAGCAGATTAATCATGAAAAGTACATTAAACAACTACTGCTTGGATCAAGATCCATTTATACAGAACAAACTAGGTAAAAACTAGTGCTCAACATTTTACTGAGAACTCCTAAACTTATGGTGAGTCTACTATAAATTTTTCAGGTTTTATTATGCAAGTTACGGAGCATAGAAAATAAGTCAAAATACATCTACATTAATCAAGATTTATTTCTATAGGAAGTTCCACAAAGTTTCTATATCTCAAACTTTTCCAACATGATGATCCACTCAATGGTAGTCCGTGATTAAAATTTCTCATTTTTCTAAGCAACAAAACTAGTTACTTTGATTTAAACATATGGGCAAGTTAGACAGAAGTAAAAAGTTCCAAACTTTGTCCATAGCATTTATGCATCAAGGTTACTCTACTGTAAAAGTTTCAACCCTAACATATCAGTAGAACAGCAAGAACAAATAACTCTAACAAAATAGCACATCAAACAAGGTCCAACAAAAACTACTTATAGAAACTTGTTCTGGTCTTGAGATATTTACACAAGTCTTAACAAGCAGAGAATAGCTTACATTCTAAAAATCATCCATAGTACTATCCTAGATCAAGAGATACACTTATGGGCTATTTAAAACAAGATTAATTTTAGATCAAGTTATATTTTGTAACTTGTCATCCTTCTATGTAAAAGTTATAGGATTCATCAAGAGGGTCACAACAAATTTTAGTTTGTATTTTTCTAATTTTTTATGATTTTAGATTGATTTTACAATTGACAGCCTCTTGAAAACAAAAGTTAAATAAAATAGAGTTCTCGTAGATAGGTCCCAGGATCTAGCAGAGAGGATCCTAAAAAGAACTTGGTGACTGCAATGCAGTCTCTGGGTAGGGTTGGGTGTTTTTCAACCAAAATCCGACGAGGAGGCTTGCCGGCGGTGAGGGGAAAGAGGTGGGGAGCACGGGGACGATGAGGGCTACCTGTAGGTGGGCTCGGTTGGGGTTTGGAGATGGCCGGAGTTGGGCTGCCCGTGGGAGCAGTGGGGCGGCAGCGTGGAGGTGGCTCGCTGGCGGCCGTCCGGTGAGGCAGGGGCAGTGTGGGGAAGTCGGGGACTTCAGTGGGCCATGGGAAATTGATTCAGGGTCTTGACTCGGGTGGAAGTGGAGCGGAAGGTGGGGCTCAACGGTGAGGTCGAGCGACATCGCTAATGGCGCGGTGATGGTGGTACTCGAACACACGTGAGCAGGGGCTCGGTGCAGCCCTTTTATAGGCGCACAGGGAAGGGGAGGAGGGGCTGGGCGCGGCCAGGACAAGGCCGCGGCATCACCGGTGTGTCGTGGCTCGGTCGTCGGGAATCGACGGCCACGTGGCCAGCGCGTTGGGCATGGGTGGATTCAAGGCAGGGGAGGGCGATTCGGCCGTGGGCCTGTCGGGGCGATGTCCTTTGCCGTGGCTCATTGGCAGGCATCGCCGACCAGGTGGCCGGTGGCCGCTGCCCCTCGACTGGACAGAACAGGGGCGGGAGAGAGAGGAGAGTGAAGGAAGAGAGAGAAGGAGTGAAGGCCCAGGTTCAATTGATTTTTTCTCAAAAGTTTGCAAAGAAACTTTGAAATCTGCCAACATCAAAGTTGTAGGGAATTTGAAACTCTGCGACTTTTATTTTGGATCAAAGTTCATTTGAGCTTTAGTTTAGAAGTTATTTTAAATTTAAGACTACTAGGATTTGAATTCCTATTCATCTCATGTGTTTAAAATTTGAATTTACAAATGGTGTTTAAAGTACACTTTGTAAGGTACTAAAATATGAGTGTGTTTTTATGCTACATTTTTTTATGACAAGTGGAGCATGTATGGTTATGAACATATTTATGAAAAACCTTATACGTACACATACATGCACATGCACATACACATTCATACACATGCATATGCACACCCGTAATTAAATGCATTATTTCAATGATTCTTGGTTATTATGCATGATGCTATGTTTAGGTGTTCTTGCTTAGGATTTTAAACACCTAGGGTGTTACAGCCTTCACCCTTAAAAATAATCTCGTCCCGAGATTCGGATAAGTACGCCTAGTGTGGAAAGTGCGTGTACCTTTGGGCGAATTTAGAAAACCACATAAATTTTGGTTTAAATAGTTTTCAGTTTTCCAAGTGGCTTCCTCTTCGGTGTGATGGCTCCATTGGATTTTTTTTACATTTTAACCACTTTTCTTCTAGTGATCCTTTCCTTTTGATCAAGAACTTTGATAGGATACTCAACATAAGAGAGGTCCGGTTCTACCAATATTTTCTTTTGTTCAACAATTTCGGTCGGAACTCGAATACACTTCTTGAGTTGAGAGATATGAAAGATATCATGGATGGCTGCAAGTGGAGGGAGTAGTCATACTCTATTGGCCATGGGTCCGCAAATTTCAGTGATTTTATAAGGACCAATATATCGGGGAGCGAACTTCCCTCTCACTCCAAACTTTGCACACCCTTGGTTGGTGAAACCCGAAGGTAGATATGATCACCAACTTCAAATTGCAAAGCCTTTCTCCTTTTATCAAAATAGCTCTTTTGTCTAGACTGTGCAACTCTTAGATTCTCTTGTATTACTCTTACTTTTTCCTCTGCCTCGATTACTGTCCAAATATTTTACGTTCTCCGGTTTGGGACCAACTCAAACGTGTTCAACACCTTCGACCATACAATGCCTCAAACGGTGCCATTTTCGAACTTGCTTGATAGCTATTTTTGTATGAGAACTCTGCTAGAGGTAAGTATTTGTCCCAACTTTTGTCATAATGGATGACACAAGCTCTAAGCATGTCTTCGAGTATTTGATTTACTCTCTCAGTTTGCCCATCCATTTGAGGATGTTAAGCTAAGCTTTGAATCAGTTTGGTGCCAAGAGAAGCTTGTAAGTGTTCCCAAAAACATGCTATGAATTGAGCACCATGATCTGAAATAATCGTCTTGGGTACTCCATGTAAGTCTTGGGTACTCCATGTAAGCAAACAATGCGATCGAGGTAAATCTCGGCGTATTTCTTGGCAGTGTAGGTAGTGTGTACCGGAATAAAATGTGCCATTTTTGTGAGTCTATCCACGATAACCCATATGGCATGTTGCTTTTGGGAGGTGTTGGGCAATCCAATAATGAAATCCATACTTATATCTTCCCATTTCCATGATGGTATAGGCAAGGGTTGAAGTGTACCGGCTACTTTCAAGTGGTTAGCTTTAACCCTCTGACATGTGTCACATTCTGAGACATACCTGGCAATTTCCCTTATCATTCTAGTCCACCAAAAGTTTTGCCTAAGATCTTGATACATTTTGCTTCTACCCGGGTGAATAGAGAACTTGGAAAGATGTGCCTCGTCAAGAATTTGTTTCGAAGCTCATGATTCTTTGGAACCACTATGCGAGATTCAAACCATAGAACTCTATTCTTGTCTTGATGAAAATATTTATATTTCTCTTCCCCTTGGGAGAGCTTTTTCTTGATGATCTTTACTCCCTCACCATTTAATTGGGCCATGATGATTTGATCATGAAGGTTGGTTCAACAGAGATATGATTTAAAGTACCTTGGGAAATCATTTTCAGATTGAGCGTCCTCATCTCACAACAAAAGTGTTTCATTATAGAATTTCACAGTTAAGCAATGGCAATGAGATTTGCGACTGAGTGCATCCGCTACTATATTGGCTTTGCCTGGGTGATAATGCACCTCGAGATCATAATCTTTGATTAACTCCAACCATCTTCTTTGTCTCATATTCAGATCGGCTTGGGTGAAGATATATTTGAGACTTTTATGGTCAGTGTAGATATTGCAATGAGTGCCCATAAGATAGTGTCTCCATATCTTTAGGTCATGAATGACAGCTGCTAGCTTGAGATCATGTGTTGGATAATTTTGTTCATGAGGTTGAAGAGCTCGTGAAGCGTAGGCAATGACTCAGTTATCTTGCATAAGCACACAACCAAGACCAGTGTCGGATGCATCAATAAACATCAAATGGCTTGGTGTTATGGGGTGGAGCCAAGACAAGGGCTGTAGTCAAGTGTTCACGAAGAGTGTGGAAAGCTTTTTAACTTTTCTTGCTCCACACAAACTTCACCCCTTTGTTCAACACTTCCGTTATAGGTTTAGCAATTCTGGATAAATCCGGAATAAAGTGGCAATAACAACCAGCTAAACAAAGAAAACTGTGAATCTGATGGATGGAGGTGGGAGGTTTCCAATCCATCACCTATTGTACTTTGCTAGGATCAATGGCTATGCCTTCGCTGGAAATAGTGTGGCCCAAAAATTTTAAAATCCCTAGCCAGAATTCACACTTGGAAAATTTAGCATAGAGCTGATGGCCTCTGAGATGTTGGAGAACAATGCGCAGGTGCTCCACATGCTCTTCCTCATTTTTGGAATATATCAGGATGTCATCAATGATGAACACAACGAATCTTATCAAGTTCGGGCATGAATACCGAATTCATGAGATTCATGAAGTAGGCAGGAGCATTTGTGAGACCAAAAGACATGACCAGATACTCATATAGCCCGTTCGTGTGGAAAAGGCAATCTTAGCGATATCACATGGATAAATCTTGATCTGATGATAGCCAGAGCAAAGATCAATTTTTGAGAAGACTCTAGCTCCCACTAATTGATCGAAGAGAACATCAATGCGGGGAAGTGGATATTTATTTTTGATTGTCACCGCATTGAGAGGTCGGTAATCCACACACAGCCTCAAACTATCATCCTTCTTCTTCACAAATAGGGCTGGGCAACCCCAAGGCGATGCACTAGGACAAATGAAACCTTTATCTAAAAGTTTCTGCAGTTGTAGTTTCAATTCGGCCAACTCCTTGGGTGGCATTCTATAGGGTCTTTTTGAGATAGGTGTAGTGCCTAGCTGTAGTTCGATAATGAACTCAATATCCCTATCCGGTGGCATTCCTAGCAAATCATCCGGAAAAACATCGGCGATTTTGACTCCTTCCATAGTGAAAGCACAGGAACTTATGCATTCCCGAGAAGGTAGGTAAAGAGTAGTAGCTCCGTGACTGGGTGAGTTTATTTCCATATCTCAGGAAGAAATATCTAACATAACTCCGTGTAGAGCCATCAAATTCATCCCTAAAATAATGTCCATGCCTTCAAGTGCCAAAAGGATAAGGTCGATTTTGATAGTTTTACTACCCAACTTGATCGGTACGTGCCTTATGATTTGGTTGGAAGCAATTTTACCACCCGGTGTTGATATCATGTATCATGTATGACCCTTTTGTGTGACAAAAATCCAAGCCCACTTTTGCACCAAATTTTGCACTAATAAAACTATGGGACGCACCAGAATCAAATAATATGATTGCAGGCTTGTTTTGGATAGATAATGTACCCAACATCACTGGTGCACCTTCTAGAAGATCAGCAAGTTTAGTGAAATTGATCCTTCCTGCTGAACTTTAATAGTCCATGTTTTTCCCTTGTTGTTATTGTTCTGATTAGAACATTGCCCTGATTTGGTGGCCTAGGCTAGGGGCATTCTCGTGCAAAGTGGCTAGAACTCCCACAATTAAAGCAATAATTTGTGTTGCTCGAACGAGCTGGCTACTGAGCAATCGGCCTCAGTCTGCTGAGGCATAGGGGGTCGTGCAACGCCGTGCTGTTGTGGGGGCTTGAAAATCCAACGCCCTTGTTGAGGGGCCTTCTGAGGAGCTTTAGAAGTAGCATTCTGCACCAAATGATACCTCTGTGGCGGAGCACTAGAGGGTCCAGCTGGTGCCTTCCTCTTCTTTTCATCTCAATGAGTCATGATGCAATCTTCCTAAGTGATGGCCAAGTTAACCAGCTCATTATAAGTGTCTACCTTGATAGGGTTTAAGTGGTCATTGAGCTTCGTACTAAGGCCTCTGCGGAAGCGATCACGCTTCTTAGCATTGGTGTCAGCGTGATAGCCTGCATACTGACAAAAGTTATTGAAAGCCAGGACATACTAGGGTATGATCCGGGTACCTTGAGTAAGAGCCAGAAATTCATTCAACTTCCTTTCTATAAGCCCTTCTGGAATATGGTGGGCTTTGAATTGTGACATCCAAGTAATAAGGGATATAGACTCTGAACTCTAGTGTGAAGTAGGTATGTCTGTTATGGGTAGTACTAAGGGCTAGGGGTGTATTTGTAATTTCTATACCATATAGGCCTTTAAGTGTAAGATGGGTGGATTTGAAGGTAGCCTTGAAACCTAGGAGAGACATAATATTAGATGTTAAAGTTATGTTATCATGAGGAAAACAAGCCTTTGAGTAAATGTGGGGGCCTATTTGTAAATAAACAAAAGCTATAGGGTCTTTTATGCAATTAACTGTGGAATAGAAGTAACTTTCATGTTTACCTGAGGGCCTACTTGTAAAAATACTAGTTATCATGAAATTTCATGGATGTTTGCAAATATGTCAAAAATTTGATCAAAACTTTGTTTGGTAAAGATAGGGGTAATTTAAATTCTACCTTGATTCAAAAATTCAACTTGTAATGTTGCAAACTTTGGGTTTTTGAATTTGAGACCTAAAGCAAGTTTGTAGAGCTTGAAAAACTCTACAACTTTCATTTTGAACTTTTCCTCATTTGATCTTTGGATCAGTGAGACTTTTTAGTTTTCTAAAAAAACCTTGAACTTTCCAAGTTTTCCAAATCAGCCCTTGGATTTCTTTCCCCCTTCTTCTACCTCTGCACCCTCTGCTCTGCTGCTACCTGCTCTGTCGCCGGCGCAGGACCTCCCCCCTGGCCGCTGCCCTGCTCTCGCCGCCGTTCAGCTCCTGCCCACCCTCTCCCCACGCGTCCCCCCTACTCCTGCCGCCGCTGTAGCCCTTCCCCGGTGTCTTCCCCCGCGCGCGCCACGGTGCTCCCGAGCGCTCGCTGGCCGCCACCTCACCGCCTGCCGTTCTGGGCGCAGCCGTGCCCATTCCTTTCTACTCCCTTTTCCAAGCGTTGTCATAAACCCGACCACACTCTCCCTTCCTTCAGTTGCATTGCTCTGTCCTCTTCCTTGCGATCACCAAGCACCGAGCCGCCGCCGCACATCCCTCACCGAAATTCGCCGTGTTCTCTCCACCCCGTCCCAATTCTCTCAGCCAGTCGCTTCGCCACCTCCCCCACTAGCCCTCCGACCGGAGCTGGTCCAACCCCGGCCTCCCCTTCGCCGGAATCGCTCCCAGCCCGAGCCGCCTTTCACCGGAGCCGCCGAGCCCGACCTCACCGTCGGTAGCTCTCTCCGCCTGCTCTCCGATTCTCCCAGGTACACAGATCGACTCCCCACCTCCCACTGGTGCTCATGCATGCTTCCTTTGCCCGCGTTCGCCGGCCCTTCACGAGAACGCCGGAGCTCCGATGCGGCCGCCGCAGCTTCTCATCGACGGCCAAGTTTCACTGCCACCCTTCAAGCGTACCCCCTTCCGGTGTACTCACCGAGTCCCGTAGGTCGTGCTTAGCCCATCCTCCTCGCCGGAAAGCTCACCGCCGGCGAGAACACCACCAAAGCCGACCGGCCGGCCGTCACCAAGGTCGGGCAGGGACCCATTTGCAATTAGAGTTCTTATCCCAGGGGCCCCAGCGCAAAGATACTGAAGACCCCCCCTAAGTGCTTTGTTATTTCATGTGATGCTGCTGCTATTTTGTAAAATTCATAACAAACTGTAGAAAAATCCAAAAATTACAAAACTAGTTTTACTAGAAACTAGATTTTAAATCCTACAACTTTTGTTAAATGAGTTTGGTTTGAATCTGAATATTTTTAAATCTATTTTAAATCTAAGACAAGGGAGTATAAGGTCCATGGCTCCTACATGTTGACTTTGTTGATTGTGATTTTTGATATGCAATTTCTATAAATGATGTATGAATTGATGTGGAATTTTCAAACCTAATTCTGTTTTATAACTTAAATTCTTTTAAGTTGATCAATTCAATCTGTTTTGAAATAGAATTAGCTAAGCATACCCTTTAAAGCTTAACTAATTAGGTCTCTTGGTCATAATCTATTAGGTATGCAAGTGATTTATGATTAGATGTTCAAAACTTTATAACTCTATTTACCCAAAGTTTAAATTCAAATTTAAATTTAAACTTAAAATATATTTTAATGCTTGTTTTTAGTTAATTCAATGATGTAGTCCTAAGTTTAACATAAGTTATAAGTTAAGGCTAAAATTTCCTTTGTGTCGGCAGTTCTTGAGTGTTAACCCTTTAAAGTGTAATTTTGCTGTGAATTAAATGAAAGAGCGTACCTTCCTTAATTCTATATTTTTGCATATCATGTAGAACCATTTACTCTCGCCGATGGTGACTACGAGCTAATCTCGGATCCAGCCGTAGAAGTTTCTGAAGGCCCCGAGAGCACCATCGAAGGTCTAACTGAAGCTCCGAACCAAAGTTTGGAAAACCTTGATCCTACTGCCCCCAACCCTACACAAGAAGGCAAGCCCCGGACATAACCCACTATTTTAATTACACTGCAATCTATATCTATTTATGTAATTCTATGCATTAAGTTCTTAGGAATTGCTTGAAACCCTAGTTGCATTTCCCTAGGAACCAATGTATTGAATATTAGCACTTGAGTCCGACTAGCTGCTATGCTAATAGGACCGGTAGAAGTCGGGTGATTCCCTGTCACTCGCGCGATATAGGAGTTCTAAGGTTTACATTCCTGTTATCATTATAAGGAGGATGGACGGGAGTTTTGTGAGGTATCATGGTTGAGATGATACCCCATCTGTGTTGTTGAATTTGATAAGGTCGCAGTGTGTGGTAGTGCGGGTTAAGCATTTGAAAGTACTAACCACATGCCGCGAAATATGGTAAGCGGTAAGCCTAGTAACCAATCGGCCCGAGGAGTGGACATACCTCCCACCACTCGTCTTGCTTCTTCTGGTTACTTAGTTCAACGTGTCGGAATACGTGTTGCGAGGGCAACCAGGAGTACGGACATGTAGTCGCGCTACAGGCGTACGTCCTGCACTTTGGAAGTGTGTATGGTCCTGCAGTTGCTTGTGGTGGCTCTGATCCACGAGTCGGATTGAAAGGCAAACGGTTGCTTCGGAACGACCCTTTGGTGTTCCAAGCGTGTGAGTTAGGTTTATCCTTGCAAGGTTGAATTCGATTCAGAATCGTCCGCTTCTCACGAAGATTGAGACTGCTTGATCCCTTTGCCACATGGAGTAACAAGAGAAATTTCATAATCATCAAGAATGATGTTTGACCAAAGATTATACCATGCTTGCTTAGATATAGGTGCCTACCTAGAATGGATAATCAACTAGAATCTGAAAGCTAAAAACTGAAAATAAGGATCTACTCTTTGTTGCTTTTCAGCTGAAAACTAAACCCAGAACCATTACAAGCCTTCATAAGTCTAGTTACATGGCTATGTATTCCATGAACGGGTAAGCCTTGCTGAGTATTAGAATACTCAGCCTTGCCTTATAACTTTTATTCAGGTAATCCTCCTGACGACTCAGCTCTGCCTGTACCGTGGCCCTATCCTCTGCCTGATGGTTGGTCCGTGGAGTGGGACCCGTCCCCGGCCAACGCAGACCCCTCCGAGTGATGTCTTGCAAGGGCAAGCGTGACATCTGTACTGACGACGTGTACAATGCCATACTTTAAACTCCGCTGCATGACCTGAAACTTATGTCTGTTTTGTAATAATTCCCCTGGTTGGGAAAGTTATGTCACTTTTAAATACTCATGTAATATATCTGTCTGTGATGTAAATTGTGCTGGCATTTGTATCTCTGGACTCGCCTTCGTGCGGGGTACCTTGTTTGATCCTGCATTCGGTGGTTTTTCGGGACGTTACCCGACAGGCCAAGGGATTATACCGTTTGAAGCACGTTGGAGCCCACAGAAGTGGACTCACGTACTTGAACCGGTGTAATTCAAGTTGGTTCTGCCACATGAATGCATTCTTGAATTCCTCCCAAGTGACAACATGATCAGCTAGGAGCATAGCAAAGTAATTATCCCACCACAGACATGCCGTACCACGAAATTACTGCATGGCAAAATGGGCCTTATTTGCATCGGAACATGGCACCACAAGTAGAGAAAACTTGGACTCGATTGTGCGAATCCAAGCATCTGCATCCAAGGGCTTCTTCGTCTTGTGAAATAGAGGGGCTGAGTGCGCAAGAAGTCCAGGTAGCCAGCAACTTGAGGTTGGTGGACATTGTTGGTGTTTTTCCACCATGCCCACCGAGGGATACCCCCAAGGTGGTGAGTTTGTAGGTAGTGTGTCGCCGAGATCAGGAACTCGAAGGTGCAAGGAACACAAAGTTTAGATAGGTTCGGGCCACCGAGAGTGTAATACCCTACATCCTGTGTGGTTTGTATTGCCTTAGGTGGTGATCGGATGGTCTTCTTGTTTGGAGGGGGTCCCTATCCGCCCTTATATAGTTTGGGAGGACAGGGTTACATGGAAGTCCTAGTCGGACATAAGCCCAGGAGTCCTACCCGAGTACTTTTCGGGTAGTTTCCTATCATCTCTAACTAGTTTTACTACTGTATAAGTAGTCCTACTACGCTACGAGTAGTTACAACAGATGTAGGGCGTGGGCCATGTCCCATCCCTTATCCTAGGAAATGTACGCTATGTGTGCAGTCTCGTGGGCCCGGGTCTGACAAGCCCTCGAGCTCTACGTAGTCGAGTACTGCAGGCGTCCGAGTACTTCTGAAGGTGTCTTCGAGTTCTCCCAAACTCCATCTTGAAGGTGTCCTCTAAGTACTTTCTTAGCTGCATCGAGGCTGTGAGGTGCTCATGCCCCGAGTAGTTGTCAAGTCTTCTTTTACATGGGATGTGATTAAACTCATACTCCATATGGAGTAGCCCCCAAGCCTTAGGTTGACTCGCTGAATCAGGCTGAGGGTCAATTTAATCTTGAGTCTTCTATCCTTATCTTCCAAAAGATTTGAAAAATTAGTCGCTGATGACACGTGTCCCGCAGCCCCCGAGCCTTGAATCCAAATCCCCAAGGTTTGAAATAAAGGATCCAAAAGAATCGTGGCATGCAATATAGGACAGTAACGATTTGATGGTTAAGATGGCCAAATTGGTTCGGAAATTCGAAAACCGCTTTTTTCGGGATGAATTCCCTGAAAAATAGTTAAATAAATAACTTCTTCAAAAAGCGCCCTAAATTACCGCTCAAATCAGATCTTGTTCCCTGAGTCAATGGCTAGATATGACCTCTGGGTTAAAAATTTGAAAATCCCCTTATTTCGAATAGAATCCCAGAAATAATGGTTAAACAATTATCTTCCCGAGATAAATCTTCAAAAGCCTCTTGAATCGGGATCTTCTGAGTAGTTTTACAGGGTCCAGCCTTGAAGCATGAGAGCTGTCACTGAAAATATGCTGAGTGCCCTGTCGCATCCAGCCCCCGAGCCTGGGAGCTAGATAAGTCGCATAGTATGTGCCTAGTAGTCGGTGGCACCAACCCTCGAGCCTAGGTATTTGGCCAAGTTGCCGCTGGATCTTGAACAGTCGATGAAGCCGTCTGGTCGGAGTCGAATCCGACTAGATTTGTAGGCGATATGAGTAGTCAAATTAGTCGAACACGCGTAAAATTAGTCGAAAACTAGTAAACGTCTTGTCTTGGGAGCGAGGCCCCTTCAGTAACATAGGATACTAGTCGGAAACTAGTAATGTGTTACTCGAAGTATGGGAGTGAGGCCGCTTCAGTAACATAGGATACTAGTCGGAAACTAGTAATGTGTTACTGGAAGTATGAGAGCGAGGCCCCTTCAGCAAACTTCTGCATAATACCAGTCATAAACAAGAAAAATGGAGTTGTACTGGAAGTATGAGAGTGATGCCCCGTCAGTAAACTTGTATGCAATACCAGTCGTAACCAGTAAAATGGAGTTGTACTGGAAGTATGAGAGTGAGGCCCCTTCAGTAACATAGGACACTAGTCGAAAACTAGTAATCTGTTACTGGAAGTATGGGAGCGAGGCCCCTTCAGTAACACAGAATACTAGTCAGAAACTAGTATTCTGTTACTGGAAGTATGGGAGCAAGGCCCCTTCAGCAAACTTGCACGTAATACCACTCATAAACCAGTAAAATGGAGTTGTACTAGAAGTATGGGAGCGAGGCCCCTTTAGTAACATAGGATACTAGTCGGAAACTAGTAATCTATTACTGGAAGTATGGAAGCAAGGCCCCTTCAGCAAACTTGCGTTTAATACCAGTCGTAAACTAGTAAAACGGAGTTGTACTGGAAGTATGGGAGTGAGGCCCCTTAAGCAACACAGGATACTAGTCGGAAACTAGTAATCTGTTACTGAAAGTATGGGAGTGAGGCCCCTTCAGCAAACTTGCGCGTAATACCAGTCGTAAACTTGTAAAATGGAGTTGTACTGGAAGTTTTCATCTCCAGACGCCAATAGAAGATGTCTTGGTTGGCTAAGGATGAAAACAGCATAAATGCTCGATATTCCAGGAATTAGGAACCTCCTGGCCATTAGGGTACTGTAAGCGATACGACCCAGGTCCTGTAACCTTGTGCACAATGAAAGGCTCCTCCCATCGTGAGAGCCCGGTTTCATCCTGGATTCGTCAAAAAACCATATCTCCAATGTTGAAAGAGCGTCGTTGAACGTCCCGGTTGTGGTAACGACGGACTCCTTGTAAGTAGCGGGCCGACTGGAGCAAGACGTTGCATCTGATTTCCTCAACTGAGTTAAGTTCAAGATGTCTTGCGCTGATAGCCTAGCCTTCTTCGTATATCTCTAGTCGACGAGACTTCCACATGACATCAGCTGGTAATATAGCTTCAGACCCGTATACGAGGAAGAAAGGTGAATGTTCTGTGGCTTTGCTTGGTTGTGTACGAAGCCCCTAGATTACTGATGAGATCTCGTCGATCCACTTGCCGCCCTTTTTCCTGTTCTCATCATAGAGTCTTTTCTTCAAGCCATCAAGAATCAAGCCATTGGCGCGCTCAACCTGGCCGTTGGCCCGCGGGTGAGCCACTGAAACATACTTGACCTCAATGGCACTGCGTTCAAAGAAATCCCAGAACTAATGTGAGTGGAAATTGGATCCCAGGTCCATGATGATGGTGTTGGGGAAGCCGAAATGATGCAAGATGTCGTAGATGAAGCTAACCACTCGATCAGCAGAGAGCGTTGTGATTGGCTTGTACTTGATCCACTTGGTAAACTTGTTGATGGCCACCAGCACGTGAGTAAAACCACCTGGCGTAGTTGTCAAAGGCCCTATCATGTCCAGGCCCCAGCATGCAAATGACCATGAAGGTGGTATGGTGATAAGGTTGTGAGGCAGGACATGGGGCTGTTTGCTGAAGAACTGGCAGTTTGTGCACCAGCGAACAAGTGCTTCGGCATCTGCCAAAGCAGTCGGCCAGTAGAAACCAGATCTAAAAGCCTTGCCGACGAGTGTGAGAAGTAGCATGGTTCCCGCACACGCCTTCGTGAATCTCCTGGAGTATTTCTCTGCCCTCCTTTGTGCGAACACACTTCTTGACTATGCCTGATGCTGATCCACGCTTGTACAAGTTATCCCCAACTAGAACGTACCATTTGCTGCGCCGTAAGATGCGTGTAGCCTCAGCGTTTTTTGGGTCAACACCGGGGGGTAGTTTGTGCTCCTGGATGTAGTCGATGAAGGTTACCCGCCAATGGACCTCGATCATCAAGACCTCTCGGTCGGGTTCCTTTGGACCCTAAATGATGGTACTTGGATCTGGTGTCTTGATGATGGGTGATGCAACTCGTGAAAGAAAACTCCTAGTGGGACGTTAGCTCGATCAGAACCCAGTCTTAAGAGCACATTCGCTCCCACAATGTTGTCGCGGATCACGTGATGGATATCCAGCCCAGAGAACTTGTTCTCGAGCTTGCGTATTTTCGTGACGTACACGTACATGGTGTTCTTGTTAACTTGTTGGACCACCAACAAGGAGTCGCCATAGACAAGCAGTCGCTTGATGCCCAGAGAAATTGCCAGGCGTAGCCCGTGCAATAGCGCCTCGTACTCGGCTTCGTTGTTGGAGGCCTCAAATAGTATTTGGAATACGTACTTGAGTTGCTCTCCTCTCAGACTGATGAAGAGTACTCCCGTGCCACCACCTCCAAGCTTGAGTGAGTCTTCGAAGTACTTGACCCAATGCTCTGGCTGGTTGGCTGGGGCTTCCACTTGGTTTTCTCGCCACTCCACCATGAAATCGACTAGTGCTTGCGACTTGATGGCCGTCCGGGGCTTGAAGTCAAGGGTGAGAGCCAACAGTTCCACTGCCCACTTGGAGACGCGCCCAGTCGCGTCCCGATTGTGGAGGATCTCCGCCAATGGGAAATCAGTGACCACCAAGATGTTGTATGCGTTGAAATAATGGCGAAGCTGTGACACTCAGGTAATTAGCATGGTCACACTCTAGATTTTTTTTAGTGTGTTGTTATGTACAAAAGGTGGCAAAAGTGTAATTAGAAATTTCAGTGCTAAGGGAAAAGGGTTACTTATATAATTATATTTAAATTAAGGTCCTTTTGTGCTAAATGGGTGAACATGGAGGGTAGAATTCAAAAGTATGAGGGTTGTTTTGCAAAAATTAAAAACTTGTGTTTAAATCGCAAAAGTAGGTGAAACTACCCTTTGGATAAAAATGTGGTGTAATTTTAAAATAGGATTTATGCAAAGTTTAGAAATCTTGTTAAATTTCAAATTACTTGCAAATCCTTAGCTCTTCTATGGATGAACCTTAAAGCAAAGTTGTACATTTTGAAAAACCACACACTTTTGCTTTTGGGCCCATCTCCATTTGAGCACTGGTTGGAAAGTTATTTATACATTACAGAAGGGTCCCTGCTTTTCTCTGAAATTGCGTTTAGATCCTCCATCGTCTTCCTCGGGTCCCCGATCTCCTCTGCCTCTGCGCGCGCGTGACCCGCCGCCGCCGGCCGCTTCCCGAGCTTCTGCCGCTCTTCCACACGTCGCCCCACCCTTCCTCCCACCGCCGCGCCGCCTCCGCTGTCCTCCCTTCGCCGTGCCACGTCGGGCCGTTGGAGCAGAGCAGCTGCCATGCATCCGAGGGCACCACCGGCGCCGCCCGTCGTCTTGAGCCCGATCCCGTGACCACCTCTCCTCTCCCTCTTTGCTACGAAGCAATGCGCTGCTATAAAGCCGATCCAAACCCCTTCCCCTCGCCTGTTCCCTCTTCTTCCTCCTCGCGACACGAAGCCGCCGTCACACTTCCCGCTTGACCTCCAGCCCATCCAGGTACTCAAGTCGACTCCCCGCAGCTCACTGGTGCTCGAGCGTGCCTTTCTTGCTCATGTTCACCGGCCCTTCACCGGGAACGCCTATGACCCGACACGGCCGCCGCACCTCCCCTTCGTCGGTCGTGTTCCACCGTCGCCCGTCGTGCACCTCTCCTCCCAAACAGCTCCCTGGGTCCCGTAGATCCTACCCGGTCAGCCCCTCCCCGCCCGTAACCTCACCGCCGGCGAGAACGCGCCGGGGCCGATCGGCCGGCCGCCGTCGGGGCCTGGCAGGGGCATATGTGCAAGTGTTTTGAGAGTTCTAGGGAGCCAGGCGCAAATATACCAAGGACCCCCCCCCCTTTTTGTGGTTTGTTATTTCATGTGAATAATGCTGCTGCCTTGTAAAATTCATAGAAAACTGTAGAAAAATCCAAAAATTTCAAAATAATTTTGTTGGAAACTAGATTTCAAACCCTACAACTTTTATTAATGAAGTTTAGTTTGAAACTAAATATTTTTGAATCTATTTTAAACTTAAGGTTAAAAGGTATTTTGTACATAACTTGTACATATTAGCTTTGTTTCTTGTGATTTTTGGTATGTAACTTCTATAGGCCATGTGTGAGCTTGTGTAAAAGTTTCAAACTTAGCACTATTTTGTAGTTTAAATTCTTTTGAATTTGGGTAATTCAAATTTGAGAGGATTTGAAATTAATTAAACATGTTCCTTAAGCTTAATTAATTAGATCTTTTTGTCATAATCGAATGTGTTGATAATTAGTCTATAATTAAATTTTCAAGACTTTATAATTCTATTTACCTAAGTTTTGAATTTAAACTTGGAAATTTGAATTCAAATTCAAATGTCTTAATTCCTGTTTTCAGTAAATCCAATACTATAATCATAACTTAATTATAAATGATAATTCAAGGCTAAACCCCCTTGTTTCATGAGTTCATGTGTGTTAATTATTGGATTGCAACTTTATCGTGAAATAAAATCTTTAACTCAAGCACCATCTCAATTAAATTGTTGCATATCATGTAGAATCAACGACGCTCGACGACGGAGACTACAAGTTGGTCTTGGGACAAGACCAGGGTTTTCTGAAGACCCGATAAACGTCGCCGAGGATCTAACTGAAGCCCCAAACCAAAGTTCGGAAGTCTCTGACATCCCTGCCCCCACCCCAACTCAAGAAGGCAAGCCCTGGTGCATAACCCAGTATTTCAAATTACTACATTATGCAATTCTATACTTATATATTATATCTTGCATTAAATCTAGGAGTTGAGATGGAACCCTAGATGCATAAATCCTACGAACCAATGTATTGTACCTGAGTCCTTATCGAGTAGATGCTCTGCTAATAGGACCAGTAGAAGTCAGGTGATTTCCTATCACTTGCGCGTTATAGGAGTTGAATGTTTACCATCTTGCAATTACAATAAGGATCATGGACGGGGTCATGTGCAGTAACATGACCTGGAAGTTTACCCCGTCTGTGTTGATCAAAGTTGATAAGGTCACAGTGTGTGGTAGTGGTGGCTAAGCGTTTGAAAGTACTAGCCACATGCCGAGAAATATGGTAAAGCGGTAAGCCTAGTACCTGAGTGGCCCGGCAAATGGACATGTCTCCACCACTCGACTTTTATTTTATGTTTACACACACCGACGTGTGGGAGTGCGTTCTGCAAGGCAGACAGGAGTACGATCATGTAGTCGCGCTACAGACGTATGTCCTGCACAATTGGTGTGCGTACGGTCTTGCAGTCGCTTGTGGTGGCCCTGATCCATAACCCGGAATATGAGGAAAACGGTTGCTTCGGAACGATCTTTGGATGTTCCAAGCGTATGAGTTAGGTTTACCCTTGCAAGGTTGAAACTCGATTCAGAATCGTCCGTCTCTCGCGGAAATTAAGACTGCTTATTTCTTCTGCCACATAGAGTAAGAAGTGTAACCATAAATGAAATAATCATGGTGAATGATAATCTCTACCTTGCTTGCTTAGTGTAGGTGCTAACCTAGAATGGATAATTACTAGAACATGAAAGCTAAAATTTGAAAGTAGATCATAGTCTTTGTTGCTTTTCAGCTGAAAATAAACCCAGGACCTTTATAATGCCTTCATGAGTCTAGTTACGGGCTAACATATACCCAATCTCGGGTAAGCCTTGCTGAGTATTAGAATAATCAGTCTTGCTAGTAACATTTTCAGGTATAAGTTTCGAAAACACCACGGATAGTTCTGCGTGGCCAACTTCTGTTCCACATGGCTGGTCCGTGGAGTGGGATCCGTCCCCGGCTGGCAGTGACCCTCCTGAGTGACACCAGGCCTTGGGCTGAGCATGGTGTCAACCTTCGTGACATGTGTAGTCGCGTGTTCTTTTCCTTCCGCTGTGAGCATGGACAAGCTTTACAGCTTGTCGGTTTAAACACTGTTTGTATAAGTTTTACTTTGGGTTTGAACCAGGTTTGTAATAATATTTGCATATCTGTAAATTAAAAGTTGATGACCTGTATTGTGATTGTAAACTCACCTTCGTATGAGGTAAACCTGCTTCGATCCTGTTGAACTGTGGTTGTATCAGGCGGAGACCCGACAGACCAATGGTTGTTCCGTTTGAAGTGCGTTGAGTTGTTATCGGCTGTATAGCGATGACTAGCGCACTTGAACCGGAATAATTCAGGCGGTTCTGCCACAGCAGCTTCCTGGAAGTGATGAGTATACCGTAGAGTAGTTTCTGAATTGTGGGGTAATGAACCTATACCAATAGCATGGTCTTCCTTCTGGCGCTCCACACCAATAGCATGGTCTTCCTTCTGGCGCTCCACCTTGATTGCCTTACTAACGATGTGAGTAGTCGCGGCGATGTAGAGTAGCAGGTTCTCGTCTGGTTGTGGAGCAGTTAGGATGGGGGTTGACTGCAAATGATGCTCGAGATCTTGCAACGCTTGCTTTGCCTCCTCGGTCCATTGGAACTTGTCGTGGCGCTTGAGTAATTTGAAGAAGGGTAGCCCCCATTCCCCAAGTCACGAGATAAATCTGTTCAAGGCCCCCATACAACCTGTGAGCTTCTGGACATCCTTGATCATTTGTGGAGCATCCATGGCTGTGATGGCAGTGATCTTCTTCCGGTTTGCTTCAATTCCTTGGTGACTAACGATGAAACCGAGTAGTGTTCCTTGTGGCACGCCAAAGATGCACTTGGTTGGGTTAAGCTTCCATTGAAACTTGCGTAAGCTATTGAAGGTTTGCTCAAGATCAGGGATGAACTCGTCGTGGGTTCTGGTCTTGATAACCATGTCATCCACGTAGGCTTCAACATTGCGATGTAGCTGATCAGCAAGGCATAATTGGATGGCCCGCCGATAGGTGGCTCCTGCATTCTTCAACCCGAAGGACATGGTTTTGTATGCATATGTTCCAAAGGGGCTGATGAATGCCGTTTTGATATGATCTTCTTCCTTGAGAGCGATCTGGTGGTAACCCGAGTAGCAGTCGAGGAAGGAGAGCAGAACGCAGCCAGCCGTAGAGTCGATGACCTCGTCAATGCATTGGGGTTAGGTTTAACCCTCGACTAGGTAGGCCTCCGGCTGGAGATCTCCATCTCTGAGTCGGTGAGCTTTTGCGCGGCCGTGAGTACTTCTGCAGAAGGCTCTGGCACGCGTGATGTCGCGGCGCACTCAATCGCCTCCTGGTCGCTGTCGTACGACTTCTTCAGGTCATCGCGGAAGTGAGTACGCCTGTCTTGCGTGGCATCTTGAGTAGCAGCTAGATGTAGTGGGGCACAACCATGAACTTGGCCAATGCTGGTCTGCCGAGGATGGTGTGGTATGACGACTCGAAGTCGGCCACCTCGAACTTGATGTATTCAGTGCGGTAGTTGTCCTTCATCCCAAAGGTGATTGGCAGAACCACTAAACCGAGTGGTGTAGTCATGTTTCCCAGGACGATGCCGTAGAACGGAACCCTGCTAGGGGTGAGCATTTTGGAGATGTCTAGACCCATCTTCTTCATAGTACTCGCGAAGAGGAGGTTGAGGCTACTCCGGCCATCAATGAGTACTCGGGTCAGCTGTGAGCTCGCCATGACAGGATCTAGGACGAGCGGGAATTTTCCTAGCTCGGAGAAGTTGGTCCATTGATCATCCCTGGAGAAGAAAATCAGGACCTCGCTATATCTCAGAGGCTTTTGTGTGGCAAGCTCTACAGAGAGGATTTCGTGCAGGGTCAACTTCTACGCAAGCTTGGAGGGGAAGCTGCCATCTCCACCGAAGATGACGTTGATGATATTCTTCATGTCCTGGAAATCTGGAGCCCCCAACTTGTCACCCTCATCGTCGTCTTCCTGGTCCTTTCGCCTTCGAAGAGTGTCTGTCGAGACTTTAGGTGCATCGGACATTGTTTGTGCAGGAGTTTCTCAAACTGTGCGTCATTGCTCCCCGACTTCTTGCCACGTGGATTGCGCTCCACAGGCGCGACTTCTTGGTCTGGCTTGCGCTTTCGGGGGTTTCCCGAGTGGTTCCGCTAGCCCTTGTCAAAGTGGTTGTTGCCGTTGCCCTGCTTGTCGCTGTTGTGCTTGGGAAAGCGGTCGTTCTCCTCGTCCTCCTAGTTAGCTCATCATGCTATCATGTCATGTAGCTCCACGGCAGTAGTCGGGCGGTTGCGTCTGAAGTCATGGTACGTGTGCTTCGAGAAGAGTCCATTCTGGAAGCAGCGAATGACGTCCTCGTCAGTGATGTTGGCGATGGTGGCGCGCATCTTGAAGAAACGCTGTGTGTAGGACCTTAGGGTCTCGTTCATCTCTTGCTTGACCTGGGATAGATCATGGCAAGTGCCTGCTCTGATCATGGATCCTAGAAAGTTGTTGATGAAGGCCTGCTTGAGGTCCTCCTAGGAGTTGATGGAGTTTGGCTTGAGGCTTTCAACCATGTAAGGGGTGCGGATTCCAAAGCAACTGGGAAGTAGAGTGCTTTGGTGGAGTTGGATCCCCCTGAGACCTCGATGGCAATGGAGTAGCTTCGGATCTACTGGCGTGGGTCCGGCTTGCCGACATACTTGGGGATTGCGACTAGTTTAAAATCCTTGGGATAGGATTTTCAGTGATGTTGGAGGTGAAGGCGGGGAAGCGGTCGTTGTCGTCGTCGTCGTGGTACCTGTCGGGATGGTCCCTTCTCCTTGCCTCAATGATGCACCATGCGTCATGGCCATCATTGATCTTCTGCCTGAGATCGATCATGGGAGCGTTGTGAAGGCTGGCCGTGGGTGGAGCTTTGCCTTGAGGCCTTGCATCATGCTGGTTGCGAGGTAGGCGAGTAGATTGTTGTACTTCTTGCTCAGTGTTGCCACACGCGAACTGGTGGCCCATGTTGCACTGGCAACTGTCGTTCCTCCAATTCTCGAGGCCTCCTCTGGGGGTGCGACTGATCAACGTAGTGTCACCATGGCGCTCAGACCTCGAGGGCAAGTTCCCAGTGGAAGACACTGAATGTTGCCCATCGAGTTGCACAAGCGCGCGCTGGGTTAGATGCTACAGCCTTTGAATCTGGGTTGGGTGGTAGTTGTTGAGCTACGAGCGCTGCTTGTGCAATGGCGTCAATCGGTGTACGATACTCCCGATCCATAGCTGTTGCGAAAGCGTTGTTGAGGTTCCTTTGGTACATTGGATTGCGAGCATGATTTCCCATGTTTCACCTGCGCTGGGCGCGCTTGGCATTCTTCAACCGCCGGATCCTTCTGTGCTCCTCGTTCTCATCCTGGGGGCGTCCGCCATAGGCTCGTCGGTAGACACATCCGTGAGTAGTTCGTCATCGTAGATGGGACCCAGCTCGTCATCATCCGCGTTGCGAAAGGAGGCCATGTAGACTTGACGATCCGGCAAGTTGTCAGCTGTATGGCTGTACTCAAGTAGCTCTATGCTACTGTCTCCCTCTTCCGCGATGGGAGAGAGAGGTTTGCCCTCCTGGAAGTGCAGTTCCTACATGAATGCCACAAGGAGGGAGTCGTAGTCGAGTAGTTCAGAGGGCTCTTAGCCCTTCTAGTACACGAAATGGCCTTGTGGCGTAGATGTTATGGTTAAACCTAAATGATTGCCCAAAAATGATTCACGGTAGTCATCAGGTTGCGAGTGGTTTTCAAGAGCGGGGGGCCCCCAACAAGCGATGGCTCCCTCATCTCCGAGTCCTCCTCGGCTCTGGCTTGAAGGTGTAGTACTAAACGATGAGTACTCTTCGTTGGAGTCCGAGTAGTTGTCGAAAACGGGGGGCCCTGAAAGGTGGTGGCTCCCTACATGGTGATCAGATGATCTTCTTGTTTGGAGGGGGGGTCCCTGTTCGCCCTTATATAGTTTGGGGGGACAGAGTTACATGGAAGTCCTAGTTGAATACAAACCCAGGAGTCCTATTCGAGTACTTTTCGGATAGTTTCCTATCATCTCCGACTAGTTTTACTACTGTATGAGTAGTCCTACTATGCTATGAGTAGTTACAACAGATGTAGGGCGTGGGCTATATCCTATCCGTTATCCTAGGAAATGTACGCTATGTGCGCAGTCCCATGGGCTCGGGTCTGACAGACATTGTGCTCACCCCGCTGCTGCTGGAATCACTGAAATGCTTGCTGCCCTTGAACAAGCTGACGGAGCAACTTGGTCTGTGCGGCTATTACTTCAGCCATGTTGGGCGGTGGTGGCGGCTACTGCGGTTGTCCGATACCACTAGCACCAAAACTGCTCGGGGTGTTGCGGATCCCTTGAACCATCTGCAATGTGCAAATTTTTCATTATTTCGGGAATCCATAATACCTCCAAGACTGAGTGTCATAAGTGCGGAAGATTTAGAACTCAAGGACTCATAGATAAATTATGGATAGAATACTGCCGGTTGCAAGAAAATTCGTAACTCCCAGTCTGTTCATCCAAACCCTTACAAATTTTGGCAGTGACTAGAAAATTTAGTGGCCTACAACTTTGGTATTCAACTACACCTCCAAATACTATGAGAACATCTATGACTACTTTGACTACATTCCTAACTACTACAACTATATCCCCGACTTCTTTAACTACACCTCCGACTACCCCGACTACATCTCGATTACTTCCACTATACCTCCGACTGCTTCAACTACATCTCTGACTACTACGATTATATCTCCTACTGCTTCAACTATACCTCCGACTACTACGACTACATCTTCGACTACATAGCATCTTTGACTACTTCGACTGCATCTCCGACTGCTTCAACTCTATCTCTGACTACTACGACTACGTCTTTGACTGCTTCAGTTACACTTCCGACTACTACAACTACATCTTTGACTACTTAGACTGCATCTCCGACTACTATGACTAAATCTTCGACACTTCGACTATATTTCCGACTACTTCAACTACACCTCCGACTACTACAACTACCTCTTCGATCACTTCGACTACATCCCTGACTCTCCATTTTGGTGGTTTTTCAGTGGACATAGAGCTAGTGTTTTGATCACCAGGGAAAATCTACTTAGCCAAAAATTTCCAAATTTGAATAGTAGCTGATTGAGTAAGTTTGCAACAAGTTTGATATTGAACACTTATGTAGAAAACTTAACTAAGAAGGTCTAAGAACTTATTGGTAACAGGAGTGCTCAAAACAGGCAGAAAACTGAGGTGTGGAAGTTTCTAGTGTTGCCCACTGAGTACTAGTCCAAAAATTCTCAAAATTTAGCAGCAGAAAGGGGGCAAAATGTGAAACAACTTCCCTATTGAGATTTTTTTCAGATAAGGTCATTTCATAAGCCTAATTAATTCCTTTATCTAGATATGGCAGAAAAAGATAGATTTCTAGATAGCCCTTAAGTGAGTGCTCAAACTTGCTCTAGTGCAACTTACTCCCTTATAAACCCAGAACAATGTTTCATTTAATTTTCATGTATGATCATGATGCATGCATGTCCTATTCATCCTCATAAAGCAAAACAATTGCCAAATAGATTTGGTCTTATGTGGTTAATTTCGGTAGCATACATAATACGTCTGTCCTTATATTAACTAGCCGAATTTTTCTAACCGTTCTTAGCTTAATGTAATCGTGGTTAGTGTACCTGCAGAACATTGACATAAAATAAATTGAATCTTTCATGCCAGCACTCATGAAAGTGTCCTCATACATTACCGCTCACTATAGTAGCAGCATCCATGCGTTCGACACTGCATGGACAGTGATTCATATGTTACCTTGATAACGTATTCACTTCCCGTATAAATCGCCTTACGGGACATTTGTACGTCGAAGCCACCGTACGTGCAACATATTTTACTCCCAATATAATCAACGAGTGGTTGGTATATTGGCAGCACCTCAAGTAAGCCACTGCTTGAGGGTAGCATTTGGTTCGCGTCACCGACGTGAGGGTCAAGCTCTCTCAGTTGACTGAGAATCCTTACTTTCTTACCTTAGTGATGAGTGCGTCGTTACAGAAATTAAAGGTCGGTTGTGCACAAAAGTAAGTTTTGATAGAAAGTTATATGCTGGAAGTCAGTTATAATAAACATAAGTTAGATAGCCACCTAGTCATATTCCCACAATCCTCAAGGCTTTACAAACTAGGCGTCATCCTTAACAAACCCACGCATTTTTCAAATGCGATTTTTGTGGTCAAGTTTTATGAAAATATTTGTTTAAGGCTTGTTGTACTCTCTGGTGTATGCATTTCGGCTCTGATGCTAGCTGTGGTAGAATCACCTGAATTAATCTGGCTTAAGTGGGCTAACCATCACCATAGAGGCGACCGGGCTAACCCGCACTTAAAACGGAGTAAAACGATAGTCTGTCGGGTAACATCCTGAAGCAACCACTGGAATTTCGATCGAAACAATGCATAAATACAACCCACATGAAAGTGAGCCTAGAGATTACAACAATCCACAAATTTTACATTCCAGAGTTCAACAAGAATTATTATTACAAATCAAGTTCAAAAATATTCACAGACAAGTACTTTCAGAGTTTAATAATGCAGCAAAAAATAAACGATAGTTCTAGCAACTATACAAGATATCATGATGAAGCCCGTACATGACATCATTCGGCGTTATCATCGTTGGCCGGGGAAGATTCCATTTCCACCGACCAACTAGGAGGAAGAGTACACAGCCAAGTCAAACTAGCAACCATGTCCTCAAAGGTCTCACCTGAAAACAAAGCCACAAGCAAGGCTGAGTATTCTAATACTCAGCAAGGCTTACCCGACTAGTGGTCTATACTTAGCCGACTTCTAGACATGCAAGGCTTTTGGCTGACGGTTTTTTTTTGCCAAAAAGCATCTAAGAGTGAGTCCTTGCTTTCAAGTTTTAGCATCAAGTTCTAGTTGATTAACCATTCAAGGTAAGCAACTATCCAGATCACGCATGGTGAAAAATTAATTGAGCATCCAACCAGATTAATCATCATCATTGTTCCTCTTCTTACTCTATATGGTAAAAGGGTCAAGCAGTCTCAATGGCCGCAAGAAACGGGACGATTCAAATCGAATTTGTTAACCTTGCAAGGGAAAACCTAAACACACGTCATGTGGTTACTCACAGAGTCACACATGCAACTTTTCCCCTTTCTTTCTGGGTTGTGGATTAGGGCCAGCCCCCTCTAGTATAAAGGTCCATGAACCACAGAACAACACTGGGCCATGGCTGCTCTTGCACTCACCATGTGCCCATGGGAACAAAGTCAAGAGGGTGAGGGTAAAGTCCACTCGCCGAATCAATCAGGTACGTTCAAAAACTTAACCACCACTACGACACACGATGACCTTAGCATTTTGGTAAACAGATGGGGCCTCAATCATCATCAGGAATATCGTAACATAGCCCCGTACATCGACCTTATGATTCCAATATAAGTAAAACAAGCAACTCCTATATCTCACAAGTGACAGAAAATCACTCAACTTTTACTGGAGTCCTATTAGCATGGCAATCTAGAGACCAACACAGGCTAGTGTTCATATTATAGGTGCCAAAGATCATGCATCTAGGGTTTCAATCCATTCCTACAAACTTAATGCATAATACCATATATAAGTAAAAGTTGCATAAGTTTAAAAAAAGGGTTACGCTCCGGGGCTTGCCTTCCTGAGCAAAGCTAGCCTTGGGCTCTTCTGAACTTTGGTTCGGGTCTTTGATGACTTTAGTTAGATTGATCCAAGCTTTGTGTTGCTCACTCTCGGGCTCTGGCACCAGCTGGTAGGTTCTGTTAGCGAGAGTCGTCGATTCTATATGAATGCATATGTAATGAGTTGTTTTAATGGTACAAGATAAATAATTATTTCACTATAAAGTTGTAATTCAACAAAACTCTAGTTAAGTTGTAAAGCACTTCATTTTCTTTTCCTTGGGCAGTCTTTTGTTGAGTAGTATCCAGATTAACTAACTTCATTAAGTAAGTGAGGGGTTTTGTCATTTCATAAACGGCTATTTTTCAAAAGTAAGCATGAATTAAAAACAACATAACTACTAGAGATAGTTTTTGGTGTTGAGATTTTTATGTAGAGCACATTACTTAAGTACAAACTCACTGTAAAATTTCTAGCTATTTTCATTTAGCAGATTAATCATGAAAAATACATTAAAGAGCTACTGCTAGGATCAAGATCCATTTATACAGAACAAACCATGCAAAAACTGGTGCTAAACATTTTACTAAGTACTTCTAAACTTATGGCGAGTCTACTATAAATTTTCTAGATTTTAGTGTACAAGATATAGAGAATAGAAAATAAGTCAAAATATATCTACATTAATCAAGATTTATTTCTACAGACAGTTCCACAAAGTTTCTATGTCTCAAACTATTCCAACATAATGATCTACTCAAAGGTAGTCTCTGGTTAAAATTTCTTGTTTTTCAAAGTACCAGAACTAGTTACTTTGATTTAATGTAGTTTTTCTTAACTAAAAACATATGGGCAAGTTAGACAGAAGTAAAAAGTTCCAAACTTTATCCATAGCATTTATGCATCAAGGTTACTCTATTATAAAAGTTTCAACCCAAACATATCAGTAGAACAACATGAACAAATAACTCTAGCAAAATTGCACATCAAACAAGGCCCAACAAAAACTACTCATAGAGACTTGTTGTGGCCTTGAGATATTTACACAAGTCCTAACAACAAGCAGAGATTAATTTTAGATCAAGTTATATTTTGTAACTAGTCATCCTTCTGTGCAAAAGTTGTTGGATTCATCAAGAGGGTCATAACAAATTTTAGTTTGCATTTTTCTTACTTCTCTATGATTTTAGATTGATTTTAGAATTGACAACCTCTTGAAAACAAAAGTTCAATCGAGTTCTCGTAGATAGGTCCTGGATCTAGCAGAAAGGACCCAAAAAGAACTTGACGATTGCAATGTAGTCCCTGGGTGGGGCTTGGTGTTTCCCGGCTAAAATCCGGCGAGGAGGCTCGCCGGCGTCAAGGGGAAAGGGGTGGGGGAGCACAGGGACTGCAAAGGGCTACCTGTAGGTGGGCTCAGTTGGGGCTGGAGATGGCTGGAGTTGCGCTGCCCGTGGAGCAGTGGGGTGGTAGCATGGAGGTGGCTCGCCGGCGGCCATCCAGCGAGGCTGGGGCAGTGTGGGGAAGTCAAGGAGCTTCAGGGGGCCATGGAAAACCGATTCAAGGGCTTGACTTGGGTGAAAGTGGAGCGGAAGGTGGGGCTCGACGGCGAGGTCGAGCGGCGGTGCTAATAGCGTGGTGATGGTGGTACTCGGACGCGCATGAGCTGAAAGATATCTAGGCCCCTTAGTGGGTTTTGGTGGAAGATGACAAAGCACATGTATATCTAATCATGTTATCGAGAATGTGTGCAGGGGCTTAGGATGATGAAGCAAAGCGTATTACAAAAACATGACCCCTCAAAAAGGGAAATGAAAAGTGGTGTTTCAAATTTACTTGAAGAATTAGATTTTACTTTGAAATTGAGTATAGGAATACCGTACTATCAAGAGGGACCTAGGCCTTCTTGTGAAAATAGCCTTCTTGTGAAAATCATGTTTATCCGGAATGTCCGGTACAACGTCCGGAATATCCAGACATTGTGATCCGGAGTATCCGGACAGTAGCTCGGAGTCTCCGGGTAATTGTTACTGATCTGAAAGTTTCTCTGGGACCGGAGTCTCCGGACCCCTATGTCCGGAGTATCCGGACATATACCCGGAGTATCCGGGTATCCTTCTCCCAATGGCTAGTTTCTGTGAGAGGGGCTATAAATACCCCCCATACCCTTGCATTTACTTCTCTCTTGCTCATTTCGAAATAGAACAAGCCAGCAAGCAAAAGGAGAGCCCTCTCACTTCCCCTCTTCCATTCTTGAGTGATTTTCTTAGGGGAATCAAGTGAGATAGTTGCAAGAGCAAAGATTCGTGCTAGCAAACTTCCATTCCATCTCTTGAGCACAAAACCCTTAGCCGGTGGATTCAAGTTCATTACTCTTGGAGCTTCAAGCTCCTAGACGGCTAGGCGTCGCTTGTGAGTGTTCAAGCAAGTTGTGAGCACCACAAGAAGTTTGTAATCTTCATTCCTCGTGAAGGAACTCATAGTAAGTATCCTCGGGTTTGAGTGTTGGTCTCACCCTTAGAAGAGGAGTATAGGGGTTCTTGAGCACCGTCTCTTGAATCCTTCCTCAACGGAGACGTAGCTCCTTTGGGAGTGAACTTCGGGAAATAAATTCTGTCTCCTTCTTGTGCTTCTTACTAGTTTTATTATATATTTACTTGTGAGACTAGTCTTCTAGGGTTTGAGGTTGATCTACATTTATATTAGTCTCTAGAGCAAGACAATTGTTTAGAAACACTCCTAAGGTACCACTAGCTTGCCTAAATTTACTCGATCTCAATTGCAGCATCAATATCTTGTTAGTGCAAACATTGTTTCATACCCGGACTCTCTGGAACATATTTTCGGAAACTCCGGACACAAATCCTTTCAATTGGTGTCAGAGTAAGGTTCTCCATCTTTGAAGCTTAACCGCTTGGAGAATCAAGATGTCAAGTGATACTTCATCCAAGGCTCCTGTCGATCCAACCGTTGAAGTTGACAAGAAGAAGTCGTTAGAAAAACCTGAGGACAAGAAAAAGAATAGTCAACATGAAGAAGAAGAAGAGTTGGAAACAACCAATGATGAGATGTCATTCCAAGAATGGAAGGCATGGAAGAAGAAGAAGAGGCTGCAAAGAAAGAAAGAAAAATTCAGCACCAAGATTAGAACCGAGTCAAGTGATGACTTGGACACCGACTACAAGAGAAGATCCTCAAGCTCATCAAAAGTGAAGAAAAGAGTCAACTATCACCGAGTGGGTCATGACTACACCTTTCAAATCCCAAGTGAACACAATTCCTCAATTCACATGGGAAAGCCACCTCACTTTGATGGCACAGGATATAATCAATGGAAGACAAAAATGTTGGATACTTGAGTGCCATTCATAAGGATCTTTGGAAGATTGTGGAAGTTGGTTGTGACATTCCGGATGATGATGAAACTCCTACATCGCTTCAAGCCTATATTTTGCAATGCAACCACCAAGCCTTGAACATCCTCCACTCCTCCGTAAGTGCCGAAGAGTTTGATAAGATTGAAGATGCTCTCACCGCCAAGGATGCTTGGGATACACTTCAAGTGAATCATCAAGGATCAAGAAAAGTTTGTGAGTCTAGAATCAAAACATTAGAAGATGAATTAAGTCTCTTCTCCATGAAGAAAGATGAAACCGTCAAAGAAATGTACAATCGAATGAAGAAGATCACCAATCAAATTAAGTCACTTAGTGGAGATAAATGGGGTGATCGTGAGATAGTGGACAAACTCTTGACCATCTACATGGCTAGGGATGTCACACTACCTAGCTTGATAAGAGTTGAAAGGGGATTTAAACACTTCACCGCTGAGAATGTTCTTGGAAGAATTGAAGCTCACCATGATCAATTAAAGAGGGTCAAGATCAATCAAGATTTGGCCGACCTACAAGAGCAAGCTGCAAAGAACAATGGGTTGGCTGTTCAAGCTATGTTGAAAGGCAAGGAAAGGGCTACCCAATCCTCAAGGGATAATGACTCTAGTGATAATGAAGATAATGAGCTTGATGATGAACAAATGGCCTTCTTCATTAAGAACTTTAGAAGGGTACTAAGGAAGAGCAACTTTCAAAATCTTGGCAAGAACAAGTATGAATCGAGAAGAAGATCAAGCAAGTCTTGTTTTGGTTGCAAGAAAATTGGGCATTTCATTGCAGATTGTCCGGAAGAAAAGAAGAAGAGCAAGGCCACCAAGGATAGCTCATCCAAGAGGGACAAGCCAAGATACAAAACGCGTGGCGGTGAAGCTCATCTTGGTCAAGAATGGGATTCAAATGAAGAGAGCAACTCCGATAATGAAGATGTTGCAACTATGGCATTCAAGACCTCCTCTTCGCATCAACCAAGTTTGTTTGAAGATCTCACCGATGATGAGGATCAAGGTCCAATCATGTGCTTGATGGCAAAGAACTCAAAGGTAACATCCCCAAACTCATCGGATGATGAAATAGATGAGGAAGATGAAATTGCTAGTGTCATTAAACAATATGGCAAGAGTGCGTCAACTAGAATAATGAAACTAATAATAAAACTAGATGTCCTAGATGAGACTCTTGAATCACAAGAAGAATTGTTTAGGCTTGAGAGAGAAAAATCTGAAGCTCTTGAAAAGCACCTTACCAACGAAAGGAAGGAAAACAAGAGACTTGAGGAGTCCCTAAAAGCCAAGGTAGCATACTTTTTGAGGTAGAAGAGCTCTCCTTAGTTGAAGACACTCATGCTAACTTGAAGAGAGACAATGAGAAACTTCAAGAAAGCTTAACAAGCTTACAAGCCATTCACACGGCAATTGAAGTTAAAGTTAATACTCTCTTGGAAAGCTCCTCTAACGCTTGTAAGTCATCAAAGTCATCTAGTCCTTCAACTAGTAACGATTGTGCATGATGCTTTAATATTGATATTCAAACTTGTGCTACTAACCATGCCGAAATGCAAGCCATGAAGAAAGAGATTACTGACTTACTCAATTAGTGCAAGAGGAAGCACCATCTCACAAGCAAGTGCTTAAGACAAATCCCTCACCAAGAGTAGGTGACTTTGAGAAGCATACCAAGGGATTTGGATCGAAGTACTTAAGCAAATATGGATTTGAGAAAGGTAAGGGACTTGGAAAGAATGAAGATGGTGCATCTCAAACCATCTCATATGTCAAGAACAACAAGAAGGCCACCTTAGGAGCAAATGGAGGTCTAGTGAACATGACTACTCCCATTCACAAGGGAATTGGTGAAACACAAGGGAGAAGTTATATCAAGTTTATCAAGAGAGGCACAACATGTGATGAAGGTGCAAAAATTGTCGCATCTTCATTAAAGCAAGACAAGTTCCAAGCACCTAAGACACAAAAGTCATTCTCTCAAATATCCTTTTATGCAGATTATGTTTTAACTAGGAACCATCGTGGTAAAGTGGTTGCTATATTTGTGGGTCACTGCTCATGGAACACCAAGGTAAAAAGCCATGTGTGGGTACCCAAGGTGCTTTTGACTAACACTCAAGGACCCAAATATTGTTGGGTACCTAAAATGAAGGAATAATCTTGTTTTTTAGGAATACTTCTCCGGTGGATCCACATGGGTGATTGATAGCGGATGTACAAACCATATGACTGGAGAAGAAAGTATGTTTGAATCTTTGAAAGAATCCGATGGTGATCATTACATTACCTTTGCCGGAAATCAAAAGGAAAAAGTGCTTGGCACCGGTAACATTGATCTAAACTCAAAATTCTCTCTTTTAAAGGTTCTCTTAGCGGAATCACTTGGGTATAATTTGTTGTCCATATCACAACTTTGTGCGTAGGGCTTAAATTATTTATTTACTAACGAAAGTGTGATCGTCATTAGGAGAAGCGATGGCTCTGTTGCCTTCAAGGGTGTACTCAAGGGAAAGCTTTATCTAGTGGATTTTTCACAAGAAAAGGCTCAACTTGATACATGCTTGGTGGCAAAGTCTAGCTTGGGTTGGTTATGGCATCGCCAACTAGCCCATGTTGGGATGAGAAACCTCAACAAATTCCTAAAAGGAGGTCACATTCTAGGACTAACCAATGTCTCTTTTGAGAAAGATCGAATTTGTAGTGCTTGTCAAGCCGAAAAACAAGTTGGTGTTCCTCATCCATCAAAGAGCATTGTCACCACCGTCAAGCCATTGGAACTACTACACATGGACTTATTTGGCCCGGTGGCTTATATGAGTATTGGTGGTAATAAATATGGTCTTGTCATTGTTGATGATTATTCTCGTTTCACTTGGCTATTTTTTTTGCATGACAAAAGTGTAGTGCAAGATACACTCAAGAAATTTACAAATAGAGCCCAAAATGAATTCGACACCAAGATCAAGAAAGTGAGAAGTGACAATGGCACCAAATTCAAGAACACCAACATTGAAAAATTCCTTGATGAAGAGGGCATTGGTCATGAGTTCTCCATTCCATATACTCCACAACAAAATGAAATTGTTGAAAGGAAAAATAGAACTCTCATTGAAGCCGCAAGGACAATGCTTGATGAATACAAGGTCTCGGATCAATTTTGGGCGGAAGTAATCAACATGGCATGCCATGCCATTAATCGTCTTTACCTACACAAGGTCTTGAACAAGACAGCCTACGAGCTTCTACTTGGTAAAAAGCCTAACGTGTCTTACTTTAGAGTTTTTGGAAGTAAGTGCTTCATTCTTAACAAGAAGCCCAAGAACTCTAAATTTGCACCCAAAGTTGATGAAGGTTTTCTTCTTGGTAATGCCTCAAATGCTCATGGCTATCATGTCTTCAACAAAACCTCCGGTTGTATTGAAGTTGTGTGTGACGTGACATTTGATGAATCTAATTGTCAGACCCGGGGCCACCGGGCTGGGTACGTAACGTAGTTTAAAGAGGTCTAAGAGATTAAGTTCGTCTTATCTCTTATTCATCTTATTTATCTCTTATTTATTCCATTTAAATAGGAGATAGAGCTAACCGATACAGGGGGAATCTACTCAAGACATGTTCTGGTACAATTCCTTGGCTGGTGTTGGTTAGTATCTTTATAATCTTGGCTTCTCGGATATATAAGGGAGGTCAGGGACCCCTCTCAAGACAGACGATCATTAGGTCATTCTATACCGAAGGCAATACAAACCATACAGGACGTAGGGTGTTACGCTCCGTGCGGCCCGAACCTGTCTAAGTCTTGTGTTCCTTGCACCTTCGAGTTCCTGATCTCGGCGTCCCCTCACCCAAAATCTACCACCTTGGGTATACCCCTCGGTGGGCAGCCGGTTAAACACCGACAGCTGGCGCGCCAGGTAGGGGAGCGCATCGAAGATCCACTGGCGAGCTCGATGGCATCGTTCAAATTCATCAGGTCAGTTCCGTCCCAGGGTACGACATTCGTCTTTGGTTCATGGGTCTGCATCGCAGATGGTGTGGGCAATTTTCGGCGATTCCTCGTCGACATGAAGCCAAAGACTCCCGTTGCGGATCTCCGCAGCAACCTTGACAAGTTCGTCGACGGGCTCGACAACTTGCCACTTCATGCCTCTGCAGCACAGATCGAGACGAAGTCTGCTCCAGTCTCGACTTCTTCTGGTTTTGCGACAACTTCCCCTGGTTTGGACTTGTTCCAATCTAGGGATCCGCATAACCGATCTCAACTCGGCTTATGCAAATCGGCCACTGATCTTTAGGAGGCCAACGTCTCTAGGTCCCTCTCCATGTTAGAGAAGGACCTGGACTTGCTGCTTCAGGATGGAAAGCTTGAAGCCACCGCGTGTCGGGGGGCTTCGGGTTGTTCCGGTACCGGTGACCTCGTGGTCACCTCTTTGCCGAAAGGGCGCGTTGTGCACTGGAGGGGCATGATGCTCTCCGATTTACTCGAGGCACAGGGTCGACTTGTGGCTCACCTCAAGCCCTTGCCCTTTCAAGAAGGCAGGCCATTGGCCACCGCGGCGGAGGGGTTGACTGAACTAGTCGACAAAAGTTCTCATGAGCTTTCCTCCCGCCAGGTGCTAATGGCCGAAGAAGGCGAGGACGGTGGGGACTTTCCCATCGTCAACTTTGAAGCAATCTCCGAAGATGAGATCACGGCCAACGCCGGTGACGAGAACGACACCGATCGTGAGGCGCGGAGGGCCAAGAACAGGGCCCGCACAATCCGGCGGAGGAGGGCCAACGAGCGAAGGCGATCTATGCATCGCGAGCTCGACCCTGAGTTTGCCGCCGTAAGCGAGCGGGGTTTCAGGACTCCGGCGGCCAACATCGCCAGGGTAACGGCTATCCTCGAGCGCAGCCATGATCCGGAAGTGCGTCAGGCACTCCTTTATGCACAGACGGCCTGGATCCAGTTGGATCAGCGCAGCCCGGCGTCCACCATCAGGGAGGAGCGCGTGGGTGAGAGCCGGAGTCAGGCTCACAGCCGAACGGCTGGCGGCCGTCCTCGACTCCAGCTCAGTAATGACAACGCTCGCGGGAGCCAGGCCCCTGGCGGGAGGCGGCAGCCACCGCAAGGGGGTCAACCGCGACAGGCCAATCATCGACTTCCTCCAGAGGACCTGCGCCAGCACATCGATGAAGGTCGCGACATGCGGACCGTGATCTCCTCCAGGTGCAAGGTCCGCAAAGAAGTCGAAACTGAAGGTACTGACTGTAGCGACCGATTCCCTGCTTTTTCTGCTCGTTTCAGCAGCTACAAATATCCAGAGGGCTTCAAACCGATCGGCATTACCAAGTATGACGGCAAGCAAGCCCCTCAGCAGTGGCTTCGTTGCTACTCCACGGCCATTGAGGTCGCAGGGGGTTCGAACATTACCAAAGTCGTCTATTTTCTGATGGCTTTGGACCCTGCGCCGCTCACATGGATGGAAAGCCTTGACAGCAACTCCATCGATTCCTGGGAATGCCTCAAGAAAGTTTTCATCGACAACTTCTAGGGAGCGATTGCTCGTGCAGGTACTCGTCACGATCTTGCTCAGTGTAAGCAGGAACGTAATGAGCTTTTGCGGTCCTACACACGTCGTTTCTTCGACGTCCGCGCCACCATCGCCAACATCTCGAAGGACGACATCATCGATTGTTTCTACAACGGCATCACCGACCCGGGCATTTACAGGGATTTCGGGCGGAACAGGCCGAAGACTGTTGCGGGCCTTCGTGATATGAGGCACGATTGGTCCGAACAGGAGGAGAAGATGCGGGAGCGGTTCTCGTGGTGTCAAGATAGCAATCTGCGGCGCCCAAACGACAACCGCAACGACAGAAGCCAGCGGGACTTTTCGGGTCCACTCCGAAAATGAAAGCCAGATGATGTCATCGTGGCTATCGATCGTCCTTCGCGGGGCAAGAAGTCGACGACGCAGGAGGAGTTCGATAAACTCCTGCAGAAAAAGTGCCCATGGCATCCGGGTGCCAACCACGCCGCCATTGACTGCTACCACCTTCGGAGGACGTTCAGCAACCCCGGTGGTGGAAAGAAGAATAAGAAGCCTGCTGATAAAGAACCCAAGGATGACGACCACGATGACAGCGGGAGCGGGCTCAATCTCATCTTCGTCAGAACCCTGAAGAAAATGGGCCTGGACTTCAAGGACATGTTGGTTCCCAGCAAGTCCCCCTTTTATGGCATCGTCCCAGGTAATGCGGTGCACCCGCTTGGTACGGTGGTCCTTCCAGTCACCTTCGGCACACGGGAGAATTATCGTACTGAGTTCATCAAATTCGAGGTGGCTACTTTTGAATCTTCTTACCATGCAATAGTGGGTCGTTCGGCACTTGCCAAGTTCATGGCAGTGCCGCATTATGTCTATCTGCTTCTTAAGATGCCAGGACTCGGTGGAGTACTCACCCTCCGTGGCGATCTGAAGAAGTCATACGACTGCAATCAGGAGGCGATCCAATATGCTTCAACTACTCGCGTGCCAGATGCTTCGGGAGAAGTACTCACGGCTGCACAGCAGCTTTCTCAGTCCAGGCTGGAGATTCCCTCCAAGAAGGCCAGCAAGTCGAGCAACCAGTCGACAGATGATGTGGCCCTCAAGGCGATCCAGCTCATGGAGGGAGATTCATCTAAGACCGCCGTCATCGGCGCGGGCTTAGGTGACAAATAGGAACTCGCGCTCGTCAGCTTCCTACGGGCTAACCGAGACATATTCGCGTGGAAACCAGTGGATATGCCAGGGGTGCCTAGGGAGTTGATCGAGCATGCTCTGAATGTACACCCGAAGGCTACGCCCAAAAAGCAACGCCTACGAAGGTTTGCCCATGATAAGCGTGAGGCCATCAAACGAGAGATCGCTAAACTTTTCGTGGCTGGGTTCATTAAAGAAGTAATCCATCCAGAGTGGGTAGCGAATCCCGTTCTTGTAAAGAAAAAGAATAATGAATGGAGAATGTGTGTCGACTACACCGATCTTAACAAGCACTGCCCAAAGGATCATTTTGGGCTGCCGCGCATTGACCAAGTTGTCGATTCGATGGCTGGTTGTGTCCTTCTCTGCTTTCTTGATTGTTATTCAGGTTATCATCAGATCGCGCTCAAGGAACAGGACCAAATCAAGACAGCATTTATTACCCTGTACGGGACATATGCTTACAAAACCATGTCCTTCAGGTTGAAAAACGCAGGAGCAACATACCAGCGTGCGATCCAGATGTGCTTCGCGGATCAGCTGCACCGGAATGTTGAGGCCTATGTAGATGACGTGGTCATCAAGACTAGAGATTCCGACAACTTGATCGCTGATTTGGAAGAAACATTTAGCAGTCTGCGCAAATTTCGGCGGAAACTCAATCCCACCAAGTGCGTTTTTGGAGTACCTTCAGGGAAATTGCTCGGGTTCATCGTCAGCAACCGGGGCATCGAAGCCAACCCTGTGAAGATCACGGCCATCACTGATATGGAGGCTCCGGCCACAATCAAGGATGTGCAGAAGTTGACAGGTTGTATGGCGGCCTTGAACAGGTTCATCTCCTGACTCGGGGAGAGAGGACTACCTTTCTTCAAGCTCCTAAAATGCCAAGACAAGTTCCATTGGACGGAGGAGGCCGAGCGGGCTTTACAAGACCTGAAAACTCACCTTCAGTCCCCTCCGATCCTTACAGCACCGCTACCGGAAGAGGATCTACTACTCTACATTGCGGCAACAACCCATGTTTTCAGCAGTGCTATTGTAGTCGAGCGGGGCGAAGAAGGCCATGCGTTTGGAGTGCAGAGGCCTGTCTACTTCATCAGCGAAGTCCTCTCTGAGTCCAAGGTACGGTATCCAACCGTTCAAAAACTTTTATATGCAATTTTAATCACATCAAGAAAGCTGCGCCATTACTTCGACGAATACAAGATCACTGTGAATACGGACTTTCCGCTGGCGGACATTCTTCATAATCAAGATGCCACGGGACGTATATCCAAGTGGGCAGTGGAACTGGGGGCTTTGTCAATCGACTTCAAGCCACGCACTGCAATCAAGTCTCAAGCTCTAGTTGATTTCGTCGCTGAATGGAGGGAGAATCAAGTACCAACTCCAGTCGACAAGCCAGAGCACTGGACCATGTATTTTGATGGGTCCCTCAAGCTCGACGGTGGCGGCGCCGGAGTTCTGCTCATTTTTCCACGAGGCGAACAGTTGAAGTATGTCCTTCAGATCCTATGGAAGGTATCCAATAATGAAGCCGAGTATGAAGCTTTGCTTCACGGGCTTCGTTTGGTGATATCACTAGGGGTCAAGCGACTACTTGTGTATGGTGATTCTCTTCTTGTCGTTCAACAAGTCAACAAAGAATGGGACTGCAACAAGGAGATGATGGATGCTTATGTACAGGAAGTGCGCAAGCTGGAAAGCAAATTTTCTGGCTTGGAGGTTCACCACGTGCTACGGGAGCACAATGTTGGTGCGGATACCCTGTCCAAATTGGGGTCAACACGTGCCCAAGTCCTACCGGGAGTTTTTGTCCAGGAGCTCAAGCAGCCATCAATCATGCCTCCTCTGCAAGCAACCATCGACTCAGGTCCCCAGCAACCCGATCGAGAGGTTATGGTGCTGGGGGAGGACTGGCGAGGGGATTTTATCGACAACATTCGAGATCAAAGGCTACCAGCAGGAATTGACGCCAAGAGCGCAGCAGCGGTACGTGTCCTGCGACGAAGCAAGGGTTTTGTCCTGGTCGACGGCAAGCTCTACCGGCGTGGCGCCCGGTCAGGAGTTCTCATGAAGTGCATCACAAAAGAAGATGGCTATGACATACTGCGGGAGATCCACGAGGGCGTCTGCGGGAACCATGCGGCTTCAAGAACGCTGGTTGGGAAAGCATACAGGGCCGGTTTCTGGTGGCCCGCTGCAGTGACCGACGCGGAGGATCTCGTGCGCAAGTGCCAAAATTGTCAATTCTTTGCCAAACAGGCTCATGTTCCAGCCCACAGCCTCATCACCATACCGCCATCCTGGCCTTTCGCTAGTTGGAGCCTTGACACGATTGGGCCCTTCACAACGGCACCAGGCGGTTTCATCCATGCTCTGGTTGCTACTGACAAGTTTACCAAGTGTATTGAGTACAAGCCGATAGCCAAGCTCACACCAGATCGGGTTGTCGACTTCATCTCAGATATTTTGCACCGTTTCAGGTTTCCCAACACCATCATCACGGACTTGGGATCAAATTTCACGGCCAACAAGTTCTGGGAGTTCTGCGAGAACACATGCATCGAGGTTAAATATGTCTCTGTTGCCCACCCAAGGGCCAATGGACAAGTCGAGCGGGCAAATGGTATGATAATCGATGGCCTCAAGAAGAGACTTTATGATGAAAACAGCAAGAAGGGGGGCAAGTGGATACACGAGTTGCCACATGTCGTCTGGGGGCTTCGGACTCAACCGTCCAAAGCCACAGGACACACGCCTTTCTTCCTTGTATATGGATCGGAAGCTATTTTACCGGCCGATGTCATGTGGAAGTCTCCAAGGGTCGAAATGTACAATGAAGGTGAGGCAGACGAGGCGAGGCGGTTAGAGCTCGATTCTGTTGAAGAGGCTCGCTGCACCACTCTTGTTCAGTCAGCCCGATACTCGCAGGGGATCCGGCGTTATCATGATCGCAACGTGAGGGAGCGGTCATTCAGTATTGGTGACCTAGTCTTGCGTCGCATCCAGGACGTCTCCGGCTTACACAAACTCAACTCAAGGTGGGAGGGCCCGTTCGTCGTTAAACAGGTCACAAGACCAGGGTCATATCGACTACAATATCCCGAAGGCCAAGACGTTCCGAACTCCTGGAACATCCAGAACCTGCGCAAGTTCTATCCATGAGAAGATGCCCGGTGATAGCTGAACCCCCGGGGGCTTCGATGATCTCTTTTCCTCGAGATAATTTGGAGGCCACGTGCCACAAGACTCGGGTTGTAAATATCCCTGCGAGCCCACGGAGGCCACGGCCATGCACAGCTCTCATATAAACTGACTCCTCGCCATGAACTTTGCGGAGGCTGCGGCCACGCTCATACCCTATCGACTTCATGTCTTGAAGGACGCTTCAGCTCCCATCATACCCTATAAAATCGATCTCTGCCATGGCCTTGGATAGTCGCACGCGACAGCAGTCGCATTTACTCCAACAAAATCGATCCGTTCGACTGGTTTCTCTCCAGCTTGTTGGCCTGGCTTGCATGATCAGCCACTTCGACTACATCTCGAGTCGCTGCACTCAGAGTAGTCCTGTCTTCTGCCCAAACACGGCAGACCCGTGGCGATGACCGCACCCGTTCCCAACAAGTTCGATCCGTCCGTCCGGATCATACCTAACTTGTGGAGCGCGCTCGCATGATGAGCCACTTTGACTACATCTCGAGTCATTGTACTCCGTGTAGTCCAGTCTTTTGCCCAAACAGGGCAAGACCCGCGGCGACGACCGCACCTGCTCCTAACAAGCTCGATCCGTCCATCCAGATCCTACCTAGCTTGTGGCGCATGCTCACAGCAGGAGCGATTTTTGACTACACTCAGAGTCGTCGCACTCGAGGTAGTCTCGTTTTCCTGCCCTACGCACGACAATTCCGCGATGATACTCGCGTTCTTTCCTATCAAGTTCAGACCTGCTCGACCGAGTCGTGGCTAATCTGTTAGATGAGCGTTAGCTCCCCTCCGGGTCGTTGCACCCAGGGAGGCGTCTACTACTTGGGTCTTGTGAGCCTTGATCCCAACCCAGCTTAGACACGCAAACAAGTAGAGATATCAAATGCAGTAATTACATAAAGGAATGATCACTTGTTTCTCACACCCTAATCCTGCAGTACATTATGTACAATTTGCTCTGCTACAGGTTGAGCCTCTTACAGGTACTCGTCGAATTGTTTGTCCGTGCAGTCTGCTACCATTCCCTGCGCAAAAATGTCCAGCTGCGCGTTTGGCAAGAAGGATTTTACATACGCAAGGATTGCTAACGCATGCGACCGGAGCCTCAGACAAGAATTTGAGCACTTTCTTCGGGGCTTTGCGGAGTCGCTCCAGCAGGGGCCGCGGGCTCGCCTCGCCTTCTTCTAGGGGATTCACCATATCCACCAGCTCCTGGGCGGCCCCCCTGAGGTCCTCTAGCTCCTTCTGCTGCCGCTCATCCTTCTCGCCCAGCGTTTTGATCTGCTGAAGGCAGTCGACGAACTACCGTTCAGTGTCGCCGATCACCTTCTGTAGCCTTTCAACATCATCTGTACGGTGATACAGCATATTCTTTGCGTCAGTAAGTAGCTCCTCTTTGTATTTTATTATTTTCCTAAGCTCTGCAGCGAGGATATTTCAGCAACCAAGGGAACTTACTAAAGAAAAGTACTCGAGGGAAGCGGGGGCCTACCTTGGTGCGCCTTCTTCTCTAACTTGATGTAACACCCTAATGTAATTTCCCCTAATTTTAAGGAATTTATTTGGGCTTAAATAAAATTTCCTGGGTTTTCTCTAATTTATCTTGCATTTAAAGTAATTTTACAACACAAGAAAATAAAATTTATTGTAAGGTCAACATGTTAGTGCATTCATGCTGGAGCATTGTTTTCCTTGTGTTGAGTTTATAAGGTTTCAATTCAAATTTGTTTGAATTCAAATAGTTTTGTTTGAATAGTTTGAGTATAGAAAAGGAAAAGGAAAGAAGAAGAAAGAGGAGAAGGCAGCCCAAATCCTCTACCAAGCCCGGCCCACTCACCTCTCCCCCTCTCTCCCCCTCGGGCCCTTTTCCTCTCCTCTCTCCCGCTTGGGCCGCGCCGGCCCAGTTTCCCCTCAGCCCGCGCCCTCTCTTCTCTCCCACTGACCGCCCGACCCCACTCGTCGGCGCTTCCCCTTTCTCCTTCCTCCCAACGCCCGATTTCCCCTCCTCTGTTTCCTTCCCCGCCGGCCGCGCTTCTGCACCTTGGGTCCACCCCTCTGCCCTGCACCCGAGTCTGCATTCTGGCCCGCGACCGAGCTTCCCCCTCCTCTCTAGAACCTTCGCCACCCGAGCCAGTGTCGCGCGGGTCCGTTGAGCCGATCCGTTTCCTCCGCGCGCCACGGTCCCCGCCGCGCTTTCCGCGCCCGCCGCGGGAACGCACGCCTAGCCTCCGCCCGGCCCTTAATTGGCCCCCTCACACACCCCTGGACCCTAACCCTCTGAAGCACGCGAGCCCCAGTCACCGCCGCCTCTACAGCTGCCCCTCCCGCCGCTCGGGTTCAGGTAAGCCGCACGCTGCCGCCGCGGGCAATTGCTCACCGCTGGTAGGCTATGGGCCGAGCTGACCCCCTGCACGCCTTCAGAGGACCTCCACGCGTCGGTTTCCGGTGATCAGGAGCTCGGAGACCCTCGGCAGCCGCCCCTCCCACGACCCCACCGCCGGTGATCTACTCCGCCGCCTCAATTCTTCCCCTCCGTTGCGTCCCGGGCTCTCTTAACCTCTTGATCACCTGCGCAGGAACTTCTTGAGTTGACCCAGGGTGATTAGAGCCCGGAGTCCGCCTGTGGCCGTCGAACCGCGAGCACTCGATTCTCTCCGCCGCCGGTCGTCGTCGTATTCCCCTTTCCGCGGTAGCTCCGGCCACCCCGAGGCCTTGGTGAGCTTCCCCTCCCTTCCCTGGTTCTCTTGCAGTCTGTAGCAGCTAGAACGCGTGCACGCCGGCATGTCCGCCGCTCTTCACCACCGTGCCGCCGCTAGGGTTACCTTGTCCGTTTCTGTTCACCCTAGAAGAGTTCCCCGTGCCGCGGCGATGCTCCCTGACTTGAAGTCGTGAAGGTTTGGCCACCGGAGCGACGGGAACGTCGAGCTCCGGCGAGCCCGAGCCGCGTGCCGCCGCGGAGCTGGTCACTGGCGACCAGCGCCGCCGCCCCGAGCGCCCGAGAGATCCCAGTCGTCCGATCTAGAGCCAACGCCCACGATTAGATCGAGCCGGGGAAGATCTGAGCCGTGAGATCGAGATCCAAGGGATCCAAGCAGCGCGTACCATTTCGCCCTTGTTTTAAATCTGAGCCGTCCATCTTAGATTCGGCGCGCGGTATTAGATCTGTTTAAGTTTGGATGCCGTCCGTTGGATCTAGATCTGAGGGTCGTTATTCGTGCGTACCCTTTCGCTTAGTGAGTCTAATCTCAGCCGCCCGATCCAGATCCGAGCGTCGAGGATAGAAGGTACCGGTTCAGCCTTGATGTTTTGCTAAAGAGTCCCTGCCCTTTCGGGAAATCAACCCGCAGTCCACCCGTAGTTCAAAAATAATTACGGTTAGGTCCTGTTTTATGCTTTTAGGCCCCTGAGCTTCCTGGAATTAGTGGCCGCAGTCCATGCCTTGGGTTTTCACGTGCTAGCCCCTGTGTCTACCCTTTATTTGCGTTTAGACCCTCGGTTTTTGCGCAGAACCCCTTAGAACCTCCAGTTTTCTTACAAATAGGTCCCTGGATCTTGTTTCAAGCGTAGTTTTCGCGTCTTAGTTCCGTTTTAGGTGTTCTTTATGTCCACGCGATCGTTGTAATGCGTAGAATAGTTCTAGGCCAGTTTTGTGTGCTGTTCTATTGTATTGGTGTACTGCTTTCTTATAGTTTGCTATTGTTTGTGCATGTGTGTATGTGTGGACTATGCTTGATGATCATGAGTAGACGCGGAGCCTTTGGACGAGTACCAGGAGCCACCATCTTCTGAAGCTTTTGAGGAAGGCAAGTATAACATGAACCTCCTATCACCTTTAAATACAATTTCATACTGCATTTTAATACTGTATGCCTATAAGGACTTTCCTAGCCACTTTATATCCTATATATATATCCTTTGGGTTGCATTATGGTTAGTTGTGCTAGGTTGCTACGCTATAACAAACTTGGTCCTTTTTAATTAAATTGATTAATGGTCTTATGCAACTTAATCCTGAGCGTGGCCCTCTGTGCTGTGTGCTTGAGTGGCTCACGTCTCCGTAAAAGATGTTTTGTTAGAAACTGGGTTTAGGGGGCCAGCACGGTGCTTAGTGCTTGGTTGGCCACTCTCCATAAGGACCGGTTCATAGAGCGACAACCTGGGACAACCGCGCAACCACAAGACTGGAATGGGACGGTCTTGACTTACTAATTAGGTCGTGTTGGTTCGGGAGTAACTTACCTGCGTGGGCAAGAGGGGTGGTAAGCTTCAATGGTCCCTGCTCCTCCGGCTTGGTCTGTGCTGTGTGTCTTGTACCCCCGGAGGTGGGCCCCATCGTTGCTGATCCAGAATCCTTAGCGGTTACACCCTACCAACGTGATCCTTTGTAACGGTCTCGTAGTGTGCTTGCTAGCCATCTCACCTAAGGAAGTGTGATGAACTACTAGCGTAGCTCACGACTTGTGGGTAAAGTTGTGCAACCTCTCGAGAGTGTAAAACTGATATATCAGCTGTGCTCACAGTCATGAGTGGCCCAGATCCTCCTTTTGATTAGTGGGGTTATCAACCTTTGATTAGGGAGATTCCCCGGGTGGTTTTGGTTTGGTTGGTTTCTCAGTAGTTCCTAACTAATATTGATTAATTTCTTATGCAATATGGGTTTATGGTAATTCATTCACTTATAGTAAATAGTTTTAATAAAATTTGCCAAGATTAAAAGCTACTGCAGTTGAGTCAGCTAACCCTAGAGCCTCATACTCGTGTTATACTTGTTGAGTACAAGTTGTGTACTCACACTTGCCTTTTCCTCTCTTCTGTTCTCGTTGGGACATCTTCGACTGCTGCTCAGTACCAGGCGACGTGGAGGACTACATCAGCGGACTCGACAGTTTCTAGGCGTTGTCTCCCAGTTGACGTCCCTCTGGCGCCCTACTCTTCATGTATTGATTTTACGCTTCCGCATTCCTTGAACTGATTCTTGATTCAGTTGTAATAAAGATATTCATTTTATAATTTATATGTTTTTATTCGTGACATGTGTTGTGATATCTTGATAATCTGTTGTATATATGCGTGACTTGATCCTGGCGCATATATGATTGCTCGATTTATGTTCTTATAAATCGGGTGTGACACTTGAGCTGCTCCTGGTACTCCGCTTGTTGCTCCTTGAGCTGTTTCTGGAGCTCAGAGTTGGCCTCTTCGAGGTTTTTCAGGTCATTCTTGAGTAGCCGAGCCTCTCGAGTTCTTTCCTGCTTCAGTATATCAAGTTCTCGCTGCAGATAGCAATTTTTCGTCTTCTCCTTGGAGATGCGCTTGTCCAGGGCAGCTAACTCTTTTGCATCATTCACAACTGCGCCGAGCTTCTCCGATTTCTTCTGGGATTTGGTGATTACATGCTGCGCAACAGGCGAAGATCAGGTCAAAACAGCCCATCAATATGCACAACCGGAATTTCACTCAAGTCTTACCATGGAGAAATCGTATAGTTCCTTGAAGGTGCTCTTGAAGGTCCTCAAATTTTCAGCCGACAGCAAGGTGTCGTCCACCAGGTCGGTGGTGATGACGTTCTTGTACCCCGGCCCAGCCCTCAGTACCTCACGGGGGTTCCTCGAAGACCCTGCGATGTCTTTGGGTGGTGGTTGCCGGACACCTGCAAGTACAAAAGTTGTTAATACACTGTGCCCAGACCCCGGCAGCAGGCCGCGGGCGGATAAACGCTTGCCTGTGCCATCAGTAGGAGCGGCATCAGGGGCTTCGACTTGTTCTCCGCCACCGGTTTCGGCCTCATCATGTCGGAGCTCGGGAGGCGGCAAGTCGAGGAGCGTCGCATCCGCCTCGGGGGCCAACTCCGGGGGTGCCGGTTCTTCAGGCGCCGATGGCTCGGATGCTGCAGCAGCTGGGGCCGGTTCTGCACCGGAAGGATCAGCCCGGATTGATGGCTCTGGGGCGGCAGCAGCCGTGCCTGGGTCCAGCTGAAGCTGCACCACGCTTGCAGCCCTGATGACATTGGAGTGGTTGTTACATAAGCTGACAAGTGCAGTGTGGCAGAACCGCTTGAATTATTCCGGCTCAAGTGCGCTATTGATCGCCGTACAACCGCAATCAGACCAACGCACTTCAAACGGAACAATCCTTTGGTCTGTCGGGTCTCCGCCCGATGCAACCACGGTTCAGCAGGATCGAAACAGGTTTACCTCGCACGAAGGCGAGTTCACATCCCGGAATAGCTCATCAACTTTTAATTTACAACCATACATACATTATTACAAACCGAGTTCAAAGATAAATAAATTTACACAAACCATGTTCAAACTGACAAGCGTAACAGCTTGTCTAAACTCACAGCGGAAGAAAAAGTTTCTACTTGACTACACATGTCGCGAAGGCGAACACCAAGCTTAGCCCAGGGCCTGGTGTCACTCCGGAGGGTCTGTGCCGGCCGGGGACGGGTCCCACTCCACGGACCAGCCAAAAGGAACGGACGTTGGCCACACAAAGTTGTCCGTGGGATTCTCGTAGGTTGTACCTGGAAACGGATATTGGCAAGGCTGAGTATTCTAATACTCAGCAAGGCTTACCCGGGGCTGGGTATACTTAGCCCATAACTAGACTCATGAAGGCATTGCAAAGGCTCTGGGTTTATTTTCAGCTGAAAAGTAACAAAGAGTATGAACTATTTTCACGTTTTAGCTTTCATTTTCTAGTTGAGTATTTATTCTAGATTAGCACCTACACTAAGCAAGCAAGGTAGTGATTATCATCCATCAAGATTATCCATCATTAGTTCCACTTTTTACTCAATGTGGTAAAAGGGATAAGCAATCTCAATCCTCGTGAGAGGCGGATGATTCGAATCGAATTTAACCTTGCAAGGTAAACCTAACTCACACGCTTGGAATACCAACAGGGTGTTCCGAGCAACCGTTTCCCTCATATTCCGGGTTATGGATCGGGGCCACCACAAGCGACTGCAGGACCGTACGCACACCCAATGTGTACAGGACATACGTCTGTAGCGTGACTACAAACCCGTATTCCTGTCTGCCTTGCAGAACGTACTCCCACATGTCGGTGCGTGTAAACATAAAATAAAAGTCGAGTGGTGGGAGCGCGTCCATTTGCCGGGCCAATCGGGTACTAGGCTTACCGCTTACCATATTTCGCGGTATGTGGCTAGTACTTTCAAAAACTTAGCCACCACTACCACACATTTCGACCTTAAGACTTTTATCAAAACAGACAGGGTAAATCCTCAGGTCATGATACAACACATGACCCTGTCCGTCATCCTTATAGTGGTTGCAGGAATATAAACATGCAACTCCTATATCGCGCGAGTGACAGGAAATCACTCGACTTCTACCGGTCCTATTAGCGGAGCATCTAACCGATAAGGACTCGGAAGCATTACATTGGATTCCTAGGATTCATGCGTCTAGGGTTTCACTTCAACTCCTAGACTTAATGCATAGGTATAGATAGATAGACATAGATTGCAGTGTAAATTAAGTAGTGGGATATGTCCGGGGCTTGCCTTCTGGAGTGGGGGTGGGGGCAGGAAAGTCAGAGGCTTCCGAACTTGGGTTCGGAGCTTCAGTTAGTCCCTCAACGACTTGCGTTGGATCTTCTGGAAAGCCTTGGTCTTGTCCTAAGACCAGTTCGTAGTCCCCGTCGTCGAGTGTCGTTGATTCTATATGAGATGCAATAAATTAACTAAGGTGAAATTTAAATTTAAAATTTCACATTTCAAATATTATAACTCATCCAATTAACACGCAAACATGCATAAAATATAGAGGTTTTAGATTTAAAACACTATTTATAAAGATATGGTAGGGTTTATTGCAATAAGAACTAAAATATTTAAATCAAATTTGAAATGAACTAAAATTTGGATTCAAACTTTTAAATAAAAGATTATAGAGATTTGATTATATATTAAACATTATAAAATATTACATTAGTAAATGATAAAAGATTCCAATTAGAGAAGGCTATACATTAGGTTTATTTCAAATTTGAAAGTTTCAAAATAAAAGAGGTTAAGTTTAAATCAAAGTTAAGTTTGTAACTTTGCACAAAGTTATCTAGAGCTCATGGAATATTTATGTCAAACTTCATAAGTAATCAAGCATTGAAAATCAAAGTTATGCATAAGTTATTCCCTACTCTTAGGTTTAAAATAAAGATAAAAGTACATTGTTTCACACTAAACTTTATTAACCAAAGTTATAGAATTTGAAATCTAGTTTCTAACAAAACTAGTTTTGTCATTTTTGGATTTTTCTGTGAATTGTTACGAATTTTACAAGACAGGAGATGCTTTCACATGAAATAACAAGCATCCTTTACACATCAGTCCCTGTGTTTCACAAATAACCCCCTGGAAATAAAACACCTAGAGCAATCAAATCCAGGCCATGGCCGGCGGTGGGGGGGGGCACGGGTCTGGCCAAATTCCGGCCGGGGAGGTTGCCGGCGGTGAGGGGAAAAGGAAGGGGAAGCACGAGGGGGTCTTGGGCTACCTGTGGGTGGTCTCGGGGGGGGGGGGCTCGGGACGGCCGGAATCGAGCTGCCCAAGGAGGGCCGGGCCGGCGGCCGGAGGCTCACGGCGGCAAGGGGTTTCCGGCGTGCGGAGGAGGAAAAGGACCGGCTGGGGAGGTGCGGTGGGGCACGGGGAAGCTGGTGGCGCTACTGATTTGGGAAGGGGAAGGGCGGAGGGGAAAGTTCCACGGCGACCGAGCTCACGGCGGCAACAATGGAGGCGGCAAGCTCCTGTACGCGCGCGGGGAAGGTCTGGAGCGCCCTTTTATAGACAAACGCAGTGGCAAAGGGAAGCACGGTAAGCTGGGCTCGAGTTTAGGGTTGCTACCGGGGGAGGTGAACCTCGGAGGTGCGGCGGCGGTAGGGGCACCGGCGTGCAGCTCTGCACAGGCGCCGTGGCGCGCAGCTGGGCGCCAACAGGGGAGGGGTGAAGCGGTGGATGAGCAGAGGGACGACGCGTGGACGGGGAAGAGCAGGGGGATGGACGACGGCGGCCAAGGGCGAGGTACTGCGCCGGCGGCAGGAGCACCAGTCGTGCAGCGGCGCAGAACAGAGGAGCAGGGCGCAGGGAGGAAGAAGGGGGGGGGAGAACTGAACCAGGGACTGATCTGTGAATTCAGGGAAAAGAAGGGACCTTACTGTAAAGGGCTTATAACTTTTAAACTAGTGCTCAAATGAAGATGGTCCAAAAAGCAAAAGTGCATGGTTTTTCAAACTCTACAACTTCTCTTTAAGGTTCATCTGCATTTGAGCAATAGTTTTGGAAATTGAATAGACTTAGTAATAATTTCACATTTTATGTAAATCCCATGGTAAAATTACTTTTACATATATGCCCAAGGGTAATTTCACTTATTTTTGCCATTTAACCACAGATATCACTTTTTACAAAACAACCCTTATGCTTTTAAACTTTTCCCCCTATGTCCACCCATTTTGCATAAAAGGACCTTTAGTTAATATTAATTACATAAACATTACTTCTTCCATAATATTGCATACATAAAATACACATTTGCCATACTTTAAACATACAAGCATACCAAAACTCTAATGTGTGACCAAGCTAATTACCTGAGTGTCACAGCCTTCCCCCCTAAAAAGAATCTCGTCCCGAGATTCCGGAACAGAATAGAATGGAATGATCAAGTTCAGAGGTTGGCTCGGAAGAAGTCGGGAAAATTATGTTGAAGATAAGATTCAGTTTCCCATGTTGCTTCTTCTTCTGTGTGATGGCTCCACTGAATCTTGTACATTCTGATGGTTTCTCTTCTGGTACTTCTCTCTTTAGTGTCTAGGATTCTGATTGGATGCTCGATATAGGTCAGATCTGGTTCGATTTCGATGGTTTGGGATTCGATGATTTCGGTAGGGATCTTAACACACTTCCTGAGTTGGGATACATGGAAGATGTTATGGATGGCCGCTAGTTGAGGAGGAAGTTGAAGACGGTAAGCTACGGGTCCACAGATTTCAAGGATTTCAAAAGGTCCGATGTATCAAGGAGCAAGTTTCCCTTTTACACCGAATCTTTGAACGCCTCGAGTGGGAGATACTCGAAGATATACGAAGTCTCCGATGTGAAACTGTAATGGTCTTCTTCGTATATCAGCGTAGCTTTTCTGTTGAGATTGGGCGGCCTTTAGATTATTCTGGATAAGCTTGACTTTATCCTCTGCTTCTATAACCAGATCGGGTTCAAAAATTTTACGTTCGCCGGTTTGTGACCAACTCAAAGGAGTTCGGCATCGGCGACCGTATAATGCTTCGAATGGGGCCATCTTAATACTTGTCTGATAGCTATTATTGTAAGAGAATTCTGCTAATGACAAGTATTTATCCCAGTTTTTGTCAAATTGGAGTACACAAGCTCGGAGCATATCTTCCAGAATCTGGTTTATTCGCTCAGTTTGCCCATCTGTCTGAGGATGATAGGCAGAGCCTCGAATTAACTTAGTCCCAAGAGCATCATGAAGTTGCTCCCAGAACCTAGCGACAAATTGTGCTCCACGATCAGAAATAATCGTCTTAGGTACTCCATGAAGACGAACAATTTGATCTAAATAGATCTCGGCATACTTCTTGGCAATATACGTAGTATGCACGGGAAGGAAATGTGCAGTCTTGGTTAATCGATCAACGATTACCCAAATAGAGTCATGCCTCCGAGAAGTGTTGGGCAAGCCAACAATAAAGTCCATACTGATATCCTCCCACTTCCACGAGGGAATGGGTAGAGGTTGAAGGATACCAGCAGTCTTCAAATGACTGGCTTTGACTCTTTGGCAGATATCACATTCTGACACATATTTGGCAATCTCTCATCTCATACGAGTCCACCAAAAGTTCTGTTTCAGATCCTGATACATCTTCGTACTGCCAGGATGTATAGAGAATTTGGACAAGTGGGCCTCGTCCATTATTTGCCTGCGGAGCCTATGGTCCTTGGGTACAACAATACGTTCGTTGAACCATAAAACCCCTTTAGGATCAACTCGGAAGCATTTATACTTCCCTTCTCCTTGTTTTATCTTCTGTTTAATGATTCTGATCCCTTTATTACGCTGTTGCGCTAGAACAATACTATCTCTAAGTGTGGCTTCAACCGAAAGATGGTTTAAGTCACCTTGGGAAATGATCTCTAAGTTGAGCTTACTCATTTCCCAACAGAGAGTTTCGTCGAATGCTTCAATGGATAGGCAAGAACAATGCGCCTTGCGACTAAGGGCATCTGCAATGACATTGGCCTTGCCTGGATGATAATGGACTTCCAAATCATAATCTTTGATAAGTTCTAGCCAGCGCCTTTGCCTCATATTCAGATCTGCCTGAGTAAAGATATACTTGAGGCTTTTATGATCGGTATAAATATGACATTTTGTACCCATCAGATGGTGTCTCCAGATCTTTAGGGCATGAATAACAGCTGCAAGTTCAAGATCATGAGTAGGGTAGTTCTGTTCATGAACCCTAAGTGCTCGTGATGCATATGCAATTACTCGGTTGTCTTGCATAAGTACACAACCAAGTCCAGTTCCCGATGCATCACAGTAGATGTCAAAAGACTTTGAGACATCAGGTTGAGCTAAGAATGGAGCAGTCGTAAGATGATTTCTGAGAATATGAAATGCATCTTCGCATTTTTGATCCCAGGAGAATTTCACACCTTTCTTTAGTAGTTCGGTCATAGGTTTGGCTATTCTGGAGAAGTCAGGAATGAAACGACGATAATAGCCAGCTAGACCGAGAAAACTACGAATTTGATGGACTGAGGTCGGAGGTTTCCAATCCATCACTTCTTGTACTTTACTGGGATCGACGGATATTCCGTCACCAGAAATGGTATGGCCTAGAAATTTGACTGTATCAAGCCAAAACTCACATTTAGAGAATTTGGCATATAGGTGGTGGTCTCTTAATCGCTGAAGGATGACATGGAGATGTTTAGTATGATCTTCTGGAGTTTTAGAATAGATCAAGATGTCATCAATGAAGACCACGACAAACTTGTCGAGCTCTTGCATGAAGACGGAATTCATGAGGTACATGAAATAGGCTGGGGCATTAGTGAGACCAAACGACATGACAAGATACTCGTATAGACCATACCGAGTGGAGAAGGCTGTTTTTGGAATATCACTGGGCCGAATTTTAATTTGGTGGTAGCCGGAACGAAGATCTATTTTAGAAAACACCTTGGCTCCGGCTAACTGATCAAAGAGGATATCAATGCGGGGTAGAGGATACTTATTTTTAATAGTCACCGCATTGAGAGGACGATAATCCACACATAGCCTTAAGCTATTATCTTTCTTTTTCACAAATAAGGCTGGACAACCCCAGGGTGATGCACTAGGACGAATGAAACCCTTGTCTAAGAGATCTTGGAGTTGGGTTTTTAACTCAGCCAACTCATTAGGAGGCATACGATATGGTCTCTTAGAGATAGGGGCTGTACCAGGTTGGAGTTCTATAATGAACTCGATATCTCTGTCTGGGGGCATTCCGGGTAAGTCATCCGGAAATACATCTGGATATTCACAGACGACTGGAATATCTTCTAGCTTGACCCCAGATACGGCATAGGTGTAAGAGTTGAACGACTTCGATGGTGGAAGATAAAGAAGAGTAGGTTCGTTCTCTAATGAACCTATCTCCACCATGCGGGAAGGGATATCTATGGATATATGGTACTGGGTCATCCAATTCATTCCTAAAAGAACATCTGTTCCTTTTAGGTCTAACAATAATAAATCTGCCCTCATCAGATGGTTGCCCATTTGAATTGGTACGCCTCTACAGACGTGATTGGCAGAGATATTACCACCAGGAGTTGTTATCACATATATCCCATTAACAGGACAAATTTCCAAGCCTATCTTAGTCCCTAACTTTGTTTGGATAAAACTATGGGTAGCACCAGTATCAAAAAGAACAGTAACGGGGTAATGGTTGATATAAAATGTACCCGTCAGTATTGGTGCCCCTTCAGGGAGTTCGGAGAGTGTAGTGAGGTTTACCCTCCCTTGACGAACCTGGACCACCTGTTTCTTGCCCTTGCCCTTGTTGGTTGGATTAGATGTTTGCCCTTGGAAAGATTTCCTAGGTTGAGGGCAATCCTTGATGAAGTGGGACGGGCTTCCGTAATTGAAACAACGATTATTGTTGTTTCCTGGAGTAGCTGGCGGAAAGCTCAGCCGCAGACCTTGTTGGGGTTGTTGTTGAGTTTGGGGCAGAGGTGGTCGGTTGAATTGTGCTTGCTGGGGAGGTCGGGCTACCCATCTGCCAGGTAAATTGCCTCGAGGCGGAGCTCGAGGAGCGTTGCTTGGAACCAACCGATACCGTGGCGACTGTGGAGTTGCAGGCCCTGTGGGTGCTTTTCGTTTCTTTTCCACTCTATGGGCGGCGATGCAATCTTCTTGAGTAATGGCCATGTTGACCAACTCATTGAAATCGTTGGCCTTCACTAAATTCAACCATTCTTTGAGTTTGGTATTTAGGCCTCGACGGAAGCGATCACATTTGCGGGCATCAGTGTCCGCATGTGATCCCGCATACTGGCACAAGTGATTGAAAACTTGCGCATACTGGGTGACAGTGCGGGTACCCTGAGTCAAATTCAAAAATTCATTGAGCTTCCACTCAATGAGTCCTGCTGGTATATGATGTGCTCGAAAGGCAGTCCGAAACTCATCCCAAATGACCACGTGTTCGGCGGGTTGCATTGCATGAAACTGATCCCACCAAAGACGTGCATGGCCTCGGAGTTGCTGGGCTGCGAAGAGCACCTTGTTCTCCTCTGAACATGGAGCTGACAGTAAAGCAAACTTAGACTCGATAGTCCGCAACCAGGCATCTGCGTCCAGAGGCTCATCGGCCTTATGGAATAAAGGAGGTTGGGTGCTGAGAAAGTCCTGATAAGTGGCCGATAGAGGTTCTCCTCGGCCTCGAGGTTGCTGCTGGAAATGGCCCATCTGAGCTTGTACAAGCTGATTTAGAAGCTCGGTTTGCCGGGCCATAACCTCGGCCAGGTTTTGGAGGTGGCGGTGGTGGTTGCTGAGAACTACAGGTTGTCCTGCCCGGAATCCTTCCGGGGTTCCACGAGTAGCTCCAACCATCTGAAATGAAGGAGACATCCGTTGTCAACCATAATCTTGCTCCAATTTCAGATAATATGCAATTATCAAACAGAATTGTAACGCATATGTCCCATTCAATCCACTTGTAACAGATGCACCGATATTGAATAGGATAACCAAAACTCAGGATTTGAATTGCTACATAGATATTAATATCCTTACATCTTACATCAACACACTCAAACTGTTACAAACTCTTACCTAAAAGTACATGCCACACATACAAACAAGTGGCTTTATAACTAGGTAAACTACACACCACCTAGGTTAATCCAGCTACAGCAAGGAGAGTGACGTGCTAAAAGTCATCAAGGTTTCCCACTGATGACTGGCTACCAGAAGAGGAATGATGGGACTGATGACAGGATCTCCATGCTCAGAATCAAGTTCTGAGACTCCTTCAATTCCTCTGGATCTTCTTCTTCAGCTTCAGGTGCTGCAGGTGCAACGGGAGGAATCGGGGGCTGCTGCAATTCTTCAATCTGAGCTTGAGCATCATCCACCGCAAGGATCAGATCTTGAACTTGTGCCTGTAGAAATTCAATAACAATATCTCGCTAAGTGATTATGTGATCACTCTCGTTGATCTGATCTTCACGATGATGGATGGTTTCATCCCGTGCCGCGATAATCTCTTCCTTTTGAGTCACTAAAGCCTGAAGCTGATCCACTTGAGTATTTTGTCTATCAGCTTCTCTATAGTGACCTCGGGCAATATAGATTGCTCGGCCCAACTCATGACGCAGAAGTAGATGATAATGATATTGTACATTCATAAACCGCATCATCCCTTGGAGTGCTTGCTCCGGTGGACCATCTAATCTATGACTCTCAGGGACGATTCTGAGATTCCATTCTGGCTCGTCGGGGTTTGTCATGGAGAATAACCCAATGGGCTTTCCTGCAACTTCTTTTGGATGCTGAATACAGAAACGGTAGATTGCCTCTAATGCCGCTGCTTCAATAGTATCCACGATACGATAACCCATTACATAACTTCGATGGGCGACCATTGAGAGTGAAATGGATGCTGTGGAATTGTCATTACGACATGAGCTCTATGAATCCCATCCTCCATAACTCGACAGCATCATACTGAGGAGGCTCCGTGTAGTAAAAAGACTGCAAGGACTCCCAAAGTAGACGTGGAAAACCTTCCCAATGGAGGGCATTAGTATGAAGATGCCCTCCGAATCCTAGAAAACGTTAGAAGGTGTTGCCATCTGCGACCAGAATGCAAATGGTGGAACTCTTTATCTTGTTAAGAGAGCACAAGATAAACAGAACAAGATAGTCAATGCTGATAACAGCAAGGACTGATAATCAGATGAAAACCTAGAATTCTATATAGGATACCCAACCTAATACTATCCTTAGAACTCCATTAGCCCATTCCAAAGACAAACAACATATCCTTCATATATGAAATCCCTTTTGTTAACAAATGATGCATGCACGCACTACTCTCCTCACAACCAAAACAACTGCCGAATATGTTCGGACTTACGTAGTTAGTTTCGGTGGCATAACCATACGGCACTCCCTATATATAACTAATCGATAAACCCTACGCATCCTAATAGCGTAAGCGTGGTCAGTGTACCTGCAGAAGAATACACAGATATATATATATATATCTCATGAACCTTTCATGGCAGCACGACATGAAAGCGTCCCCAAACATTACTGTTCACTATAGACACAGCATCTGTACAATTACCGCTGTACAGACAACGTTAACATACGTTATCAACAACGTATTCACGGGGGTACCGCAAATGCGGGGGTATGAACAGCGATCGCCATACCCTGCGCCGAACCATATACTCCCAATATAATCAACCTAAGTTGGTATATTGGCAGCATCTCAAGTAGGCCACTGCTTGAGAAACAGCGTTCGGTTCGCATCACCGACGGGAAGGCCAAGCTCTCTCAGTTGCTGAGGATCCTTACCTTTTACCTCCGTACGTAGATGTCGTTACAGGAAGTAAGGTTGGATTGTGCAGGAATTTAAGTTTTTGACAGAAAGTAGTGCTGGCAAGTCAGAACTATCTATACATATATAGATACTATTAGCCACCTGATACTTTCCCATATAAACCTAGGGCTTTACGTTCTAATCACCAACCTTAACGGATCCAACGTACTTTATAAATTCATTTGTTGGCAAACTTTTATCCAGAAAACACTTTTTAGAGCTATTCTAGATGTAAAGATAAACCTACAGCTCTGATACCAGCTGTGGCAGAACCGCTCGAATTATTCCGGCTCAAGTGCGCTATTGATCGCCGTACAACCGCAATCAGACCAACGCACTTCAAACAGAACAATCCTTTGGTCTGTCGGGTCTCCGCCGATACAACCACGGTTCAGCAGGATCAAAGCAGGTTTACTCGCACGAAGGCGAGTTCACATCCCGGAATAGCTCATCAACTTTTAATTTACAACCATACATACATTATTACAAACCGAGTTCAAAGATAAATAAATTTACACAAACCATGTTCAAACGACAAGCGTAACAGCTTGTCTAAACTCACAGCGGAAGAAAAAGTTTCTACTCGACTACACATGTCGCGAAGGCGAACACCAAGCTTAGCCCAGGGCCTGGTGTCACTCCGGAGGGTCTGTGCCGGCCGGGGACGGGTCCCACTCCACGGACCAGCCAAAAGGAACGGACGTTGGCCACACAAAGTTGTCCGTGGGATTCTCGTAGGTTGTACCTGGAAACGGATATTGGCAAGGCTGAGTATTCTAATACTCAGCAAGGCTTACCCGGGGCTGGGTATACTTAGCCCATAACTAGACTCATGAAGGCATTGCAAAGGCTCTGGGTTTATTTTCAGCTGAAAAGTAACAAAGAGTATGAACTATTTTCACGTTTTAGCTTTCATTTTCTAGTTGAGTATTTATTCTAGATTAGCACCTACACTAAGCAAGCAAGGTAGTGATTATCATCCATCAAGATTATCCATCATTAGTTCCACTTTTTACTCAATGTGGTAAAAGGGATAAGCAATCTCAATCCTCGTGAGAGGCGGACGATTCGAATCGAATTTAACCTTGCAAGGTAAACCTAACTCACACGCTTGGAATACCAACAGGGTGTTCCGAGCAACCGTTTCCCTCATATTCCGGGTTATGGATCGGGGCCACCACAAGCGACTGCAGGACCGTACGCACACCCAATGTGTACAGGACATACGTCTGTAGCGTGACTACAAACCCGTATTCCTGTCTGCCTTGGTCTTGTCCTAAGACCAGTTCGTAGTCCCCGTCGTCGAGTGTCGTTGATTCTATATGAGATGCAATAAATTAACTAAGGTGAAATTTAAATTTAAAATTTCACATTTCAAATATTATAACTCATCCAATTAACACGCAAACATGCATAAAATATAGAGGTTTTAGATTTAAAACACTATTTATAAAGATATGGTAGGGTTTATTGCAATAAGAACTAAAATATTTAAATCAAATTTGAAATGAACTAAAATTTGGATTCAAACTTTTAAATAAAAGATTATAGAGATTTGATTATGTATTAAACATTATAAAATATTACATTAGTAAATGATAAAAGATTCCAATTAGAGAAGGCTATACATTAGGTTTATTTCAAATTTGAAAGTTTCAAAATAAAAGAGGTTAAGTTTAAATCAAAGTTAAGTTTGTAACTTTGCACAAAGTTATCTAGAGCTCATGGAATATTTATGTCAAACTTCATAAGTAATCAAGCATTGAAAATCAAAGTTATGCATAAGTTATTCCCTAATCTTAGGTTTAAACTAAAGATAAAAGTACATTGTTTCACACTAAACTTTATTAACCAAAGTTATAGAATTTGAAATCTAGTTTCTAACAAAACTAGTTTTGTCATTTTTGGATTTTTCTGTGAATTGTTACGAATTTTACAAGACAGGAGATGCTTTCACATGAAATAACAAGCATCCTTTACACATCAGTCCCTGTGTTTCACAAATAACCCCCTGGAAATAAAACACCTAGAGCAATCAAATCCAGGCCATGGCCGGCGGTGGGGGGGGCACGGGTCCGGCCAAATTCCGGCCGGGGAGGTTGCCGGCGGTGAGGGGAAAAGGAAGGGGAAGCACGAGGGGGTCTTGGGCTACCTGTGGGTGGTCTCGGGGGGGGCTCAGGACGGCCGGAATCGAGCTGCCCACGGAGGGCCGGGCCGGCGGCCGGAGGCGCACGGCGGCAAGGGGTTTCCGGCGTGCGGAGGAGGAAAAGGACCGGCTGGGGAGGTGCGGTGGGGCACGGGGAAGCTGGTGGCGCTACTGATTTGGGAAGGGGAAGGGCGGAGGGGAAAGTTCCATGGCGACCGAGCTCACGGCGGCAACAATGGAGGCGGCAAGCTCCTGTACGCGCGCGGGGAAGGTCTGGAGCGCCCTTTTATAGACAAACGCAGTGGCAAAGGGAAGCACGGTAAGCTGGGCTCGAGTTTAGGGTTGCTACCGGGGGAGGTGAACCTCGGAGGTGCGGCGGCGGTAGGGGCACCGGCGTGCAGCTCTGCACAGGCGCCGTGGCGCGCAGCTGGGCGCCAACAGGGGAGGGGTGAAGCGGTGGACGAGCAAAGGGACGACGCATGGACGGGGAAGAGCAGGGGGATGGACGACGGCGGCCAAGGGCGAGGTACTGCGCCGGCTGCAGGAGCACCAGTCGTGCAGCGGCGCAGAACAGAGGAGCAGGGCGCAGGGAGAAAGAAGGGGGGGGGGAGAACTGAACCAGGGACTGATCTGTGAATTCAGGGAAAAGAAGGGACCTTACTGTAAAGGGCTTATAACTTTTAAACCAGTGCTCAAATGAAGATGGTCCAAAAAGCAAAAGTGCATGGTTTTTTAAACTCTACAACTTCTCTTTAAGGTTCATCTGCATTTGAGCAATAGTTTTGGAAATTGAATAGACTTAGTAATAATTTCACATTTTATGTAAATCCCATGGTAAAATTACTTTTACATATATGCCCAAGGGTAATTTCACTTATTTTTGCCATTTAACCACATATATCACTTTTTACAAAACAACCCTTATGCTTTTAAACTTTTCCCCCTATGTCCACCCATTTTGCATAAAAGGACCTTTAGTTAATATTAATTACATAAACATTACTTCTTCCATAATATTGCATACATAAAATACACATTTGCCATACTTTAAACATACAAGCATACCAAAACTCTAATGTGTGACCAAGCTAATTACCTGAGTGCCACATGCAGGATACTTACGCGACCAGAGGTAAACTACAGTGTAGATTTCTTTTTGGCGGCCTTTTTCACCCGCAAGGCCCGTCGCGGAATCCCTATTGCTGGCGGCGAGGTTTGATCAGCCGATTGGGCGGTCCCCGCCACGGCAACGGTCACTGCCGCGACGGCGGATGGGCCTGTTTCCGCCTCTTCGGGTTCGGTCCCGGGTGGCAGAGCAGATAGACTACAAGTGGGTACTGTTAGCATACAATGCTATCGACACTTGGCAACTCGTCAAAACAGCAAATCAGTACCTGGAGGACTCGACTTCTTGCGCCTTGCTTTTGTGCACCAGTCGATGGCCCTTCGGCACCAGTGGCAATGCGCCGGTCAACTCCACGCTTTGCTCGGAGGAGTTGTCACAACGCGCTTCTCCTTCGGCTTCCTCCCATGCCCGAGAGCTCATGTCCTCGGTGGACCTGCTGGTGCGTTGAGTTGCAGCAACGCGAGCTCTCTTGGCCTCAACGGCGGCACTAGGGAGGAGGTGGTCGGGTCGGGGGATGTCCGGTCATGGCGGATAGCTACGGTACAGCTCCGTGTGTCCCTGCAGGAGGTTCTTCAGTAAAGCAATGGAGTAACAGAGGTTGTCTTCAGCAAAAGAAGTCGAATACTTACTAGATTGGGTGGATTTCATGCAGAAAATAATGTTGGCACGTATGGCACGGCGTCCACGTCCATCAGCACCCGCTGAACTTGATGGAGCGCGGCTTCATCGGACAACTCCTCTGCGCACATGCGAGAGGGATCAGCAGGGCCCGTGTACTCGAATCCCAGCCAGTGGCGCTGCTGGATGGGTTGGACGCGGCGTTTGTAAAATGCGAACATAACGGAGGCACCGGTCACTCCTTTCTTCTTCTGTGCCTCTATGACGTCCAGCAGCTCCTTGACTTGATCCATTCCCCCGTCGGACGGTTCAAGATTCCACTCCCCCCTCACTACAGGTGGTTTGTTCGACTTCGTCGGGAGGGCGGGAGCATGGTTTTCGATGTACAACCAATGGTTTTTCCATCCAGGAAGGTTGGAGGGGAACTTGTATGAGAGATATTTGTCGCCGGCCTGCTGACACAGTTGGATGCCGGCGCCCCCCACAACGGTCGGATTCTTGGAGGTTGGCTGTGGTTGAGGCGGAAGAGGAAGCGGAAAAGGTCCCAATGGGGTTCGATTCCAAGAAAAGCCTCGCAGTAATAGATGAAAATTGAAATGTGGTAAATAGAATTTGGGTTGAGATGATGAAGCTCCAGCTCGTAGTAATATAGAAGGCTTCGGAAGAAGGAACAAGAGGGGAGGGCAAATCCCCGTTCGGCAAAATGGAGAAATGTGATGATTTCGTCAACATTCTCCATGGGAAAAGGTTCACCGTAAGAGGGGCACCAGTTGACAAGGGTCTTGTCTTGCAGCAACCCCTCGGAAACTAGGTTCTTAAGATGGTTGAGGGAGCACTTACTGTGTGTCCACTCCGCAGCTGAAGGCTGCGCCTCTTTCTTCTTCCCCTCGATCTCCGCTTTCTTGGGCGCCATCTCCAATCCACTGGTCACGAGATGCTCGGGGGCTGCGGGGAGAGGGGCGGGGCAGTTGGAAGGGGAGGATTTCTGAGGAGGGGTGGCGGCGGCGCGTGGCTCTGTTTGGGGATTTTGGTGGCTCTTGACAAAATGCAGATTGAAAGCACAACTTTCCCCACTGTGGCCGCGGGGTTAAGTAACCAGCGGGATAGGGAAAAGTTACTGTTCTGAAGTTCAAGAGTCGTTTTTGGGAATATTCCGAAGGTGAGGGGTCATTTGGTGGTTTGATTGGATTAAATATTCGTTTAATCATTTTTTCAGGGCTAATTGGCCCAAAAAAAGGGGTTTTCGAATTTTTGATCTAATTTCATCATTTGTATCATCACTTTGGTCCCTTGTTAAGGTGTCATTGTTTAGCCTGCATGCCACGATTTTTGGATCCTTATCTCCAATTTTGTGGGATTTGGATTCAAGGACCGGGGGCTGCGGGGTATGTGGCATCGACTACTTATTTTTCAAATTTCTTTGAAGGATAAGGAGGATTACAGATTAATGGGACCCTCAGCCTGATTCTCCGATTCAACCTAAGGCTTGGGGGCTACTCCATATGGAGTGCGATTTTCCAAATCGCACACCATGATTGAAAATATGATTCGGGGCATGAGCACCTCATAGCTTCGATGCAGCCGAGCAAGTACTCGAAGAAGGACTTCAAGACGAGGCTTCAGAAGAAGTCGAAGACTGCTTCGGAAGTACTCGATAAGCCTGCAGTACTCAGCTACGAAGAGCTCGGAGGCTTGTCAGACCCGGGGCCACCGGGCTGGGTACGTAACGTAGTTTAAAGAGGTCTAAGAGATTAAGTTCGTCTTATCTCTTATTCATCTTATTTATCTCTTATTTATTCCGTTTAAATAGGAGATAGAGCTAACCAATACAGGGGGAATCTACTCGAGACATGTTCTGGTATGATTCCTTGGCTGGTGTTGGTTAGTATCTTTGTAATCCTCGCTTCTCGGATATATAAGGGAGGTCAGGGACCCCTCTCAAGACAGACGATCATTAGGTCATTCTATACCGAAGGCAATACAAACCATACAGGACGTAGGGTGTTACACTCCGTGCGGCCCGAACCTGTCTAAGTCTTGTGTTCCTTGCACCTTCGAGTTCCTGATCTCGGCGTCCCCTCACCCAAAATCTACCACCTTGGGTATACCCCTCGGTGGGCAGCCGGTTAAACACCGACACTAATGGCTCTCAAGGGGAGCAAGTTGATGGTGTTGTAGGAATGGAGGAATCACCAAGCAAGGCGATTAAGGAGCTAGCCACTGGTGAAATAAAGCCTCAAGAATGAAGAGATCAAGATGACGATGATGATGATGATATGTTGATGTTGAGAGGGTCATCTACATCCACCTCCGCCGCGCAACCCGGAAACTCCGGTCATATGTCCGGAGACTCCGGATCCCCTATCCGGAATATCCGGACTGTGGACTGGACTATCCGGACTACAGAAGTTGAATCTCAGGCTGAAGAAGAAGTTGAGCCAATACAACATGAAGCTCAAGTTCCTCATCCAAGAATCCATCAAATTATTCAAAAGGATCATCCTGTAGATAACATCCTTGGAAGCATAAGCAAAGGGGTAACAACTCGTTCTCGTTTGGCAATTTTTTGTGAACATTACTCATTTATTTCTTCCTTGGAACCACTTAAGGTAGAAGAAGCTCTGGATGATCCGGATTGGGTGATGGCTATGCAAGAAGAATTAAACAACTTCACACGGAATGAAGTCTGGTCCTTAGTAGAAAGACCCAAGCAAAATGTTATTGGAACAAAGTGGGTTTTTCGAAACAAACAAGATGAACATGGTGTGGTGACAAGGAACAAAGCAAGGTTGGTTGCTCAAGGCTTCACACAAATCGAAGATTTGGATTTTGGTGAGACTTATGCACCTGTAGCTAGGCTTGAGTCAATTTGTATCTTGCTTGCCTTTGCAACTCACCATGATTTCAAGCTATACCAAATGGATGTGAAGAGTGCTTTTCTTAATGGACCAATTTCCGAATTGGTATATGTTGAGCAACCACCGGATTTTGAAGATTCCAAGTTTCCTAATCACGTCTACAAGCTCCATAAGGCGCTCTATGGGCTTAAGCAAGCTCCTAGAGCATGGTATGAATGCCTTAAGGATTTCCTCTTAAGGAAAGGCTTTGAGATAGGCAAAGCCAATCCTACTCTTTTCACTCGTAAAGTTGATAAAGAAATTTTTGTATGCCAAATATAGGTTGATGATATTATATTTGGCTCTACAAATCAATCTTGGTGCGAGGACTTTAGTAGGATCATGACAAAGAGATTTGAGATGTCCATGATGGGCGTGTTAACCATCTTCCTTGGATTTCAAATCAAGCAACTCAAGGAAGGCACTTTCATTTGTTAAATCAAGTATACTAAAGATATGTTGAAGAAGTTTGACATGGAGAATGCCAAGCCTATCAAGACACCCATGCCAACTAATGGACATCTTGATCTAAATGAAGATGGCAAGGCCGTAGATCAAAAGGTATATCGCTCCATGATTGGATCTCTTCTTTACCTTTGTGCATCTAGGCCCGATATCATGCTTAGTGTGTGCATGTGTGCAAGGTTTCAAGCTAATCCTAAGGAATGTCCTCTTATGGCTGTTAAGAGAATTCTACGATATTTGGTTTACACTCCGTACCTTGGTTTGTGGTATCCCAAGGGCTCCACTTTCAATCTACTTGGCTACTCCGATTCGGATTATGGCAGTTGCAAAGTTGATAGGAAAAGTACATCGGGGACTTGTCAATTCCTTAGTCGGTCCCTTGTGTCTTGGAGTTCTAAGAAACTAAATTCCGTTGCTTTATCCACTACCGAAGCTGAGTATGTTGCTGCAGGTGCTTGTTGTGCACAATTACTTTGGATGAGATTTACTTTGAGCGACTTTGGTTGCAAGTTTAGTAAGATTCCACTCTTGTGCGAAAACGAGAGTGCAATCAAGCTAGCTAACAACCTAGTAAACCACTCAAGAACCAAACACATTGATATAAGACACCATTTCTTGAGAGACCATGAGACCAAAGGAGATATCGTTTTGAGTCATATAAGCACCGATAAACAACTAGCCGATATCTTCACTAAACCACTTGATGAGCAAAGGTTTTGTACCTTGAGGAGTGAGCTAAATATTTTGGATTCTCGTAACTTAGTTTGAGATCATGCACATGTTTGCTTGCTATAGAGTAATTTTCAAAGAAAATTTGAATTTGTTCTTACTTACTTGAGACTATTGTTCCCATTGTTGATTGTTGGCTAGTCTCAAGCTAAGTAAGCCTCTCACATCAAAAGATATCTCTATTAAAATTCAATCCTATCCTTCACTAAAATTCTGCTCGGGATGAGCCGGATGCTCCGGTCATTTGTCCGGATACTCTGGACATCCGGATTCTCCGGACATATGTCCGGATACTCCAGATGGTAAAACCATCCCATATATACCGTGGAGGGGGTCGGTTAAAACGTTTCATTCTTCATTTTCACTGCCATGCCTCCCTCTTCTTCTCCTCTTCCTCCCACTCACCCAAGGGGCGATTTCCACCATCCAAGCACATAAAACTTGCAAATCATTGAAGGAAGAGCACTCCCCCATACGGAAACTCTGGAGAACGCATTGGATTTGAAGTTTCCCGCGTTTTTAACTCCATTAAGGTATTCAAAATTCAAATCGCTCGATCTCTCAATGTAGTTGATGAAATTGGATATCCTTTAGGGCATTATCTTCACTCATGTCTAGCAGCTCGTACCCCAAATTTCACTCAAATCTCATGGTAGAATCTTTCGATTTCTTGAACCTAGGGTTTAAAACTCGATGCCCGAAGACTCCGGATACTCTGTCCGGATACTCCGCACAGTGTTGCCGGAGTATCCGGACATATACCCGGACTCTCCGGATTTCAAGAATTCCAGCCAGCACGTTTTCCCTCTATTGTTTCTACATTGATCCTAATCACTCACTCCTATGTCTAGGCTATGGGAAGAGACCATGCAAATGCTCCTACTGGGCAGAGATGGCAAAAACGTTGCCATGATCCTCAACATCAAGTGGAAGAGGACTCCCCTCCGTGTCCTCCAAGAGAGCTTCGACCTAACCGTCGCCCCGGCAATGAACCTGCAAACAGTAGCCAAGCTCCATCTCGTGCAGCTCGTCAGGATCCTTACATGATGCCAAGCATGGCTGTGCCTCCTCGGTCCCGAGCAAATCCATCAAGAAAGGGAATTGCTTGGGAAATCTATCCTCGCACACCTCCACGTCTTCAAATCGAGTATCAAGAAGACCAACGTCAATATCCTAGGTGCCTGAAGCTCACTCGTCCTCAAATTCTGCCCGAGTTTGCAGTTGTCATGGGAAGAAACTACTTCAAGCAAACTGTAGCACTCACCAATGCACGCAAGGAGGACGTGTACAAGTATGAGAAGGCAGAAAACTTGGAAATGAGATTTTGGTGTCAGTTGCATCAAGATTTCTACTCCTCTGTCGTCATGCGCAAGGGCAAGGCCCCAATTGTCCCTTGCAAGTATGTCGATTGGGCATATTTTGAGAAGCTCAATGATCCATTCTTCAATCAAGCCATTGCAAAGTGCAAGCAATTCGGACTCTATGACATCATGGGGTTTAGGTACGATTGGAATGAGGATATACTTGCTCAATTTCACTCCTCTCTATTTTATGATGCAAGGAAGATTGCTTTCTTTTGGACAACAGAGGGGGTGAAGTATAAGGTAGATTACATGACCTTCTCTAGGCTTCTTGGACTTGGCTCAGAGGATGAGAAGAGAGATCCAATTCATGTGGAAAATCAATTGAAGCCAAAATAGCTACCGGCTCTCTTCTACAATCCGATTCTAGCAGAAGCCGGTAATGCAAGCACCCTTCAACCTTTCTACTATACAATGAATCAGTTTTTTTGTGCCACCATTGATGCCAAGGATGGATATGCTACGGCACTAAGATACTTTGCTTGCAACCTTCTTGCCCGTGTCATGCCCGGCGGGAGACCCTTCTCCATTATGGATTTCATTTGGAATGAGTTGAGGAGGACGATGAATGACCCCCAGAAATTTCTACCATCTGCTCCTTATCTCATGTACATGATCGAGAGGGTTACCAATGTCACTTTTCCTAAGGACTGCAAGCATGCAGCACTTCATCTTCGTCCTCGGTCCGGTGATGCTCCGCACGCACCTCCTCTTCATGCCGGTGCTACAAGGAATCTGAGATTTGATCCCGCTCCATCTCATTCCGGTGTATCTTCTTCTTCTCGCCACCGTCATCATGATTCGTTCATCAAGCGGGCACTCAAGAGCATCTTTAGCATGTGCAAGACCGCTACTCATGAGATAAATGAAAACCGCCGTGACATTATTGAGATCAAGGGTCACTTAGGACTTCCGGCGGATCCCTACCATGAGTTGCCTGAGTTTGATGACCCTTTCGTCGAGTGGGATGCCGCGGATGAGGCTGCTGTTGCTACTGCTCATGCCCCTCTTCCTCGCCCTCGTCGACGCGCTCGTGCCCCTACTCGTTCTTGTCGCTCTCCTCCTCGTGGCCAAGAGATTTTTGATAAAGAAGAAGAGACCAAGGAAGAAGAACCTCCCAACTACTGTGAGATCCCCGACTCGGATGAGGATGAAGACACATCAGATGACGGCGCCCAAGATGATGATGAGGAGTAGACCATTTTGCTCTTTTCATTCCCTTTTTGGCACTTGATGACAAAGGGGGAGTGAAGATGATCATTTATGTACCTTTGGGCTTGTATTATCATATTGAACTTGTATCGTATTTGAAAACTTGTAATGTGTGCTACTCTATATTCAAAACTGTTTGATTGTGTAACGCCCACATTTTTATCTTATTTAAATTGCGTTACCAATCCCTCGCTTAAAAATCTTTTAAACCTTTTCCGCCGCTTGAGCTCCCGAAGACCACCTCCCGATTTTCCGCCGTTCCGACATCACACAGTCTCTTCCTCTTTTTCCGCAGAGCCGCCGATCCCTTTTCCTTTTCCACTAGCCCCGCCATCCCGTTACATCACCATCGTGTCGCGGTCGGCCGCGTGCGCCTGCTCGGCCGCGATCGTCGGCGCCGCTCGCATGTCCTATCTTTTCTTTTCTCATATTTTGTTCAGATCCATTTTATTTCTCTCTTAAAACTTTTTTCCAGACTCTTTTTTTTTTGCGCTGGCTTCCTCTTTCTTTTTCTCCCCTATGCTGCCTGCTGCCTGCTCGAGCTGTAGCCCGCTCCTTGTGCGCACGCGCGGGCCAGCACACGACCCGCCGCTGCCCCCGTTGATGGCCGTGCACGCGCGCTCGCATCACGCAGCACGCGTCACGCCACGGCCGCCGCGGCCGCTGCCACTCGCTGTGCCGGTGTGTGCCTGCTGCCCGTGCACGCCAAGCCGGCGTGCGGCCCGCTGCTGCGCTGGCCCGTCTCCGTCCCGTCCCCTCGCCCTCGCAGCTCACGCTTTGTCCCCGAGCATCCTGGCCGCCATTAATGGCGAGGCTCCTATACTGCCCGTGACCCCCCCATGCCGGCCATCTCCCCTCTTCCTCTCGGCCTATAAATCAGACCCCAAGCCGCCCCTCAGTCCGCCCACACCACCCCAACACCTCTCCTCCTCTACCTCACGCTGCAGCTCGCCGCCGCTGCTCACCATTGCCGCCCACCACCCATCACCATGGACAGCCCTCCGTAGACCGTCTCCGCACGAGGTGAGGGCCGGAATCGGACCCCCTCGGCCTCCTCTCTATTTTCCCCCCTCCCCGGGTGTTGCCATGCGCCAGGGGGCCGGCGCCCATGGCCTGGCCGCCCCCTCCTACCATTCCCCTCCCCCTCCTATTCTATCTCGAGGAAGAAGAAAGGCAGACTTGTGCATAACCCCCTCCACTTTTCCTCCTTATGCAGTCCACAACCCCCATTTCATGCGGCATTATGTTCTTAATCGATTCCAAACTCCACCACGCATCAAATATTCTCTCCAAGTCTCAAGATCCACATCCAACAAATATAATAGTCTCCTCTACTTTTTAATCGAAGCTCTCTATTTCCCTTTTTTTAGCTCGTCGGTGAACTTTGTTTTTATTGTGTGATTGTTTGTATGTTGTAGCCGACAGTGTGACCGAGGAGGAGCAGGACCGCGAGCCGGAGCCCGAAGACCCGTACCTCGAGGAGGAGCTTCCGGAAGGCTTTGAGGACGGCAAGTCCAATCCCATCCTTTAATGCATACTTATCCCAGTTTTATAAACGCAACCTATTGGCCTATTTTATAAAATGCATTGTTTTATTGCAAGACATGGTTGGATAGCCACCCCTTGATTGCTATGACTATTCCTTGATGACCTCGGTTAATGTCTTGATGACCTCGGTTATTAGCTTTTATTCCCTTTATTATATTTTAATCATGATCACGAAGCGATTTACCGAAAATAAGGGTGTGAGTGTTTTAAAAGGTAAAACGGGATTTCGGGAAAATAAAAGAAAGATATAACCTGATGAGATGGACGGCGTTTTCTGTGGTGAGCTTGTACCTTTGTGGTTGAGCATGGTTGGGAGATGCCCGTCTTGTCAATGTAAGGATGAACTGAGGTGTCATCTTGCCTAACCCACTTATCGTACAACCACTCGACCGTTGTGTGGGCAACGGCTTTGCATAAACCCCACTAGTTGTTCTGCTAGCCAAAAGGAGAGCGGGTGAGCAACGGGAGATCATGGAGAAGGAATACGATCTGTGTGAGTTATGTCCCGGTTATGACCTTGTTGATAGGTCATTAACCCCATGGTTGCTTCCGTGTTGTCTAGTTAGATTCAGCTAGGGTGGGTAATGGCTTTGTTAGGATCCGCAGCGACATTAAGGTGTTCGTAGTGCGGTACCCTACTTGTGGGTAAAGTGTACAACCTCTGCAGAGTGTAAAATCTATTCGAATAGCCGTGTCCACGGTATTGGACGAGTTACGGCATGGTCACTTCAATAGACATTTTGGGATGGTTGGTTTTGTGGCGTGAGTTGTTTTGAAAGTGCCCGGCATTTGTGCTATGAGCTACTGTGGATGTGGAGTCCGATAGCATTAAAACTTGGATCCTTTGTGTAGGATCAACCCCACTTATTATTTGATTACTACAGAAATGTCTTGAGAAAACTCTTTTATTAAATGAACCCTTGCACGTGTAAAACCTTGCTTTATCGCAAATGAACCCTAGCCTCATCCTTGATATATCCTGTGCATGATCTTTATTATTCCCTTCCGTGGGTGTGGTTGGACTTGTTGAGTATGTATGTACTCACTCTTGCCTAGTTTTTATAGAGGAGGATCCGAACTTTGTTCCTGAAGACGTCGAGTAGGTCGCCGTCCTACACCCAATCTTGCCTTTGGTTCAGGGTCTCCGCAGGAAGCTTGCCATGGCGCAAGACTCTGATGTTATCTTAGATTTCATTGGCACTTTGGTTTGGTTTGTAGTCCTTATGTTGTCCCTCTTGATAGTGGCGCTTCAGTGCCCGCTACCTCGACGGTTTGTACGGTAATAAACCATCTGTTGTAATAAATGTGTTATCAGCCTCCTGGGACTGATATTTGTATCACATTCAGTCACCTCTGATGAGGGGACGCTTCAGATTTTCATATTTGAATCTGTGCTAAGAGTTAAATGATAGTGTGATGTTCTTCTGTGCAGAAGGTCCGGACACTCCGGGTACTTATCCGGATACTCCAGACATCCGGTTCGGAGTCTCCGGACACAGACCCGGAGTCTCCGGGGTTCTTACAGCCAACACATTTTTTTCCTGAGTGCATAACCTGTCATTTGCATCACACATTGTTTTAGCACACACTTGCTCACCCCACTGTAAATTGTATAAAGAGTTTTCATGTTTTCTTCATAATGTGCCAATTTCGACTTTTGACAAGTCAATTTGAAATTCAAATTCATGGCATAGATTAAGGGGGAGCTCTTTATATGCTTTAGCTTACTTCTTTATGATTTTTAAATGAAGTACATGTGAGTTGTCATCAATCACCAAAAAGGGGGAGATTGAAAGATATCTAGGCCCCTTAGTGGGTTTTGGTGGAAGATGACAAAGCACATGTATATCTAATCATGTTATCGAGCATGTGTGCAGGGGCTAAGGATGATGAAGCAAAGCGTATTACAAAAACATGACCCCTCAAAAAGGAAAATGAAAAGCGGTGTTTCAAATTTACTTGAAGAATTAGATTTTACTTTGAAATTGAGTATAGGAACGTCGTACTATTAAGAGGGACTTTGATCCACAGGTGTTGATGTGGTAGTTGTGCTCAAGAGAACCTACTAAAGCCATGAGAATCAAACCTACCACTAAAAATTGCCTTCTTGTGAAAATCCATGTTTATCCGAAATGTCTGGTACAACGTCCGGAATATCCGGACATTGTGATCTGGAGTATCCGGACAGTAGCCCGGAGTCTCCAGGTAATTGTTACTCATCTGAAAGTTTCTCTGGGACAGGAGTCTCCAGACCCCTATATCCGAAGTATCCGGACATATACCGGAGTATCCGGGTATTCTACTGGATAATGGATGGAGTGACGGAATCTGCCCCACAGAGCCTGGCCTCCCGAAGTTATTGCTACTCAGCTTAGAACGCGTCGGAGTTGTGGACCCACCGGAGTACACCTACTGGGAGTACAACTTCAGAGACACCCTTCGGTGTGACTTGATGATCTTCATGGGAAAAAGCACACTTTACCCCGACATGGATCCCTGGTTCATCTCCACCACTGGCTTTGGGTTCCCAGACACCTACAGAAAGGCTGCCCGAAAAGCCCTGCGACGCCTACGCGTGGTCTATAAGCATCATCTTCAGCGAACTCCTGTGGGATTTTTCCCACCTGCTAGAGGAAGAGGACGCTCATGGATTGCCCGGATGAGAGGATTGGGAAGGGAAGAAGAAGAACTAGAAGATACGGTTTCCCACCTGTCCATTTACCTCACCAGCCTAGACGGACTTTACAGCGAACAGACAAAACAACTGAAGCACCAAATCCGCGGGGCAGAAAAGGCAGAACAAGAGTTGGAAATACAATGGAGGAGAACAATAGAAGCTGAGGCACAAGCTGAGAGTTCCCTAGCCTCTCTCCAAGACATATGGCAAAGCAACGCTCAAGGAAGGGAACGTGTCAAGGCACGCAGAAGAGAAGCTGGATTACTGGAAGGAGAACCCGAAGAAACCCATTGGGATAAGGGCACTTAGACCGAAGATGAGGTATTGGAGCAATGTCTTCCGCCAAAGAAGCGACCTAACCGGATCGGGGAAGAATCCCCTTGGGAAGGGTAGAGTACCTAAGCTAGAGCTATCATCCTAGTAATAATGTATCCTTGGGAGATGTACCCGACCCTAATGAAAAATAAAGACCGTCTATCTTTCTTGTACCCTACCATGTGTGCAAGGCTTGTTCACTCTACCTTTGTTTTCAGATGGCCGAGAATGGTTGGACCCAGGGCGTTTGCCAAGAAGAGCCTAGTTTTCTCCGCCTTTTGATCAACTCCCTGGAGCGCCTCGGTGTTACTGAGCGCCCAAGGTACTACAGCAGAGAGTACGAACACCTCGGCACTCTTCGCTGTAGGGTGGTTCTTTCCATTGCTAGAAGCACCCGCTACCCCGACACCGAGCCATGGCGAGTGACTGCCACAGGATTTCAACATCGGGATGCCTATCCTTTGGCCATCAGAAAGGCTCTCCGCTACCTGTGCCGGATCTTCGAGGAACACCTCATTCCCACACCGATGAGGCTTTTTCCTCCAGCCATCAGGACGCAAGTCTGGCAGGCCCGCATGAGGAACTTGGAACGGCGCCGCCATCAAGAAGACCTTTTGTACCATGTGGTCGCCTACCTCGTCTCCTTGGACAAGCTCTTCGATGAGCAAGCCCGATTCCTAAGGGAGCAAACCCACCGGGCTGAGCAAGCTGAGCCTGCAGTGAGGATGCACCAAATCTGGGTGGCTCAAGCCGAAGCAAGGACCATAGCCGCTATAAGTAGTGAGGCCGTCGCTCATGAGAACCTCAGGTAGATCCAGGATCGGCGCATGCAAGAATGGACCAGCAGTGGAACGCCCGTCCCGCCAATCGGGGAGACCCAAGTCCTAATTGGAACACCCATCATAGGATGGGGAGGACTTTTTGGGACCTCGCAAGCTCCACCCGAAGGTGCCAAAAGGTCAGCTGCAGCCGCAGAAGAAGGAGCTATCGAACAGCCCCGAGAAAATGGGATCCTCGAGGACGACGAGGAAGAGCTACTCATTCCACTGGAAGTGCACTCCGCCCGGGAAGACGACTCGCCCCGCGAGTAGCATGCCTCAAAGATGCCCCCAGGGATGAAGCCATCCCGGCCCCAAGCTTAGAGTTGTGCCCCTCCCATCTGTTGTGCCCTTTGTACCCGACCGTGTAATGCGTGTTTTGGTTGTACCCTCCCAAGTGTTGTACCCCCAGCTTAATAAATAAAACTGTTTGTGCTTGATGCTTGTTAGTCTGTGTGCTTGTGGGCAGTAGGTGGATTCTACCTTTTCAAAAATACGAAAATAAAACATCACTTAATTCCAAATCTAAATCTCATAAAAGTTTTACCCAATCCACAGATGGCCCCCAGGCGTAACACCAGGACCTTCCAAAGTCAGGCACATACCACTCCAAGTGCGGAGAGGCAACAGGGTGTGCAAGGACAAGCCCCCGGCCATGAAGATCAAGAAGATCAGGAAGTAAGCCAGCGGGGAGGAGAAAGCCAAGTAGGAGCACGTCAGGCCCCACCCCCACCGGCCATTGACCTGGTGCAAGTGTTGAACAACCAGAACCTCCTACTGGAAGCTTTGACCAATGTCATCACAAACCCAAGGCCCCGTGAGCAGAGTACAAATGACAAACTGACAGCTTTTCTGAGGACCAAGCCACCCACCTTTGCAGGATCCTACAACCCCTTGGATGCAGATGACTGGCTGCGTGTTATGAAGAGAAAACTCAAACCATTTGAGCATGGAGACCGCGACAAGGTTCGTTTGGCTGCTCACCAGCTCACTGGAACTGCTTTGTCTTGGTGGGAGAACTACTGTGCAGCTGCTCAGGATGCCTCCACTATCACTTGGAAGGAATTTGTGGATGAGTTCCGTCGCTATCACATCCCAGCAGCCACCATGAAGCGCAAGGCAGATGAGTTCCGTGAGCTGCAACAAGGCAACAAGTCCATTGAGGAGTACACATATCAGTTCATAGAACTGGCTCACTATGCACCGGAGGAAGTAGACAAGGACGAAAAGAAGCAGGATATGTTCAGAAAAGGTTTAAATGCAGAACTTAAGAAGCTGCTTTCACCATGCATCTACCCAGACTTCAACACACTGATGAACATGGCTATCATCACCGAGAGAGCCATGGCAGAGGAAAAGAGAGACAATAAGCGTAAGTTCCTGGAAACCAAGGCTTGCCAGCAGGACCGTTTCTAGAAGCCGAGGCACTTCAGCCCTCCAGTGCCTAGGTCCCAAGCCCCTATGCAGTACAGGACCCAGTCACAAGCTACTGGCTCTCAGGCCCCCAACACCCAGTTTAGGCAGTTCAAGAGCCAGAACACCATGAAGGCCCCACAGAACAATGCAAGCCAAGTTACTGCCAGCAACAATGCCCGAGCATGCTTCAACTGCTATGAGATAGGGCACTTCATTCCCAACTGCCCATATGCCAATAACAAGCCGGCAGCATCAGCCTTCTCCAACTCGGTGAATGGACCAAGGCCAGCTCTATCAGGAGCCAGTTGTGTACCCATCCGCAGTAACAATACCGGCAACAACAATCAGCAGATGGGGCAGCCCCAGCAGTCCTTCGAACGAGCCCGCATCAACCACATCAACGCGCATGAGGCTCAGGACGCTCAGGGTGTAGTGCTCGGTGAGTTTCTAGTCAGCTCAGTTTTGGCAACAATATTATTTGATTCTGGAGCATCACATTCATTCGTATCCTCAAGTTTTGTGGAAAAGCACAATAGACCTACAGTACTACTAAAAACACCCCTATTAACCCGAACGCCTGGAGGTGACATTAAGTGTCGACTGGGTTGTTCTCTGGTAAGGATCATTTTATGTGGGGTAGAGTTCCTAGCAGACCTAGTAGTACTTAAGTCTAAAGGTATAGATGTGATTCTTGGAATGGATTGGCTAAGCCTGCACAATAGCCTTATAAGTTGTGCTGACAAGGTGGTACACCTAACCAACCCAAAAGGAGTACAAGTAACCTGCCATACCCGGGGAAGTGGACCGGACCCAATGGTTTTTAGTATGGAAGCTAAATCCTTGGAAGAAGTTCCAGTAGTAAATGAATACCTAGATGTTTTCCCTGAAGAACTCCCGGGAATGCCGCCAGATAGGGATATAGAGTTTGTCATTGACCTTGTCCCTGGAACCACCCCTATAGCTAAGAGACCTTATAGGATGGCAGCCTCCGAATTGGCAGAACTAAAGAAACAACTGGAAGAGTTACAACAAAGTGGTTTCATTAGACCAAGCTCATCACCATGGGGAGCTCCGGTCTTGTTCGTCAAGAAGAAGGATGGAAGCATGAGGATGTGCGTGGATTACCATGCACTAAATGAAGTCACCATCAAGAACAAATACCCCCTTCCCAGAATTGATGACCTCTTTGATCAGCTGAAGGGAGCCAAGTATTTCTCCAAGATAGACTTAAGGTCAGGATATCATCAGCTCAAGATTAAGGAAAGTGATATTCTGAAGACGGCCTTCGTCACCCGCTATGGGTAATATGAGTTTACGGTGATGTCCTTTGGACTCACCAATGCACCTACTTATTTCATGAACCTCATGAATAAGGTGTTTATGGAAGAGTTAGATAAGTTTGTCGTAGTTTTCATTGACGACATACTTATCTACTCTAAGAGTGTCGAAGAACATGAGCAGCACCTACGAATGGTTTTGGAAAAGTTGAGAGCGCACAAGCTCTACGCCAAATTCAGCAAGTGTGAATTTTGGCTTGAGAAAGTAGCATTTCTTGGTCATATCTTGACCGCAGAAGGAGTAGCAGTGGACCCCGAAAAAGTCGAAGCAGTCTCCAATTGGCAGTAACCAACCAATGTTAGTGAAATCAGGAGCTTTCTCGGTTTGGCCGGGTATTACCGGAGATTTATTGAAGGATTCTCCAAGATAGCCCGACCCATGACAGAACTACTCAAGAAAGAGAAGAAGTTCACCTGGACCGAGTCATGTGAGAGAAGCTTCCAGGAGTTAAAGAGAAGACTGACAACCGCCCCGGTATTAACCTTGCCGGATATTCAACGGGACTTTGTCATTTACTGTGATGCATCCCGTCAAGGATTAGGATGCGTCCTTATGCAAGATGGGAAAATAGTGCATACGTTTCCTGACAACTCAAGCCTCATGAGCAGAATTACCCAACCCATGATTTTGAGTTTGCAGCCGTAGTACATGCCCTCAAGATTTGCAGACACTATTTGATTGGGAATAGGTGTGAGATCTACACAGACCATAAAAGCTTGAAGTACATCTTCACCCAGTCAGATTTGAACTTAAGGCAAAGAAGGTGGTTAGAACTAGTTAAGGATTATAATGTGGTAATTCATTACCATCCTGGTAAAGCAAACGTGGTAGCAGATGCCTTAAGCCGGAAATCTTATGGACCTAAGGATGCCCACCTACAAGAAGAAATGGCACGATTAAATGTGCACATCGCCCCCCATGGTTCCAGTCGCAAGTTGAGTGTTCAACCCACTTTGGAGGATAAGATCAGAAAGGCCCAAGGTTCAGACAAGGACTTGATGAAAATCCGCATGCATACTAGAGAAAACAAGGCACCGGATTTTAGAGTGGATGACAAAGGAACCTTATGGTACAAAGATAGAATTTGCATACCCAAGGAAGGAGACTTCCGGCAGACTATTATGGATGAGGCCCACAACTCGGCATATTCCATCCACCCAGGATCCACCAAGATGTATGTGGATATAAGACAAAAGTATTGGTGGAGTGGAATGAAGGCGGACATTGCACGGTTCGTCGCCCATTGTGATACTTGTCAAAGAATCAAGGCCGAACATCAGAAGCCAGCAGGATTGCTGCAACCCTTACCCATCCCGGTTTGGAAATAGGATGAGATAGGAATGATTTTGTAGTGGGTTTACCCAAGACACAAAAAGGACATGACTCCATATGGGTGATAGTGGACCGGCTCACAAAAGTCGCTCACTTCCTACCCGTACGGACCAATTATGGTGGAGAAAAGCTAGCCCGGTTCTATGTGGACAACATAGTGAAGCTGCATGGTGTGCCTAGCAGAATTGTTTCGGATAGAGGAACCCAATTCACCTCTAGGTTTTGGAAAAGTTTGCATAAGGCCATGGGCACCAAGTTGGATTTCAGTTCGGCCTATCACCCGCAGACCGATGGTCAAACAGAAAGGGTGAACCAGATTATGGAAGATATGCTAAGAGCATGTGTCCTTACTTATGGCAAGGATTGGGAACAAAGTTTACCCTATGCTGAGTTTTCGTACAACAACGGTTATCAAGCAAGCTTGGGCATGTCACCATTTGAAGCTCTCTATGGGAGAAAGTGCAGAACCCCCCTGATGTGGTCAGAAGTTGGAGAGCATGCCCTAGTTGGACCCGCACTCATAAAGGAAGCAGAAGAAAGAGTGGCCGAAATTAGAGAAAAACTGAAGGCCGCCCAATCTCGACAGAAGAGTTACTCAGACAAGAAGAGACGAGAAGTAAGCTTCAATCCAGGAGACTTCGTCTATCTCAAGGTTTCACCTATTCGAGGGACTCGAAGATTTCAGGTACATGGGAAACTAGCCCCTTGGTACATTGGACCGTACCAATACAGAAGAAAATTGGAGCCGTAGCATACCGTCTAGAGCTACCAGAAGGAATGGCTGACATACACCCAGTATTCCATGTATACCAACTGAGAAGATGTCTAAGGGTACCCGAGAGAGAGCGTGTGCCGGAAGAACAAATAGCTTTACAGACAGATCTTCGGTACCAGGAAGTACCTGTCAAGATTTTGGACACTATCACAAAAAGGACAAGAAACTCTGAACTACGGATTTGCAGAGTTCAGTGGAGCAGACATGGAGTGGAAGAAGCTACATGGGAACGTGAAGATGCCCTGAAGAAAGAGTTTCCCCATCTATTTAGGAGCCAGCCAAATCTCGAGGACAAGATTCATTTTAAGTGGGGTAGGTTTGTAACGCCTGCATTTTTATCTTATTTAAATTGCATTACCAATCCCTCACTTAAAATTCTTTTAAACCTTTTCCGCCGCTTGAGCTCCCGAAGCCCACCTCCCGATTTTCCGCCTTCCGACATCGCGCAGTCTCTTCCTCTTTTTCCGCAGAACCGCCCGTCCCTTTTCCTTTTTCACTAGCCCCACCGTCCCATTACATCACCATCGTGTCGCGGTCGGCCGCGTGCGCCTGCCCGGCCGCGATCGTCGGCGCCGCTCGCGTGTCCTATCTTTTCTTTTCTCATATTTTGTTCAAATCCATTTTATTTCTCTCTTAATACTTTTTTTTACAGACTCTTTTTTTTTGCGCTGGCTTCCTCTTTCATTTTCTCCCCTGTGCTGCCTGCTGCCTGCTCGAGTTGTAGCCCGCTCCTTGCGCGCACGCGCGGGCCAGCGCACGACCCGCCGCTACCCCCATTGCTGGCCGTGCAAGCGCGCTCGCATCACGCCGCCCGCGTCACGCCACAGCCGCCGCGGCCGCTGCCACTCGCTGTGCTGCTGCGTGCCTGCTGCCCGTGCACGCCAAGCCGGCGTGCGGCCCGCTGCTGCGCCGGCCTATCTCTGTCCCATCCCCTCACCCTCGCAGCTCGCACTTTGTCCCCGAGCATCCCGGCCGCCATTAATGGTGAGGCTCCTGTCCGTGACCCTCCCATGCCGGCCATCTCCCCTCTTCCTCTCGGGCTATAAATCAGACCCCAAGCCGCCCCTCACTCCGCCCACACCGCCCCAACACCTCTCCTCCTCTACCTCACGCTGCAGCTCGCCGCCGCTGCTCACCATTGCCACCCACCACCCATTACCGTGGACAGCCCTCCGTAGACCGTCTCTGCACGAGGTGAGGGCCGGAATCGGACCCTCTCGGTCTCCTCTATATTTTTTGCCCCTCCCCGGGTGTTGCCATGTGCCAGGGGGCCGGCGCCCATGGCCTAGCCGCCCCCCCTCCTACCGTTCCCCTCCCCCTCCTGTTCTGTCTTGAGGAAGAAGAAAGGCAGACTTGTGCATAACCCGCTCCACTTTTCCTCCTTATGCAGTCTGCAGCCCCCCATTTCATGCGACATTATGTTCTGAATTGATTCCAAACTCCACCACGCATCAAATATTCTCTCCAAGTCTCAAGATCCCTCTACTTTTTAATCGAAGCTCTCTATTTCCCTTTTTTTTTAGCTCATCGGCGAACTTTGTTTTTATTGTGTGATTGTTTGTGTGTTGTAGCCGACAGTGTGACCGAGGAGGAGCAGGACCGCGAGCCGGAGCCTGAAGACCCGTACCTCGAGGAGGAGCTTCCGGAAGGCTTTGAGGACGGCAAGTCCAATCCCATCCTTTGATGCATATTTATCCTAGTTTTATAAACGCAACCTATTGGCCTATTTTATAAAATGCATTGTTTTATTGCAAGACATGGTTGGATAGCCACCCCTTGATTGCTATGACAATTCCTTGATGACCTCGGTTAATGTCTATATAGGATTTGCTCTGTTGGACGTTAACTACTGCTAGAGATGCTTATTAGCTTTTATTCCCTTTATTATATTTTAATCATGATCACAAAGCGATTTACCGAAAATAAGGGTGTGAGTGTTTTAAAAGGTAAAACGGGATTTCGGGAAAATAAAAGAAAGATATAACCTGATGAGATGGACGGCGTTTTCTGTGGTGAGCTTGTACCTTTGTGGTTGAGCATGGTTGGGAGATGTCCGTCTTGTCAATGTAAGGATGAACTGAGGTGTCATCTTGCCTAACCCACTTATCGTACAACCACTCGACCGTTGTGTGAGCAACGGCTTAGCATAAACCCCACTAGTTGTTCTGCTAGCCAAAAGGAGAGCGGGTGAGCAACGGGAGATCATGGAGAAGGAATACGATCTATGTGAGTTATGTCACGGTTATGACCTTGTTGATAGGTCATTAACCTCATGGTTGCTTCCGTGTTGTCTAGTTAGATTCAGCTAGGGTGGGTAATGGCTTTATTAGGATCCGCAGCGACATTAAGGTGTTCGTAGTGCGGTACCCTACTTGTGGGTAAAGTGTACAACCTCTGCAGAGTGTAAAATCTATTCGAATAGCCGTGTCCACGGTATTGGACGAGTTATGGCATGGTCACTTCAATAGACATTTTGGGATGGTTGGTTTTGTGGCGTGAGTTGTTTTGAAAGTGCCCGGCATTTGTGCTATGAGCTACTGTGGATGTGGAGTCTGGTAGCATTAAAACTTGGATCCTTTGTGTAGGATCAACCCCACTTATTATTCGATTACTACAGAAATGTCTTGAGAAAACTCTTTTATTAAATGAACCCTTGCATGTGTAAAACCTTGCTTTATCGCAAATGAACCCTAGCCTCATCCTTGATATATCCTGTGCATGATCTTTATTATTCCCCTCCGTGGGTGTGGTTGGACTTGTTGAGTATGTATGTACTCACTCTTGCCTAGTTTTTACAGAGGAGGATCCGAACTTTGTTCCTGAAGACGTTGATAGGTCGCCGTCCTACACTCAATCTTGCCTGTGGTTCAGGGTCTCCGCAAGAAGCTTACCATGGCGCAAGACTCTGATGTTATCTTAGATTTCGTTGGCACTTTGGTTTGGTTTGTAGTCCTTATGTTGTCCCTCTTGATAGTGGCGCTTCAGTGCCCGCTACCTCGACAGATTGTACGGTAATAAACCATCTGTTGTAACAAATGTGTTATCAGCCTCCTGGGACTGATATTTGTATCACATTCAGTCACCTCTGATGAGGGGACGCTTCAGATTGTCATATTTGAATCTGTTCTAAGAGTTAAATGATAGTGTGATGTTCTTCTGTGCAGAAGGTCCGGACACTCCGAGTACTTATCCAGATACTCCAGACATCCGGTCCGGAGTCTCCGGACACAGACCCGGAGTCTCCGGTCTTACAGCCAACACATTTTTTCCTGAGTGCATAACCTGTCATTTGCATCACACATTGTTTTAGCACACACTTGCTCACCCCACTGTAAATTGTATAAAGAGTTTTTCATGTTTTCTTCATAATGTGCCAATTTCGACTTTTGAGAAGTCAATTTGAAATTCAAATTCATGGCATACATTAAGGGGGAGCTCTTTATATGCTTTAGCTTACTTCTTTATGATTTTTAAATGAAGTATATGTGAGTTGTCATCAATCACCAAAAAGGAGGAGATTGAAAGATATCTAGGCCCCTTAGTGGGTTTTGGTGGAAGATAACAAAGCACATGTATATCTAATCATATTATCGAACATGTGTGCAGGGGCTAAGGATAATGAAGCAAAGCGTATTACAAAAACAAGACCCCTTAAAAAGGAAAATGAAAAGCGGTGTTTCAAATTTACTTGAAGAATTAGATTTTACTTTGAAATTGAGTATAGGAACGCCATACTATTAAGAGGGATTTTGATCCACAGGTGTTGATGTGGTAGTTGTGCTCAAGAGAACCTACTAAAGCCATGAGAATCAAACCTACCACTAAAAATAGCCTTCTTGTGAAAATCCATGTTTATCCGGAATGTCTGGTACAACGTCCGTAATATCCGGATATTGTGATCCGGAGTATCTGGACAGTAGCCCGGAGTCTCCAGGTAATTATTACTCATCTGAAAGTTTCTCTGAGACCGGAGTCTCCGGACCCCTATATCCGGAGTATCCGGACATATACCCGGAGTATCCGGGTATCCTTCTCGTAGCGGCTAGTTTCTGTGAGAGGGGGTATAAATACCCCCCATACCCTTTCATTTACTTCTCTCTTGCTCATTTCGAAACAGAACAAGCCAGCAAGCAAAAGGAGAGCCCTCTCACTTCCCCTCTTCCATTCTTGAGTGATTTTCTTAGGGGAATCAAGTGAGATAGTTGCAAGAGCAAAGATTCGTGCTAGCAAGCTTTCATTCCATCTCTTGAGCACAAAACCCTTAGCCGGTGGATTCAAGTTCATTATTCTTGGAGCTTCAAGCTCCTAGACGGCTAGGCGTCGCTTGTGAGTGTTTAAGCAAGTTGTGAGCACCACAAGAAGTTTGTAATCTTCATTCCTCGTGGAGGAACTCATAGTAAGTATCCTCGGGTTTGAGTGTTGGTCTCACCCTTGGAAGAGGAGTATTGGGGTTCTTGAGCACCGTCTCTTGAATCCTTCCTCGACAAAGACGTAGCTCCTTTGGGAGTGAACTTTGGGAAACAAATTCTATCTCCTTCTTGTGCTTCTTACTAGTTTTATTATATATTTGCTTGTGAGACTAGTCTTCTAGGGTTTGAGGTCGATCTACATTTATATTAGTCTATAGAGCAAGACAACTATTTAGAAACACTCCTAAGGTACCACTAGCTTGCCTAAATTTACTCGATCTAAATTGCAGCATCAATATCTTATTAGTGCAAACATTGTTTCATACCCGGACTCTCTGGAACATATTTCTAGAAACTCCGGACACAAAACCCGGAGTATCCGGATATATATCCGGAGTATCCGGACATCTGCGTTACTGACATTGTCTAAAGTGCTTTAAGTTTCAGATTTGCCTATTCACCCCCCCTCTAGGCATCTTGAGATCCTTTCATGAGCAGGGGCTCGGTGCAGCCCTTTTATAGGTGCACAAGGAAGGGGAGGAGAGGCTGGGCGCGGCCAAGCTAAAGGAGATGCGGCCGGGACAAGGCTGCGGCATCGCTGATGTGTCCTGGCTCGGCCGTCGGGAATCGACGGTCACGTGGCGCACGCGCATCAGGCATGGGTGGATTCAGGGCAGGGGAGGGCAATTTGGCCGTGGGCCTATCGGGGCCTGTCGGGGCACTGCCCTTTGGCGTGGCTCCCCGGCAGGCATCGCCGGCTAGGTGGCCGGCGGCCACTGCCCCTCGACGGGACAGAACAGGGGAGGGAGAGAGAGGAGAGTGAAGGAAGAGAGAGAAAGAGTGAGGGTTCAGGTTCAAATGAATTTTTCTCAAAAGTTTGTAAGGAAACTTTGAAATCTGCCAACATGAAAGTTATAGAGAATTTGAAACTATGCGACTTTCGTTTTGGATCAAAGTTCATTTGAGCTTTAGTTTAGAAGTTATTTTGAATTTAAAACTACTAGGATTTGAATTCCTATTCATGTCATGTGTTTAAAATTTGAATTTGCAAATGGTGTTTGAAGTACACTTTGTAAGGTACTAAAATATGACTGTGGTTTTATGATACAATTTTTTTACGACAAGTTGAGCATGTATGGTTATGAACATATTTATAAAAAACCTTACATGCACACATACATGCACATGCACATACATATTCATACAGATGCATATGCACACCCATAATTAAATGCATTGTTTCAATGATTCTGGGTTATTATGCATGATACTAGGTTTATGTTTTCTTGCTTAGGATTTTGAACACCTAGGATGTTACACTATGAACTTAAATGCACAAGTACATAAAGTAGGAACATTGCATATATAAAAAAATAGGGTTCATGCTCCGGGGCTTGCCATCCTGAGCAAAGCTAGCCTTGGGCTCTTCCAAACTTCGGTTCAGGTCTTCAACAACTTCAGCTAGATTAACTGGAGCTTCTTGTTGCTCACTCTCAAACTCAGGCACCAACTTGTATGTTCTGTCGGCGAGAGCAGTAGTGTCTACATGAAATGCATATGCACGAGTTACTTTGGTGGTAAAGATTCATTGATTAGTTTACTATAAAGTTGTAATCCAACAAAATTCAAGTTAAGTTGTAAAAAGGTTTTCTTTTATATTTTCTTCGGCAATCATTTACCAAGTACTATTTAGATTAACTTCATTAAGTAAGTGGGGGTTTTCTCATCTCAATTACATGTAGGAAAGTTTTCTGTTTTTATTTTTAGACACAAGGCATCATGTGGGACTTATTTTTGAAGTTAGATAAAGTTTTTTATGTTGAAAATTTTATACAGAGTACATATCTTAGTGACAAAGCTACCGTAAAATTTTTAGCTCTTTTTATGCTATAGAGCAACCAGAAAAAAATAATGTAAAACCTACTGCTGCAAACTAGATGTATTTATGCAGAACACATCAAGTCAGTTCTAGTGCTCAAAACTTTACAAAGTGCTTATCAACTTACAGTGACTCTGCTGTAAATTTTTCAGATTTTATTGATCACATGACAGAGCATAGAAAATACAGCAAAAATTATCTACAATTATCAAGATTCATTTTTACTAACAGATCTATTGAGCTTCTGAACCTCAAATTTTTCTAGTATGTCTAGCTACTTGAATATGCTCTCTGTTAAAAATAGGAAAAATAGGTGTTTTGGTCCCTCAACTTTATCCTGAGGGTCAAGTTCGTCCCTCAAACTTCCAAATTGACCAATATAGTCCCTCAACTTTTGTTTTGAGGTCACGTCTTTGTGCTGATATTATACTCTATAATAACATGATACAAATCAAAAGTTCCTTTTTCCCTTAGTTTTTTTCCCTCCTCAATTTTCACTGTTTGTGTTACTGTTCTCTCAACTTTCCGCAACATTTTATATGGTGCTACATAGTTATGTAATAAGTAGCTTTAATTCTCTCTATGCGTCTGCAATACAATATGATGCATGGGTAAATAAATTCTATATTCCAAATTAAACACTTGTGATGTTCAACTCTTAAATGAATTTAGAAGGGGAAGGAGCTATGGGTAAAGAGGATTTTTTGCATAAATCTCATATTATTATGGAGTCTAATATAGCTTAAGGATGAGTATGACCCAACAATAAAAGTTGGGGGACTATATTGGCCAATCTGAAAGTTGAGGATGAACTTGACTCTCGGCTCAAAGTTGAGAGACTAAAAGGCTATTTTACCTTAAAAATATCATAATTTTCTAAGCGTAGGAACTGTTTATTATGATTTAATGTATTTATTCATCGATAAAATCAAATCAGCATGCTAGACAGTAGCAAGGTGTCTCAAAATTTTACTATAGCATTTATGGAACAAGGAGACACTACTGTAATAATTTTATCCTCGGAACTACAGTACAACATCATGAACAAGTACATCTAACAAACTAGAGCATGAAACAAGATTTATCAAGAAATATATCTAGAGATCTTTGCTAGTCCTAAAATTTTTACACAAGCATCAACATCTACATACTAGTCTACTGTCCAAGAATTCATGCACAGAACTAGCCTAGAACATGACTTACATTTAAAAGCTATAAGAACTAACATTTATTCTAGACCAAATTCTATTTGGAATTTCGTCAAGGTCCTGTAGAGAAGTTGTAGATCTTATTATAAGGATCTCAGAACATTTTAGTTTGTAGTTTTCCGATTTTTCTACAAATTTTAATGCATTTTACAAGTTTGCAGATTTGAAATAGGGTTTGAACTTTAGTGTTCATAGATAGGTCATCGGGTTTTTGTGTCAAGGACCCTTGGCCGGGAATGCGCCGGTCTCCGGCCAAACTCCAGTGAGGGCGAGGCTCGCCGGCAGCGAGGTAGGGGTGGGGAAGCATGAGGGTGGCTTTGGTGGGTGATGGGATGGCTGGAGGATGGCTGTCAACGGTGGCCGTGCTCGGCAATAGTGGTGGCTCGGCTCTGGCGAGCTCCGGTATTCGGGGTGGTCGGAGGAGGGGCCGGTGAGGTTCAGTGGGAGGTGGAGGAGGGGTTTTAGGGCTTGGCTTGGGCTACGAAGGTGCGGAGAGGCGACCTCGGCAACAGGGCAGTGGCGGCGGTGGCGGCGCTATTGGTGCGGTGGTGGTGGTGCACGGGTGTGCAAGAGCAGGGGGCTCGATGCGGCCCTTTTACAGGCACACAGGGGAAAAGGTTGGATGGGTGGAGGCCAGTCGAGGGGAGGGCGCTCAGTTGTAGTAGGTGAGTGGTTGACGCGTTGCTGCCGGCATGTCGTGGCCCGGCCGTCGAAGAATGCCGGCTACGTGGTGCGCGCGCAGTCTAGGGGTAAGGATTTGGGGTGAAGGAAGATCGCGCGCGTTAGGAGCTGGTCGCGACCTGTCGGGGTGGAAGTCCCTTGGCGGCTAGCGCTGGCCGTACGTCGCTGACCAGGTGGTCGTCGAGGCCTGCCATTTTTGGGCGCAGTGGAGGGGGGGAGAGAGAAGGGAGAGACAAGAGAGAAAACGGTCGGGATTCAAATCAAATTTTCTCGAAATGTCAAAAAGAAACTTGAAAAACTTTGAAAGTTGTAGGGCACAACTTTTGTTTTGGGCTAAAGTTCATTTGAGCTACAGTTTAGGAGTTAATTTAAACTCATTTGAATGTGAACTATTTGTCCTTTCATTGTTTAATAATTCAAGCTTTTGGTCAAAATTTCTGATCAATTTTTGTAGACCAAGCCAACAGGGATAAGTAAACATTTTTGCTAGGCATGTAGAGTTGATTTTGTGAAAATATTGTATAGTACCTTATACTAAGTACCTTTCCTCACCTACACATTAACATACACACATACATATACATGTATTCCTAAAAGAGATGCATGATTTGAATGGTTCTTGTTTATTATGCATTTTAAACACCTAGGATGTTACTGCCTTGCCCCCTTAAAAAGAATCACATCCCAAGATTCGGTTAAACAAGGTAAGTGTGGAACAGTGCGTGTACCTCGGAGGGAGTTTAGAAAACCTCAGAAATTTTTTTTAGATAACTTTCAGTTTCCCACGTGGCTTCCTCTTCAGTGTGGTGGCTCCATTGGATTTTATACATTTTAATGACCTTTCTTCTAGTGACCCCTTCCTTTTGGTCAAGGACTTTAATTGGATATTCAACATATGAAAGATCCGGCTCTACCCATACTTCTCCTTGTTCAACAATCTCTGTGGGAACCGGACACATTTCTTGACTTGAGAGACATGGAAGATGATATGTATGGCGGATAGTTGCAGGGGTAGTTGCACTCTATAGGCCACGTGTCCACATCTTTTGATGATTTCATAAGGACCAACATATGGGGGAGCTAATTTTCCTCTCATCCTAAATCTTTGCACACCCTTGGTTGGCGTATCCCAAAAGTAGACATGATCACCAACTTCAAATTGCAAGGGTTTTCTTCTTTTATCAAAGTAGCTCTTTTTTCTAGACTATGTGGCTTTAAGATTTTTTTGAATTATCCTCACCTTTTCTTCTGCCTCAATTACAATATCTGGTCCGAATACTTTTCGTTCTCCGGCTTGCGAGCAACTCAAAAGAGTACGACACCTTCGACCATGCATACAAGGCCTCAGATGGTGCCATTTTCAAACTCGCTTGATAGCTATTGTTGTACAAGAATTCTGCTAGAGGCAAGCATTTGTCCCAACTTTTGTCAAAGTGGATGACACAAGCTCTAAGCATGTCCTTGAGGATTTGATTTACTCACTCAGTTTGTCCATTGGTTTGAGGATGATAAGCTGAACTTCGAATCAGTTTGGTGCCAAGAGAAGCTTGCAAATGTTCCCAAAAGCGTGCTGCAAATTGAGCATGTCTATTGGAAATAATTGTCTTGGGTACACCATGTAGGCAAACAATGCGATCAAGATAAATCTTGGCATATTTCTTGACGGTGTAAGTAGTGTGTACTGGGATAAAATATGCCATCTTTGTGAGCCTATCAACAATGACCGAAATGGAATCATGCTTTTGAGAGGTTTTTGGCAACCAAACAATGAAATCCATACTTATGTTGTGCCATTTCCAAGATGGTATAGGCAGAGGTTGAAGTATACCAGTTACTCTCAAGTGGCTGGCCTTTACCCTCTGACATGTGTCACATTCTGAGACATACTTAGCAATTTCCCTTTTCATTCTAGTCCACCAAATATTTTGCCTAAGATTTTGATACATTTTTCTACTACCCGGGTGAATAGAGAATTTGGAAAGATGGGCCTCGTCAAGAATTTGTTTTTGGAGTTCATGATTCTTTGAAACAACTATGCGGCTTTCAAACCATAAAACTCCATTCTTGTCTTGGCGGAAATATTTATATTTCTCCTCCCCTTGGAAGAGCTTTTGCTTGATGATTTTTACTCCCTCGTCATTTAATTGTGCCAATAATGATTCGATCTTGGATAGTTGGTTCAATAGAGATATGATTTAAAGTGCCTTGGGGAACCATTTCTAAGTTGAGCTTTCTCATCTCATGACATAAGGTTTCATTGTAGAATTGTGGCAGAACCAATCCGCTTGAATTATTCTGGCTCAAGTGCGCTAGTCATCACTATACAAGCGATACTAACTCAACGCACTTCAAACGGAACAACCCATTGGTCTGTCGGGTCACCGCCCGATTCAACCACGGTTACACAGGATCAAAGTAGGTTTACCTCATACGAAGGCGAGTTTACAATCACACCACAGCTCACCAACTTTTAATTCATAGAAATATTAAATATTATTACAATCTGTTTCAAACTTAAAGTAAACTTATACAAACATTGTCTAAACCCACAAGCTATGCAAGCTTGTTCAGAGTCACAGCGGAAGAAATTAACACGCGACTACATACATCGCGAAAGTTGACACCACGCTCAGCCCAAAACATGGCGTCATTCCGGAGGGTCATTGCCAGCCGGGGACGGATCCCATTCCACGGACCAGCCAAACGGAATAGAGAATGGTCAGGCTGGACTATCCGTTTGGTTCTCACAGGCCATACCTGAAAGACAGACTAGCAAGACTGAATATGCTAATACTCGGCAAGACTTAACCGAGATTGGGTATACTTAGCCCGAAGCTAGACCATGAAGGATTGAGAGGCTCTGGTTTTCTTTTTGCTGAAAAGCAACAAAGAGTATGATCTAACTTTCATGTTTTAGCTTTCAGATTCTAGTTTCATTAACCATTCTAAGTAAGCACCTATACTGGACAAGCAAGGTAGAGATTAGCATCCATCAAGATTATTCCAACAATAGTTACTGTTCTTACTCTATGTGGCAGAAGGAGCAAGCAGTCTCAATCTCCACGAGAAACGGACGATTCTGAATCGAATTTCATAACCTTGTAAGGGTAAACCTAACTCACACACTTGAAACATCTAATGATAGTTCCGAAGCAACCGTTTGCCTTTCATTCCGACTCGTGGATCAAGGCCACCACAAGCGACTGTAGGACCGTACGCACACAAATGTGCAGGACGTACATCTGTAGCGCGACTACATGACCGTACTCCTATCTGCTGTGCGGAACATACTCCCGCACATCGGTGCGTGTGCGAAAAACCAAATTACGAGTGGTGGGGGGGGGGGGTATGTCCATTCCTCGGGCCGATCGGTTACTAGGCTTACCGCTTACCATAATTCGTGGGATGTGGCTAGTACTTTCAAACACTTGACCACAGCTACCACACACTGCGACCTTATCAACTTTTATCCACACAGATGGGGTAATCTTCCAAGTCATGATACCGCACATGACCCCGTCCATCATCCTTACAGTGATTGCAAAATAGTAAACATTCAACTCCTATATCGCGCGAGTGACAGGAAATCACTCGACTTCTGCTGGTCCTATTAGCAGAGCATCTATTCGATAAGGACTCAGGCACAATACATAGGTTCCTAGGATTCATGCATCTAGGGTTCCATTTCAACTCCTAGACTTAATGCATAATATAGATATATAAGTATAAAACTGTATAAGTGTAATAATTAAAATACTAGGTTATGCATCGGGGCTTACCTTCTTGAGTGGGGCTAGGGTCTGGGATGTCAAAGACTTCCGAACCTTGGTTCGGGGCTTTAGTTAAATTCTCGGTGACGTTCACCTGGTCTTCAGAAAACCCTTGCTCAGGCTCCTGAATTAACTCGTAGACTCCGTCATCAAGTGTCGCTGACTCTACATGAGATGCAATGATTTGTATTAGGTGGTTTTTGAGTTAAGAATTTCACTTCATGATAAAGTTGCAATCTAACAAATTGATAAACACAACTTCATAAAACAAGAAATTTAAATTCAAACCTACCATTTGTATCTTAATTCAATGATCATAATTGATTGGATTAATTGAATTAGGTTAACAAGTTTGATTTTTATTTTGAAATCCACAGAGGCTATGGCCTTGAATTTTTGTGGGTAAGCTTACTTCTAGCAGATGAGCTTACTATGAAATTTTCATAAATTTTTGAAAACAGAAACTAAAGCATTTGAATTAAGATCAAATTTCAAGTTTAAATTCAAACCTTAGGCAAAACAGTGCCAATAATTCTTTAAAGATTTACTATGAACTACTCAATTATAGAACATCACATGGTAAAAAGACCTAAGCATGAAAACATTAGTAACATGCTTGAATAAATTTAAACCATTTCAAGCTTGATTTGCAGAAGTTTAAATTAGTTCAAGCTAGGGTTCAGTACTGCAAGTAAAGTTTTTACACAAGCTTACTTATAACTTAACCAGGCTACACACCAAAAATCACAAGCAATAGAGCTAGCATGCAAAAGTTATACTCAAGATACCCTTTTGCTAAACTTTAAAATAACTCTAAAAATATTTTGTTTCAAACTGAACTGCAGTAACAAAAGTTGTAGAGCTAGACTTCTGAAGTACAACAAAACTAGTTTGGCAATTTTTGGATTTTTCTACAAATTCCTATGAATTTTCAAAGTTGGCTGATTTGAAATGGAGGTACTGATTTTCCACAGAAAGGCCCCTGGAAAGATTCGAATCCTTACAATTGGATCCTTGGTTGGGTTAAACAGAGAAGCCGATCGACGGTGATCGAATTCCGGCGAGGGGGCTCACCGGCGGCGAGGGGAAAGTGGAGGAAAAGGTTCAGGAGCTCACGGCGGTCACGGGGGCGGCCGGTGTTGAGGAAGAGAGGGGCTGAAACGGCGGGTCAACGGCGAACAGGGGTGGGCGGCAGGGCTCCGAGGGACGATGATGGCGTTCCGGTGGCCGGAGTGCTGGAGGACGGCAGGGAAGTGGCTAGAAAGCTTCCACGCGATGATGTGGTGCTGGTGGTGTGCTTGGTAGGGACTGAGAGGCGGCGAAGCAGCAGGACGACGGCGAGACCGAGCGGCAGCGGAGCTCGAGCTCACCGGCGCTGTGGTCTGGGCTGCTCGAGTGCGGGAAAATGAAATTGGACAGGTCTGTGAGCTTCAGTGGGTTGCGGCGGTGCTACTAGAGCACTGAATCGCGGGTGGGAGGCGGCGGAGGCGGTTGACGACGGCGGGCAGGAGCTGCGGCGGAGCTCCGGCGAGGGTAGTCGAGCGGAGGAAGAAAAGAGAAGCAATGCTGCGCAGTGGAATGGGTAAAAGAAGTCAAGAGGGACTCCTAGGCAAGCTTTAAGACCAAGAGAAGCACTGCGCACGCGAAGCAGCTGCTGGCAAGCCTGGCGGCGTGCGTGGTGGCTCGGGCGGCGGCAGCACGATGTGGAGGGGCGGGGAGAGAGCCAACGCGGGGTGGTGAGCGGCGGGCGCGGGTGCTGGAGGGCACGTGGCACGGAGAGGAGCGGCGTGCGGGCAGCTGGGGCTCGGGAAACGGCTGGCGAAGGCGGCGGGGTCACGGGCGCAGAGAGAAACAGAGGGAGGGAGGGCTGGAGGTAGACGATGAGGACCTTTCTGCAATTTTTCAAAAGTGCAGAGACTCCACTGTAAAGAAAAAACAGCTTTCAAACCATAGCTCAAATGAAAATGTTCCCAAAATCAAAAGTGTAGAGCTTAACAAGATCTATAACTTTGCTTTAAGGTTCAGTTTCAAAAGAGTTAAGGATTTGAATCTATTTTAAAACTTGGCAAAATTTTAAATTTCGGAGAAATCCTATTTAAAATCTACACTCCAATTGAATCCTTAGGGTAGTCTCACTTCTATTTGTGGTTTAAAAGTAAGTACTTGCTTCTTGCAAAACAACCCTTTACATATTTTGATTTTACCTACCATTCTCACACATTTTGCACCAAGGACCTAGATTTTCCAGAATTACAAAAGACCCTTTTGCCTTTGCATTAAAGTTTTTAACACACATACAAAAGATCAAACACACAAACTCATATTAGAATCTAGTGTGTTTTAATCCTAAGTACCTGAATGTCATAGCCTTCCCCCCTAAAAAGAATCTCATCCCGAGATTCTGGAACAGGATGGAATCGGACGATCAGATTTGGGAGTTGGCTTGAAGGAAGTCTGGAAAGTTACGCTGAAGATAGGACTCAGTTTCCCAAGTCGCTTCTTCTTCAGTGTGATGGTCCCACTGAATTTTGAACATCCTGATGGTTTCTCTTCTAGTACTTCTTTCTTTGGTGTCTAGTACTTTGATCGGATGCTCCGTATAAGATAGATCCGGTTGGATTTCACTAGATTGGGAATCGATGATCTCGGTAGGAATTTTGACGCACTTCTTAAGTTGAGATACATGGAAGATATCATGAATGGCCGCTAGTTGAGGAGGAAGTTGAAGATGATATGCTACGGGTCCACAGACTTCGATAATCTCAAAGGGTCCAATATATCGAGAAGCAAGTTTCCCTTTTATGCCAAACCGTTGAATACCTAGAGTAGGAGATACTCGAAGATATACAAAGTTTCCAATCTGGAACTATAATGGTCTCCTTTGTATGTCAGTGTAGCTTTTCTGTCGAGATTGAGCTGCTCTTATATTATTCTGAATAGTCTTCACCTTTTCCTCTGCTTCAGTGACAATGTCGGGCCCAAAGATTTTACGCTCGCCGGTTTGTGACCAACTCAAAGGAGTTCGGCATCAGCGACCGTATAATGCTTCAAATGGAGCCATCTTGAGACTTGTCTGATAACTATTGTTGTAGGAAAATTCTGCTAGTGCCAAGCATTTATCCCAATTCTTGTCGTATTGAAGTACGCAGGCTCTAAGCATATCTTCTAGAATTTGATTTATCCTTTCCGTTTGCCCGTCTGTCTGAGGATGATATGCGGAGCTTCGGATTAACTTAGTTCCAAGAGCATGTTGAAGTTGCTCCCAGAATCGAGAGATGAATTGTGCTCCACGATCAGAAATGATCATCTTGGGCACTCCATGGAGATGAACGATTTGATCTAGATAGATCTCCGCATATTTTTTGGCATTGTAAGTAGTATGCATGGGAAGGAAATGGGCGGTCTTGGTTAATCAATCATCGATTACCCAAATAGAATCATGCCTCTAGGAGGTGTTGGGTAAGCCAACCATAAAATCCATGCTGATATCCTCCCACTTCCAGGAGGGAATGGGTAGAGATTGAAGAATACCAGCAGTTTTTAGATGACTAGCCTTAACTCTTTGGTAAATATCACACTCCGAGACATATCTCGCAATTTCTTGCATCATGCGAGTCCACCAGAAGTTCTGTTTCAAATCTTGGTACATTTTGGTACTGCCGGGGTGCATAGAGAATTTGGACAGATGGGCCTCGTCCAATATCTGCTTCTGAAGCTTATGGTCCTTGGGTACAATGGTACGCTCGTTGAACCATAGAACCCCTTCGTGATCTACTTGAAAGTACTTGTACTTTTCTTCCCCTTGTATTAACTTCTGCTTGATGATTCTGACCCCTCTGTCATGCTGTTGTGCCAGGATGATGTTATCCCTAAGCGTAGTTTCAACTGAGAGATGGTTCAAGCTACCTTGAGGAATGATCTCTAGATTGAGCTTCCTCATCTCCCAACAAAGAATCTCATTGAAAGCCTCTACTAACAAGCAAGAGCAATGTGCCTTGCGGCTAAGTGCATTCGCAACGATGTTGGCCTTGCCTGGATGATAGTGTACTTCTAGATCATAATCCTTGATAAGCTCTAGCCAACATCTTTGTCTCATATTTAGATCTGCTTGTGTGAAGATGTACTTGAGACTTCTATGGTCAGTATAGATATCACACTTTGTACCCATCAGATGATGTCTCCAAATTTTAAGCGCATGGATAACGGTGCGAGTTCAAGATCATGCGTAGGATAGTTCTGTTCATGAATCCTGAGTGCTCGTGATGCATAAGCAATCACTCGGTTGTCTTGCATAAGCACACAACCAAGTCCAATTCCCGAAGCATCACAATAGATGTCAAAAGGTTTGGAAACATCCGGCTGATTGATCGAACAGAATGTCAATACGGGGCAGAGGATACTTGTTTTTGATAGTTACCGCATTGACGGGATGATAATCTACACATAGCCTTAAGCTATTGTCCTTTTTCTTCACGAATAGGGCTGGACAACCCCATGGTGAAGCACTCGGACGAATGAAGCCTCTATCAAGGAGGTCCTGGAGTTGGATTTTTAACTCTGCCAGCTCATTGGGTGGCATACGATAGGGCCTTTTAGAGATGGGGGCTGTACCGGGTTGTAGTTCTATGACAAACTCAATATCCCTGTCTAGGGGCATTCCAAGCAAATCATCTGGAAAAATGTCTGGGTATTCGCAAACAATATGGATATCCTTTAACTTGATCCCTTCTATAGCATAGGCACAAGAGTTGTTGCACTCCCGTTGTGGAACATAGAGAATAGTAGTTTCATGATCGGGTGAATCTATCTCCACGGCTCGGGAAAAGATATCCAATGATACTCGGTGCCTAGTCATCCAATCCATGCCTAGGAGGACATCCATTCCTTCTAGGTCCAATAATAGTAAATCTGTTTTTATCAGATTGCTACCCAACTGAATTGGCACCTTTCTATAAATTTGATTTGATGCAATTTTACCGCCAGGAGTCGCTATCATATAGGCTCCCTTAATAGGATAGAAATCCAGGCCTACTTTTGTTCCATATTTTGAACTGATAAAACTATGGGTTGCACCAGAATCAAAAAAGTATAATCACGGGTTGATGGTTTATAGAGAAAGTACCTATCATTATTGGCGCACCCTCGGGGAGTTCGGAGAGAGTTCTGAAGTTCACCCTCCCCTGGCGGACTTGTACCACCTGCTTCTTGCCCTTGCCCTTGTTGTTCGGGCTGGATGTTTGCCCTTGGAAAGATTTCCTAGGTTGAGGACAATCTCGGATGAAATGGGACGAGCTGCCGCAGTTGAAACAACGATTGTTGTTGTTTCCTTGATTGGATGGTGGAAAGCTCGGCCTCGGGCCTTGCTGCTGTTGCTGCTGGGGTTGTGGTGTCGGCAGCCAATTGAATCAAGCCTGCTGGGGAGGCCTGGCTACCCATCTGCCTGGTAGATTGTGTCACTAAATCCCTATCTCCCGGTGGTCGAGTACCCCCGACGCGTCGGTTTTTTCTGGGCGGATTGTCCATGAATCAATAACTTAGAGTGGCTTAACTAATGAAAGAAAGATGGAACCAGATGCTTCTTTAAAAGAAATACGTCGGGAACAGCGAGCAAGGATAAAATGAGAGTATGAGCCCACACCCATATAGAAAACCCGTTTCCCAAGCAGAGTCTCGCGATATGAGGGTTTTCCAACTTGAGGTACAAACAGCGGAGTGTTTCACGCGTTAGCTGGGCCCCTGATCCGCGTAGACCCTTGAGGGGAGGTAGGAGGGGTGACCCTAAGGCAAAGGTGTAATATAAAACCCCAGTGGGAGTAGTGACTAGCGTTATAGGTCGTTGGGCGGCCGGAAGGTTGCCCTACTACCATCTCTTCCTGGAAGCTCTCTATAGTGTCAGGGCGAGGCTTGGGTAGCCGTGTTCTAGACCAACCGATATCTTGGCGGAGGCGCATTTGAGGGTCCCGTGGGTGTTTTCCGTTTCTTCTCTGCCCGGTGGGCTGGGATACAATCCTCTTGAGTAATGGCCATATTGACCAGTTCATTGAAGTTGTCGGCCCTTACCAGGTTCAGCCGTTCCTTAAGTTTTGTGTTTAGGCCGTGACAAAAGCGGTCCCGTTTACGGGCGTCAGTGTCCGCATGATAACCCGCGTATTGGCATAGGTGATTGAAGGCCTGTGCATACTGCATGACAGTGCGGGTTCCCTGGGTCAAGGTCAGGAATTCATTGAGCTTTCGCTCAATGAGTCCCTCTTGAATGTGGTGCGCTCTGAAAGCGGTCCGGAATTCGTCCCATGTGACAACATGACCAGCCGGCTGCATGGCGTAGTACTGGCCCCACCATATGCGGGCAGTGCTGAGAAGTTTTTGAGCCGCGAAAAGTGCCTTGTTCGCGTCTGAGCATGGTGCAGACAACAATGCGAACTTGGACTCTATAGTGCGGAGCCATGCATCAGCATCAAGGGGCTCATCTGTTTTATGGAACAATGGGGGCTGAGTACTGAGAAAGTCTTGGTAGCCAGCCGATGGATGTTCATCACGGCCATGGGACAGGTGATGAAACTGGTTCATCTTGGCCTGTACTAATTGGTTAAGAAGTTTCATTTGTCGTGCCATAACTTCCACTAGATTTGGCGGTGCTGGTGGCGGTTGTTGGGAACCGCTAGCTTGGTCTGGCCGAAAACCTTCCGGGGTTCCACGTGTAGCTCCAACCATCTGAAACAGAGGAGATGTCCATTATTAACAACATATTCTTGCTCCCAGTTTCAGAAGATATACCGCCGCTAAACAGATATGTAATTCACATATTCTGTTTAACCAACTCATTCAAAGGGCAAGGATATCAATATGAACAACAGGACTCAAAGCTTAGATTTAAGACAAAAAACTGGTTATCCTTAACATATTTCATCGGGGTGGTCTGCTTGCTAACAGTCTAGCCACACGTACACATGCCATATATATTACAGCAAGTGGCCCTGGGTCCAGGCAGACTATTCACTACCTATGTCACAACATTCTACACTAGTTACATCTGAAAGATCGATGATTTGGATGGACTAGAAATCACCGAGATCGCCTACGGAGGAATGGCTGCTGGAAGAGGAGTGATCTGGCTGAGGGTTAGGCTCTGGGTTTTCGTGCTCGGAATCGAGATCAGAAACTCCTTCGATTTCCTTCGGTTCTTCTTCTTCGCCTTCAGGTGCTTCAGGAATAGCAGGAGGTGCTGGCTGTTGCTGAAGTTCATTGATGTGAGCGAGGGCGTCGTCAACCTCAAGGATGAGGTCGTGGACTTGCTCCTGGAGGAACTCGATAATCGTGTTGCGTTGAGTGATTATTGCATCACTCTCATTGATTTGATCCTCCTGGTAGACAATGATTTCATTTAGCTCATAATTTCCTCCTTTTCCGTGACCAATGCTTGAAGCTCTTCTATCTGAGTGACCCGTCGATCTACATTTCTGTAGTGACCTTGAGCTATACCGGTCAACAGACTCATACAGTGGCGCAGCACAATCTGATAGTGGTGCTGGGCATTCATGAACCTGATGGTACCACGGAGCGTCTCTTCGGCTAAATCTCCCAGCATGTGGCCATAATAAGCTATCCGGAAATTCCACTCGGGATCACTGGAATCTATTGCAGGGAATAGGCTGATAGGATGCCCGGCAACTTCTGCGGGATGCTGGTCGCAAAAATTGTGGATCGCCTCAAGAGCTGTGGTCTCAATGGTGTCGACGAGACGATAGCCAACCACATCGACCTCGATGGGCTGCCACTGAGAGCGAAAAGGGTGCTGAGGAATGGTCATCTTAACTCTGCACCGAGGAACACCTTCCTCTCTATATTCCACTCCATCATACTGTGGGGGCTCGGTGTAGAAGAATAACCTAAGTGACTCCCACAAGAGATGGGGAAAACCCTCCCAGTGCAAGGCATTGGTATCGAGATGCCCTGCGTGATCCCAAAAGACGTTTGAAGGAGCCACCATCTGAAGCAAGAATTCAAATGGTGAGATTTTGAAGGATGCCGAGAATTCAACTAAGGCTGCCACAAGAATCCTATTGAAACCATACTAGAGATAGGCAACACTCTATACGTCCTTAAAAGAACAACACATTCAATGCACCCACTTTACTTGATGATGGATTATGCATGCACGTATTATTCGATCTCACAACCAAAAACAATTGCCAAATATTTTTGGACTTACGTGGTTAGTCTCGGTTGCACAATATTTACGTCTTTCTCTAATAACTAGTCGATAAGTCCTATCCGCCTTAACCTCTTAATCGTGGTTAGTGTACCTGCAGAAGACCATATTTATATAACCTGAACCTTTCATGGCAGCACGACATGAAAGCGTCCCCAAACAGTACTGTTCACTATAGAAACAGTATCTGTACAATTTCTGCCGTATGGACGACGTTAGCATACGTTACATCTGTAACGTATTCACGGGAGTACCGTATAAAACGGGGGTATGAACAGCGATCACCATACCCTGTGTTGAACTATATACTCCCAATATAATCATCTAATTGTTGATATATTGGCAGCATCTCAAGTAAGCCACTGCTTGAGAAATAGCGTTCGGTTTGCATCACCGACGGGAAGGCCAATCTCCCTCAGTTGGCTGAGGATCCTTACCTTCTTACCTTCTTGTCTCAACGTTGAGGAACAGGACAATACGAATAGATATCTAGGGTTGGTTGTACTCGAAAGTAAGTTTTGACAGAAAGTAGTGCTGCAAGTTAGAGCTGAACTATTTACATATATATGTTAGTAGCCACCTGATTACTCCCATATAAACCCCTAGGGCTTTACGATCTAAGCACCAACCTTAACAAATCCAACGCACTTTACAAATTCTTTTGTTAAGCAAATTTTATCTTGAAAACATTTTTAAGAACTGCTGCAGTTTTTGTGCCGATTGTAAGAGTAAACCTGGCGCTCTGATACCAGCTGTGGCAGAACCAATCTGCTCGAATTATTCCGGCTCAAGTGCGCTAGTCATCTCTATACAGGCGATACTAACTCAACGCACTTCAAATGGAACAACTCATTGGTCTATCGGGTCACCGCCCAATTCAACCACGGTTACACAGGATCGAGGTAGGTTTACCTCGCACGAAGGCGAGTTTACAATCACACCACAGCTCACCAACTTTTAATTCACATAAATATTAAACATTATTACAATCTATTTCAAACTTAAAGTAAACTTATACAAACATTGTTTAAAACCACAAGCTATGCAAGCTTGTTTAGAGTCACAGTGGAAGAAATGAACAAGCGACTATATACGTCGCGAAAGTTGACACCACGCTCAGCACGAAACATGGCGTCATTCCGGAGGGTCATTGACACAAATGTGCAGAACGTACGACTGTAGCGCGACTACATGACCGTACTCCTGTCCGCTGTGCGGAACGTACTCCCGCACGTCGGTGCGTTGTGAAAAACCAAATTATGAGTGGTGGTGGTGGGGTATGTCCACTCCTCGGGCCGATCGGTTATTAGGCTTACCGCTTACCATAATTCACGGCATGTGGCTAGTACTTTCAAACACTTGACCACAGCTACCACACATTCTGACCTTATCAACTTTTATCCACACAGACGGGGTAACCTTTCAAGTCATGATACCGCACATGACCCTGTCCATCATCCTTATAGTGATTGCAGAATAGTAAACATTCAACTCGTATATCGCGCGAGTGAGAGGAAATCACTCGACTTCTGCCGGTTCTATTAGCAGAGCATCTATTTGATAAGGACTCAGGCACAATACATAGGTTCCTAGGATTCATGCATCTAGGGTTCCATTTCAACTCCTAAACTTAATGCATAATATAGATATATAAGTATAAAACTGTATAAGTGTAATAATTAAAATACTGGGTTATGCATCAGGGCTTGCCTTCTTGAGCGGGGCTGGGGTCTGGGATGTCAAAGACTTCCGAACCTTAGTTTGGGGCTTCAGTTAAATCCTCGGTGACGTTCACCTGGTCTTCAGAAAACCCTTGCTCGGGCTCCTGAATTAACTCGCAGACTCCGTCGTCGAGTGTCACTGACTCTACATGAGATGCAATGATTTGTATTAGGTGGTTTTTGAGTTAAGAATTTCACTTCACGATAAAGTTGCAATCTAACAAATTGATAAACACAACTTCATTAAACAAGAAATTTAAATTCAAACCTACCATTTGTATCTTAATTCAATGATCATAATTGATTGGATTAATTGAATTAGGTTAACAAGTTTGATTTTTATTTTGAAATCCACAAAGGCTATAGCCTTGAATTTTTGTGGGTAAGCTTACTTCTAGCAGATGAGCTTACTATGAATGTTTCATAAATTTTTGAAAACAGAAACTAAAGCATTTGAATCAAGTTCAAATTTCAAGTTTAAATTCAAACCTTAGGCAAAATAGTGTCAATAATTCTTGAAAGATTTACTATGAACTACTCAATTACAGAACATCACATGGTAAAAAGACCTAAGCATGAAAAACTTAGTAACATGTTTGAATAAATTTAAACCATTTCAAGCTTGATTTGCATAAGTTTAAATTAGTTCAAGATAGGGTTCAGTACTACAAGTGAAGTTTTTATACAAGCTTACTTATAACTTAACCAGGCTACACACCAAAAATCACAAGCAATAGAGCTAGCATGCAAAAGTTATACTCAAGATACCCTTTTTCTAATCTTTAAAATAACTCTAAAAAAATTTTGTTTCAAACTGAACTCTAGTAACAAAAGTTGTAGAGCTAGACATCTGGAGTACAACAAAACTAGTTTGGCAATTTTTGGATTTTTCTACAAATTCCTATGGATTTTCAAAGTTGGCTGATTTGAAATGGGGGTACTGATTGTCCAGAGAAAGGCCCCTGGAAAGATTTGAATCCTTGCAATTGGGTTCTTGGCCGGGTTAAACAGAGTAGCCGATTGACGGCGATCGAATTCTAGCGAGGGGGCTCACCGACGGCGAGGGGAAAGTGGGCGAAAAGATTCAGGAGCTCACGGCGGTCACGGGGGTGGCCGGTGTTGAGGAAGAGAGGGGCTGAAACGGCGGGTCCACGGCGAACAGGGGCGGGCGGCGGGGCTCTGAGGGGCGACAATGGCGTTCCGGTGGCCGAAGTGCTGGAGGACGGTGGGGAAGTAGTTAGAAAGCTTCCACGTGATGATGTGGTGCTGGTGGTGTGCTTGGCAGGGGCTGAGAGGCGGCGGAGCGGCGGGACGATGGCGAGACCGAGTGGCGGCGGAGCTCGAGCTCACCGGCGCTGTAGTCTGGGCTGCTCGAGTGCGGGAAAATGAAATTGGACAGGTCTGTGAGCTTCAGTGGGTTGCGGCGGTGTTACTAGAGCACTAAATCGTGGGTGGGAGGTGGCGGAGGCGGCTGACGACGGCGGGCAGGAGCTGCAGCAGAGCTCCAGCGAGGGTAGTCGAGCGGAGGAAGAAAAGAGAAGCAATGTTGCGCGGTGGAATGGGTAAAAGAAGTCGAGAGGGACTCCTGGGCAAGTTTTAAGACCAGGAGAAGCACTGCGCACGCGAAGCAGCTCCTGGCAAGCCCGGCAGCGTGTGTGGCAGCTCGAGCGGCGGCGGCGCGACGTGGAGGGGCGGGGAGAGGGCCAGCGCGGGGTGGTGAGCGGCGGGCGCGGGCACTGGAGGGCACGTGGCGCGGAGAGGAGCAGCGCGGGGGCAGCTGGGGCTCGAGAAACGGCTGGCGAAGGCGGCGTGGTCACGGGCACAGAGAGAAACAGAGGGAGGGAGGGCTGGAGGTAGACGATGAGGACCTTTCTGCAATTTTTCAAAAGTGCAAGGACTCCACTGTAAAAACAAAACAACTTTCAGACCATAGCTCAAATGAAAATGTGCCCAAAAGCAAAAGTGTAGAGTTTAAAAAAATATACAACCTTGCTTTAAGGTTCAGTTTCGAAAGAGTTAAGGATTTGAATCTATTTTAAAACTTGGCAAAATTCTAAACTTCGGAGAAATCCTATTTAAAATCTACACTCCAATTGAATCCTTAGGGTAGTTTCAATTCTATGTGTAGTTTAAAAGTAAGTACTTGCTTCTTGCAAAACAACCCTTTACATATTTTGATTTTACCTACCATTCTCACAGATTTTGCACCAAAGGACCTAAATTTTCCAGAATTACAAAAAGACCCTTTTGCCTTTGCATTAAAGTTTTTAACACACATACAAAAGATCAAACACACAAACTCATATTAGAATCTAGTATGTTTTAATCCTAAGTACATGAATGTCACAAGAATTCTGCGGTTAGGCAATTGCAATGAACTTTGCGGCTTAGTGCATCCGTGACTACATTAGCCTTTCCTGGGTGATAGTGCACCTCAAGATCATAATCTTTAATTAATTCCAACCATCTTCTTTGTTTCATATTCAGATCGGCTTGAGTGAAGATATATTTGAGATTTTGTGATCGGTGTAGATATTGCAATGGGTGCCCATGAGATAATGTCTACATATTTTTAGAGCATGAATGATAGCCGCTAATTCAAGATCATGTATTGGATAATTCTGCTCATGAAGCCAAAGAGCTCGTGAAGCATAAGCAATGACTCGGTAATCTTGCATAAGCATACAACCAAGACCAATACCAGATGCGTCACAATATTCATCAAAATACTTGGTGTTTTCGGGTTGAGCTAAGACAGGAGTTGTAGTCAATTGTTCCCTTAGAGTGTGAAATCCTTTTTCACATTTCTCATCCCACACAAATTTTACCCCTTTCTTCAACAGTTCAGTCATGGGTTTAGCAATTCTGGAGAAATCAGGAATAAAATGATGGTAATAGCCCGCTAACCTAAGAAAACTGCGGATTTGATGAACGGAAGTGGGAGGTTTCCAATCCATCACCTCTTGAACTTTGCTAGGATCAACGGCTATGCCTTCACTGGAGATAGTGTGGCCCAAGAATTTTATACTATCCAGCCAAAATTCGCATTTGGTGTACTTGCCATACAATTTGTGACCCCTAAGATGCTGGAGAACAATGTGGAGGTGCTTAGCATGTTCTTCCTCATTTTTGTAGTATATAAGGATGTCATCAATGAGGACCACAATGAACTTATCGAGTTCGGGAATGAACATCGAATTCATGAGATACATGAAGTAGGCATGGGCATTTGTGAGCCCGAAAGACATGACTAGATACTCATAAAGTCCACAGCGGGTGGAGAAGGCGGTCTTTGGAATATCACTTGGACTAATTTTGATATGATGATATGCAAAGCGAAGATTAGTTTCTGAGAAAACTCTAGCTCCGGCTAATTGATCGAAGAACATCAATGCAGGGAAGCGAATATTTATTTTTAATTGTCACCGCATTGAGAGGTCGGTAGTCAACACACAACCTCAAGCTCTCTTCCTTTTTCTTCACAAAGAGGGCTGGACAACCTCAAGGTGATGTGCTTGGATGAATAAAGCCTTTATCGAGAAGTTCTTGGAGCTGAATTTTTAATTCGACCAACTCCTTGGGTGGCATTCTATAGGGTCTTTCGGAGATAGGTGCAGTGCCTGGCTTGAATTCAATGACAAACTCAATGTCCCTATCCGGTGGCATTCCTGGCAAGTCAACCTAAAAAAATCAGCATACTCGCATACCACGGGAATTTCCTCTAACTTCAATTCAACCATGGCAAAGCCACAAGAATTAATGCACTCTTGGAATGGGAAATAAAGAGTAGTAGCCCCGTGATCGGGTGAATTTATTTCAACGGATCATGCAAGAATATCTAGTGTAACTCTGTGTAGAGTCATCCAATTTATCCCCAAAATAATATCCATGCCTTCAAGTGGTAAGTGAATAAGGTCAGTTTTGATGATTATACAACCTAACTTGATTGGTACGTGCCTTATGATTTGATTGGAAGAAATTTTACCACCCGATGTTGATATCATATATGACCCTTTTGTGTGACTAAAAACAAATCCCATGTTTGCACCGAATTTTGCACTAATGAAGCTATGCGATGCACCGAAATCAAATAATATAACTACAAGCTTGTTGTGGATAGAGAATGTACCCGTCATAATTGGTGCACCCTTGGGAAGATCAGCAAGTGTAGTGAAATTAATCCTTCCCTGCCTGACTTGAACAATCTGCCTCTTGCCCTTGTTCTTGTTGTACTTACTAGATTCTTGGCCCTAATTAGGCTGCCTGGCCTAAGGGCATTCTCGAGCAAAGTGATTGGAATTCCCACAAATGAAACAACAATTCATGTTGCTCGGACGAAGGGGTGGTGGTGCATTCGGCTTTGCGCTAGTCTACTTAGGAGGAGGGGGATGTGAGGCGCCCTGCTGCTGAGGTGGCCTGACTACCCAATGCCCTTGTTGAGGGGCCCTCTGAGGAGCTTTAGGAATAGCATTCTACACCAAACAATACCTCTATTGTGGAGCACTAGAGGGTCCAGCTGGTACCTTCCTCTTCTTCTCAGCATGATGAGCCATGACGCAATCTTCGTGAGTGATAGCCAAGTTCAACGGCTCATTATAAGTATCCTCCCTGATGGGGTTCAAGCGGTCCTTGATCTTGGTATTAAGACCTCTGCGAAAGCGATCCCTCTTGTTAGCATTAGTGTCAGCATGATAACCCGTGTGCTGACACAAGTTATTGAAAGCCTGAGCATACTAGAGTACGATGCAAGTTCCCTGAGTGAGAGCTAGAAACTCATTCAGCATCCTTTCCATAAGCCCTTCTGGAATATGGTGGGCTCTGAAGGCATTCTTGAATTCATCCCAAGTGACAATATGACCTGCCGGGAGCATAGCAAAGTAGTTGCCCCACCAAAGACAGGCCATACCACAAATCTGTTGCACGGCAAAACGGGCCTTGTTTTCATCGGTACATGGCACAACAAGTAGAGAAAACTTAGATTAAATAGTGTGAATCCAAGTGTCCGCATCTAGAGGTTCCTCCGTTCGATTAAATAGAGGTGGCTGAGTACCCAAAAAATCCTGATACCCATCCCTCTGATGGTGCTGCTGCTGCTGGAATTGCTCAAATGCCTGCTGTCCCTGGACAAGCTGACGGAGCAACTCGGTTTGGCTAGACATAACAGCAGCTAGGTTGGGCGGCAGCTGCGGCGCTTGCGATCCGATAACACTCGAGTTCCCAAAGCCATTAGGGTTACCACATGTCGCTCCAACCATCTGAAATGTGGAAGTTTTTCATTATCAAAGTGATCCATAATACTTCCAAGGTTCAATAGGATAAGTGCGGAAATAGGTAGAATTTGAAAGATCATAAATACAACGTGGATAGAATACTGTTCATTACAAGAAAATTCATAACTCCCAGTCTGTTCATCCAAAATTGCTCATCTTTTAGTAATGAATAGGCAATTTAGAGAGATACAAATTTGGTATTCAACTCAGAAGCTAAATCGATGGTTAAGATGGTCAAAAAATTCAGTCCTTGCCTCTCTGTTCTGGCTGTTTTTCAGCAGACCGAGATACAGTGTTTTGCCTATAACTCTTACTACAATAGTCCAATGAGGCTGAAATTTAGTGAGCACTCAGATCATAAAATTTATGAAAACCTTGGTATTCAACACACAGCACATAAATGCAAGGAACATGGATTATAATTCAGACAAATTTATGCAACAGCAGATCCAACTGCTTGCCAATAATTACAACCAAACAACCAAGTTCTTAATCATGCCTACATGATTAGAGTGTTCATAGGGTCGAGCTGCACTCATTACAAAAGAGGTACTCAACTCTCAGTTTCCCTATTACAACACTTGCCAAAAGTTAGGCTACACTATCGAGGAGTATGTGCAAAAGTCCTCCAAGGTCATCATCTTAAAGTCATCAAGGTTGTTGACGGACGACTCGCTGCGCATAGGGGAGTGAGCTCCCTGTGGTGGCAGCAGCGGGCTCCCAACCTTGTAGTCAGTCTCAGAGACACCCTTCATCTCTGGTGGCTCCTCATCATCATCCACATCCATCTCATCCGGTGGGGCATTTTGGGCTGCCGCCTTTGCATGGTGCATATTGATGTGCTTGTTGGCATCCTCCAACTCAATGTTGAGATCATGGATCTGCTCCTCCAAGAACTCAGTCATGGCATCTCTCTCACCCATGATAGTGTCATGCTCCTACACTTGGCCCTCAAGTTGGGCAATGGTAGCATTCCTATCTTCCATCTCCTCGTGCCATTTAAATACTTGTTTTCAGAATTTCAAAATAACTTTTTATGCATTGCTTAAATGGACATAGTCATAAAAGAGAAAATGTTTGCCTTGAAAAGTTGAACAAAATTGGTATACAAATGTTTTTGATTTGATCTTGGGAAGAATGAGTTTTAGCTCCTTTTTCACACAGACCCCTGCTGTTTTTGTTTTCTGCACATAAGTCCCATCATCTTCTCCCTCCTCTCTCCTCCCCTACCCTATCCCATCGCCGGCAGGCCAGCTAGCCGGCGCTCCACGGCGCAGCTGAGGTCGCCCGGCCAAGTGGGCCTGCCAGCGCATCGGAAATCTTCTGCGGACCCACAAAATCTCGCGTTACGCCCTCAGGAAGCCTCCACGCGGCGACATTCCTCTGCCGCGGGCGCTGCTGGCGCCACGGCAAGCCCCGCTGGCCCCAGCAAGCCGGCTGTGCCCCCGGTTTCACCCTTGGTCTCACGTCCCCCTGCGGCTCGAGCCCATGCCACCATCCCTCCACTCGCCCCTATAAAAGCCCACCTGAGGTCCCTAAGCTCGTCGCCCCAACCTCCAACTCCAGCGAGTCACCACCTGCGCGTGGACACACCACTTCACCCCCCACATTGTCCAAACTAACCTTTCCACCACCTTCTCCACCTCAACCTGAGGCAACACAGCCGTTCCCCGCGCCATCTTCCTCACCGGACTGTCGCCCCCACAATCCGCACCCGCCGCCGGCTCTATGCCACTGTCGGCAAGCCGCCTCGGTCCACCCCTTCTCCACCCAAGACGTCAAATAGGTGCGGTTTGTTCCCCTCTTGCCTCTCCCGCCTTCATCCCTCACCACCGGCAACCCTAGTCGCCAGATTTTGGCCGGCAGTAGCCGTTTCCCTGTGCAAAGGACTCTTTTGCTTTGATTTCAATCTTTCCAAGAAGCTTTCTGTAAAATCTCAGGGACCCATCTGTAAACTAGAAATAAGAATTTTGAAAACCAATCTATTAACTTTGTAGATGCAAAGCAACTCACAGAAAAATCCTAAGAACATAAACTAAGATGTTCTAGAATCTCTAAGTTAAGATCTACAACTTTGTAAAAGATCTTGGAACTGTTTCCACATAATTTTTAGCTGTGCATTTAAACCAAGTTTAAATGGCTTTTATTTTGTTCCAAGAGTTTCAGAAAAGATCTGTTCATGAAATGTTGATGGTAGCTTCAGTGCTAAGAGTTTAATCTTTCATAAAAATCTCATGCTCTAAATCCAAGCACAACCAGTGATTTCGAGTACTTTTGTTATAGGCTAGATCCCTTTTAAACTAAAATATTGACCTCTGGTTCTTGCTTAGGAAAAATCTACAAAAATATGCAGTAAACTATTCATACGAGTAGGTTTGTTTAGTAAAAAGTTGAGCACCAGTTCATGCATGGTTGTTCTATGCAAGTAGATCTTGATCCTAGCAGTAGCCGTGTAATGAAATTTTCATGTTAACCTTCTGTATAAAAATGGCTAAAACTGTTACCGTGAGTTTGTTCTTAAGTAACAAGTAGTTTTACATAAAAATCTCAACCTAGAAACTACCTCTACGAGTAGTTCTGCAACCCAGAAACTACCCCTACAAGTAGTTTTGGTTAACCAATGCTTCCTGATAGAAATGATCGTTTACAACATACAAAATCACTCACTCACTTAATGAAGTCAGTTAATCCAGATAAGTACTTAATAAATGACTGCCCAGGCAAAAGAAAATGAAGTACTCGACTACTTAACTTAAGTTTTGACTACTTTATAATGCAATCTTGTACTAGTAAAACCACTCATACATGTGCATTCATATAGATTCGACTACTTTCACTGACGGGATCTACAATCTGGTGCCTGAGTCCGAGAGTAAGCAGCACGAAGCTCAGGTTAATCTAACAGCAGTTGCTGAAGACCCAGACCAACGTTCGGAGGAAGCCCCAACTAGTTTTACACAAGAAGGCAAGTCCCGGTGCATGATCCTAGTATTTAGATTATGCAACTATTGTTCCTTTTTACCTGTGCATTTAAGTCCATAGGAGTTGATTGGAACCCTAGTTGTATGATCCTAGGCACCAGTGTAATGACTACTAGAGCAGGAAGTTCGAGTAGTTGCTCTGCTAATAGGTATAGCAAAAGTCAAGTGGTTTCCTACCACTCGCGAGAACTATAGGAGTTGAATGTTTTACCGCATGCTGCAGCTATAAGGTCAACAGGCGGGGCTATGGTAAAGTACTCCTTGTTGAGGTCCCATCTGAGTAGAGAAAAATGCTAAGGCCGTAGTGTGTGGTAGTGGTGGTTAAGCGTTTGAAAGTACTAACCACATGCCGAGAATATGGTAATCGTTAAGTTTAAGTACCCGATTGAACTGGTGCGTGGACAGGTTCCACCGTATTGATGCTGTCCCATGGGCCCAATGGTGAGTGCAAGAGGGGTCATGGCCTGGCGTTGTTTGTGGTTCGTGGACCTCTTGTAATTGAGGCCGGTGGTCCTGATCCATGAAACGGGAATAAAGGGGAAAAGTTACACATGTGACTCTGTGAGTAACCACATGACGTGTGTTTAGGTTTTCCTTGCAAGGTTAAGAAATTCAATTCGAATCGTCTGTTTCTCGTGGTAATTGAGACTGCTTAATACTTCTGCCACATAGAGTAACAAGAGGAACTATGGCTATGATGAAACTTGTTGGATGATTAAATATTTTCCATCATGTTTGATTAGAGATAGATGCTCACCTAGACTGGTTAAATGAACTAGAATATTGAAAGCTAAAATATGAAATTAAGGACTTACTCTTTGTTGCTTTTCAGCAAAAAGAAAACCCTAGAACTTTAGAGCCATGCATGCTTAGTAGTCGGTATGGGCGGATGAATTTCACCACCCTTGAAGAGCTTCCTAATGGCACACAAAAGGGTCATACATGATAGCTACACGGGGAGGTAATATTGCTTCAAATCAACTCATAAGAAACGTGCCAATTAAATTGGGTAGCAAAATCTTCAAAACCGACTTGATTCTATTGGCACTTGAAGGCATCGATATTATTTTGGGGGTAGATTGGATGACTCGGCATGGAGTCACCTTAGATCTTCCCTCCCGAGGTGTTGAAATCAATTCCCCAACCCAAGGAGCTACCACTCTATATTTGCCTTTCCGAGAATGCACAATTTCATGTGCTCTCATTAAGGTCCGCTCCGAAAATAGAAGGAATTCCAGTGGTACACGAGTATGCCGATGTTTTCTCGGATGACTTACCCGACATGCCACCAGATCGAGACATAGAGTTTGTCATTGAACTGCAGCCAAGCATTGCATCTATCTCTAAATGACCCTATCGAATGCCACCCAAGGAATTAGCAGAATTAAAGATACAGTTGCAAGAACTTCTAGACAAAGGCTATTTTCATCCAAGTGCTTCACCTTGGGGTTGCCCAGCCCTATTTGTGAAGATGAAAGATAATAGTTTGAGGTTATGTGTAGACTACCGGCCTCTCAATGCGATCACTATCGAAAACAAATATCCACTTCCTCGCATTGATGTTCTTTTTTATCAGTTATCTGGAGCAAAAATCTTTTCCAAGATTGATCTTCATTCTGGATATCATCAAATCAAGATTCGACCATGTGATATTCCAAAGACCCCTTTCTCCGCACGATATGGACTATATGATTACTTAGTCATGTCTTTTGGTCTCATAAATGCTCCTGCCTACTTCATGTATCTCATGAATTCGGTTTTTATGCTGGAGCTTGACAAGTTTGTCGTGGTTTTCATCGACGACATTCTTATTTATTCCAACAATGAGGAGGACCATGCTAAACATTTGCACATTGTTCTCCAACACCTCAGAGAACATCAGTTATATGCTAAGTTCTCCAAATGTGAATTTTGGTTGGATAGTATGAAATTTTTGGGCCATACTATCTCCAATAATGGAACCTCAGTTGACCCCAGTAAAGTCCAAGAGGTGATGGATTGGAAACCTTCCACTTCTGTTCATCAGATTCATAGTTTTCTTGGTTTAGCCGGTTATTATCACCGTTTCATTCCGGATTTCTCCAGAATTGCTAAACCTATGACCGAACTGTTGAAGAAAGGAGAAAAATTTGTGTGGGATGAAGATTGTGAAAAAGCTTTCCACACTCTTTGTGAACACTTGACTATAGCCCTAGTCTTAGCTCAACCAGATAATACCAAACCATTTGACGTTTACTGTGACACTTCTTGAAGGGGTTTGGGTTGTGTACTTATGCAAGACAATTAGGTTATTGCCTATGCTTCACGAGCACTTCGGCCCCATAAAAAGAACTACCCAACCCATGATCTTGAATTGGCAGCTGTCATTCACGCTCTCAAAATTTGAAGGCACTATTGATGAGGACATCTCTCCTTTGCATACAATGCAAGGACCGATCACTAGAGCACGTGCGCGACAGTTGGATCTCTAGGTACGTTCTAACCTTGTCAATTATTTTTCAGAACTTATGCTTGGTTCCATGCATGTGTTATTGATTAGGAATAATGGAGAGGACCAGCAAGGACTTGGAGAAGGCCAAGGACTCAAGGAGGAGGAGCTAGGATGTCCACACCAAGGAGGAGTCCATGTCCAACTCGACTTCGACCCCACCTCGGATTCCAGAACCTTACTTCACCAAAACTGATGCCCTGGCCACATACGGAGTCAGATTTGGATGTTCTATATATAGTTGGAACCAGAATTTCATAGAGCTTCCAATGGCACTGGTTCCACATCAAAATTCTTTCTGAGTCGATGGGAATCATCGACACAAGTGGGCATCGAGAATCTGACAGGGTGCTGTGTCACCGTCTGTTGGGTCATTGGCCCGTGTACCATGTTGAAGCCCGTTAGGGTTGCATCCAGGGGACTTGCATGCCCCTAACTCCTTTTTATTGAGTAGCCATCACCACTTTTGGGTTTGGGTTTTTCTTAGATTCAATCTGTCATCAAACAGTGTCGCCGTTCATCGGTTTGTGAGACCCCATCTCGTAATCAAGTCTGTTTGATTGCATCTCCTGTTCTTGCTTGTGTTCTTCATTGCGCTTGCAGGGATAAGCCTTTGTGGCGAGGTCATTCATGTAATACAGGTGCTAACCAATGGAGCAGTGGTGTAGTGGTTGCGGGCTTCTGATCGTTCGGAGCCTTGGATCATCAACGTCGAGTTCTCCACCAATCAAGTTTACCGTACCTCTCGGAAGATCGGGAATCAACCTCCTATCAACTACCTTATGGGCACCTGTTGCAATATTTATACCAATCATAAGAGTCTCAAGTATATATTCACACAAGCCGATCTGAATATGAGACAAAGACGATGGTTGGAATTAATCAAAGATTATGATCTTGAGGTGCATTATCATCCAGGCAAAGCTAATGTAGTTGCGGACGCACTCAGCCACAAAGCTCATTGCAATTGCCTATCTACCACATCGTACAATGAGACAACATGCTCTGAAATGCGGAAACTTAGGTTGGAAATGATTCCTCAAGGAACTTTGAATCACATCTCCATTGAACCTACTCTTCATGACCGTATCATCATGACACAATTACATGATGAGGGTGTTAAGATCATCAAGCAGAAACTATCTCAAGGAGAGGAGAAGTACAAATGTTTTCATCAAGATCACAAGGGAATTTTATGGTTTGAAAGTCGCATTGTCGTTCCGAAAAATCACGAGCTCCGAAAGCAAATTCTTGATGAAGCACATCTATACAAATTCTCTATTCATCCAGGTAGTAGCAAAATGTATCAGGACCTTAAACAAAATTTCTGGTGGACTAGGATGATGAGGGAAATTTCCCAACATATTGCAGAGTGTGACACTTGTCAGCGAGTGAAAGCTAGCCACTTAAAAGTAGCCGGTACACTTGTTATCGTCATAATTTAGCTGGGCCAGAAGGAGGGCCGCGAGCAAGATGGGCTCAAAGGATAATTGTAATGGGCTTGCGAATCGCCCCTGCGCAGGCGTTTTAAGGCCAGGATTGGCCATGTATCTAGATAGGTGTGTGCATTTAAATTAGTTTAGATAGAGATAGCCAGGATTTATGTCGTAGTCAGTTAGGATTGTTAGGAGAGAAAAGTCTCCGGACTATAAATATGTACCTTGGACTACGAATGAAACACGAACATCAACCATTCACAAACAACTCTCGGCATATCGCCATACCTGTTCTAGGGTTTCTCTCGGGTAAGTGCCGTGCAGCCCCGATCATGCTTCGCGTGATCGGGGCGGCATCGTTCTTGCCTGTTTACCTTTATGTTTCTCGTACTGAAGTATTGTTGATGGCGAGTAGCACTAGTTATCTTAACGCTTATAGGGATACATCGGCTTTCCTGCTATATTTATGCGTTGCTTGTTATCTGTAAGCGTTTAGCTGTCCTCGTGCCCGATCTCGGGTGTAAGGGCAGCACCTTGCTCTATTCTCGATTAGTAGATCCAATCTGTTATGGTTAGTCTTTGTTCATCAAAGCTTTAGCTTAATGTCCGCATGATAAGGCCCTTCAAATGAGTTAAATGATCCGGTAGAACGTTTGATGCTTTGTATTAACCTAAAGAGGAATTGTTCCGGGGATCGGCTTTCTGTTGGTTTTAAGGCCTCTGTTTAGGTTGTTATTCTGTTATCTTTCGTATTTGTTAGGCTTAGCTATGCATAGGATGTTCCGGTTATGCAGTGAGAGCTTAACCGTCGTAGATTGGATTAGCTTATTAATTACAGAGCAAGTTTTTATTATCATCGGATATATGCGCTTTGTTAAAATACTTAGATCCGATCTGATACTAGAAGACAATCAGCTCTTTACAGCCGATATCGGGAATCACCAGATGAGCCAATCACGGCTCAGACTAATATTTAAACGTATCTGTGCATGCAGGAAACTAACTGAAATCACTTCTACACCTTCCTGATCAAGTACAAGGTCAGGTGGCATGCCTAGCAACCCAGACGCCAGGTCGTGTGCCGGATCCTAGGCCGTTGACCGAGGGACCGGGGCCCACCAGCAGTCCCGGGAGCCTCCCGGCTCCTCATGTTGTTGTTACTGCTCGCCGGTGGGTTTTGACCGACAAAACATTCTGGCACGCTCGGTGGGACCATCTTCATCAACTACATCAACTTCCGCCGTCGGGATGTCGAGGGAGGAACCAATCATGTACGAGGAGTTGCCTGCTGAGCACAAGCAGAAATACGATGAGATCAAGACTCTCTTCGAAGCCGATCTCATCGGCTCTTTTGAGAGAACTCACCACCACGGCGTAAGGTGGAAGGGGTTCTCACCTGAAGGTGCTCTTGATGACATGGACCTATCCACTCCTTCAGAGGATCGTACCAGAGCTCTGCGCCAGGAGGTGAACTATATGGTGGCCCACTCACTGCATCGGCACTCCGAGAGCTTGGTGAACGCTTTTGAGCATGTCGCGCTGCGCGTGGTTTAGGAAGTCATTAAGCATCAATACTCTCCAACGGGACCTACCCTGGGGAGTCATAAAGGAGAATTGTCGTTCCAGGCCAAGCCATCGTTGCCTTATGCGCTCGTGGCTATAGAATCACACGGCTCACCGACCTATGTCGTCTACAAGGTGGGAGGTGACCCTGTGGATCACCAGTTCTTCAGCGAGCCGCCCAAGGAGATCCCACATAGGTACATGTGTGCTTATATACCGGACAGCAACAATCTGGTACATTCGGTGCAGAGGGCGGCTGGAGGAGTTTTCAGAGCAGATGCCGATAAACAAGCGTGGCTAGCTGCTTACGCCACTAGGCCGAGTCATGACAGTACGCACTCAGTCCCAGGAGCGCAGACGGTAGGCCAAATCAGTGCCATCTTAAGGGATCAATTTGGCATTTTACCAAAGAGGCGGGCGATCGGCTATACTAAGCCGTATCCCAGTGAATATGACTTGATCCCCCTACTATCTAAGTATTGGCTCCCTGAGTTCACCAAGTTCAGTGGAGCGGAAGGATCTAGCTCCATCGAGCATGTGAGCCGATACTTGGCTCAATTAGGAATGATCTCAGTGTTGGATCCCCTACGAGTAAGGTTCTTCTCGCAGTCTCTTACAGGGCCAGCCTTTGGATGGTACACATCATTAGGCCCTGACTCGATCCGCACCTCAAAGCAGCTGGAGGAGCAATTTCACATTCAATACCACTCGAAAGTTGCGGAGGCCGGGATTGCCGATTTGGCACAAGTCCGGCAGAAGCGAGGGGAAACCGTGGCGGAATATATCCAGCGCTTCAGAGAGGTGAAGAACCGATGCTACTCGACCCGTATTTTAGAAAAAGAGGCAGTTGAGCTGGCATCCTTGGGACTAGTGAAGCCGATCAAGGATCTGGTCTTCCAATTGGAGTTCAATTCTTTGGAGCACTTGGTGCAGAAATTAACATCATATGAGTGGCACCACCCAGAATTATACCAGGACAGGTTCAAGCGTCAGGTAACACTGATCGACATAGAAGAGGCTGAAGATTCTGGGGATGACCAAGAAGTAGCAGTTGCAGAGTGGACTCGGGGGGCAAATCTTGTGTCCTTTAAGTGGGTGAAACAGCAGGGACCTGCAAAAGGTTTTGACTTCGATGTGAGCAAGGTTGAGCAGATATTTGATCTGTTATTGAAGGAGAAGCAGTTGAAGTTACCTGAAGGCTGTAAGCTTCCCACAGCACAAGAGCTGCAAGGGATATCATATTGCAAGTGGCATCATTCTTTCACTCACAACACTAGCAACTGCAAAGAACTCCATCGGCAGATCCAATCGGCTATTGAGCAAGGCCGATTGATCTTAGGTCAAAATGCCATGAAGGTCGATACCCAGCCTTTCCCAAGCGTGAATATGGTAGAGGGTTATGACCGATCTGCAAGACGACAATTAGATTTCGCACTTGGCATTAATATGGCAGGGCCTGCGCCACATCGCCACGCTAGGAATGAAGAGACCGTGTGACAATTCATGTACTTGTAAGCTAGACATATATTGGTTAGTGTGAAGTATGTGCTTGTTGGTATAAGGCTTGTGTGTGTTTATGTGAAGCTTTAGAAAATTTAAAGTCCAAGTAAAAAGGGTTCTTTTTTTGTAATTACAGAAAAACTTAGGGTTGTTTTTGCAAAAATGTAATTGGATAGGAGGTAACTTCAAAATAAGTGAAGGGTGGTTTTGCAAACATGTTTTTCTTACTTTATTCCTTGTAAACATATATATATATTTATCCAAAAGTTTCATTTGAAATGTATGTGTTGAATTGTGTACAAGTTTGAGTAAAGTTGTGAAAATAAGGATGTTTATGTAATTTTATAAGAGTACAAGTCCTTTTATGCAAATAGTCGAATTACAAAAGTAACTCTCAAAGTTACTCAGGGCTAAAGTGTAAAAAGGTGCAAGTCATCATGACATGTTTATCCAATCATTATGACGTGTCTATCCCGTCATCATGACGTGTCATAAATGCTTGCATTTAGGTCCTAAATGTTTTGATATTACACTCTTTAGGACAAAAGTAATTCAAATCCGACCTTTGTTCAAAATTTCACGTGTAAAGATATAAGTTTTGAGTTTTTGAACTTGAGCCCTAAAGCAATGTTGTAGAGTTTGAAAAACTCTCCAACTTTCGTTTTGGGCATTTCTTCATTAGGGTTTTAGATTAATGAGAAATTTGACTTTACAGAAAAGTCCCTATAATTTTCTAAATTTACGCATGAGTCCTTGGGAAGTCTCTTTTCTCTTTCTCCTCTGTTTCTCTTCTCCCTGGCGCCCTTTCTTTTTCTCCCCACCGGCGGCATCTCTCTCTGGCAACATCCTTATCCTCACCCCGCCCGCTCCTCTCTTTCTCTCTCTCTCTCTTCTCCACGCGGCTTGGGTGGAGCGGAGGCTGAGCGGGCGCTGGTACGGGTGCACGTGGCTCGGGGTGGCCCCGAGCGAGTGGTGGCGCGGCAGGTGCCGGGTCCGGCGCGGGAGCGAGCAGCGCGCAGCGCATTGGAGCAGGCGCGGTGCTGGCGCGGCGGCGGAGCCGAGCGGCTCGCGGGCGCAGGCACGAGCAGGCGCGCGGGCGGCGCAGGCGTGTGAGCCCAGGAGCGGAGCGCAGGCGGCAGGCGGCAACGCAGGGACGCGCAGGCGCGTGAGCCGAGCGGGAGCCGGCGGCGGGCTGGAGCGCGCAAGCGAGCATGGTGCGGGGCGGCTCGACTGGTGCGGGCGCAGGCGAGAGCTGGCGGCGCGGGCACTAGCGCGGTGCGGGTGGAGCAGCACGCGGCAGCAGGCGCTGGGCTGGAGTAGGCGCGGGAACTAGCGCGTATGCGGGCGCTGGAGCGGCGCGATGCAGGAGCAGGAGGGGAGCCCGGGACCAGGCGGCGCTGGAGCGTGGACGCGCGTTGGCTGGCGACCAGGCGCGCGCGCGGGAGGAGTTGCGGTGGAAAGCTTCTGCACGAGATGCGGGAACGCGGTGGCATCGACCCTGACAAGTACACCTATGCCACGGTGATCTCTGAGTGGTGCAAGACTGGCCGAATCGAGGACACAGCTAGGGTGTTCGACGAAATGCTGTGTGACAGTTCATGTGTCTGTAAGCTAGGCTTATAATTTGATAGTGTGAAGTGTATGCTTGTTAGAGTAAAACTTTTGTGTGTTTGTGTGAAACTTTTGAAAATTTAAAGTGCAAGTAAAATGGGTATTTTTGTAATTACAGAAAAACCTAGGGTTGTTTCTGTAAAATGTATTTGAATGGAAGGTAATTTCAAAATAAAGGAAATATATTTTTCTTATTTTATGTCTTGTAAAAAAAATATATATATATTTATCCAAAAGTTTCATTAGAAATGCGTATGTTGAAGTGTGTAAAAATTTTGGGTAAAATGGTGATAATAAGGGTATTTATGTAATTTTATAAAAGAACAAGTTCTTTTATGCAAAATAGGTGATAATAAGAGTAAAAAGGTAATAATGTAAGTAATCATGACTTACTTAGCAATTTGCGAATAGGCCCAAGGTTATATATAATTTATACTAACAATGACAAAGATGTTATAAAATTCAAATTTAGTCCAAGTCTTAAAATAAAACTTCATATTTTGAGTTTTGGAGATCAAACCCTAAAACAAAGTTGTCGAGCTTGAAAAGTTGTACAACTTACATTTTGGTCACATTTTTGTTTGAGCCCTAGAACAGTGGTTAAATTTATTTTTACCAAGAGGTCCCTGCAATTTTCTAAAATTACAAACAAGTCCTCGGGAAATTCCCTTTCTCTTCCTCCTCTGGCGCTGCTCTGTTTCTGCTCTGCAGCTGCCGCTGTGCCGACCCATCCTCGCCACCTCCTGCTGCCAAAAGTCCACGCGTCTAGCTGTGCTGCTCCTCCATCCTCTCCACCTCCTCCACCGTGGCCTTATCCTCTCCCTCCCTGCTCCTTTCCCTCTCCCCTTCTGCTCCGTTCCAGCAGCAGGCCCAGGAGGCGCGACGGCAGGCGCCAGGCAGCAGCGGCCCAAGCGGCCGGCTCTGGGCGACCACGGCCCCAGGCGGCGCGCGCGGGAGCGTAGCGCGCAAGCGCTCGCGCGGCTGGCGCAGGGCCCAGGCGAGCGTAGGGAGCGGCGGGCCCAGCAGTGCGCGGCCTCGGGCGGCTCCAAGCGCGCGGGCGGAAGGTGGCCGGCTGCAGCGCGCGACCGCGCGGCTTGGCTGGCGGGCCGGCGCAGGCGGGCGAGCAGGCTCAGGCGCTGGTGCGGCGCCGGGTCGGGGCGGAGGCACGGCCTAGGCGGGAGCGCGCACAGGAGTCGGAGGCGAGCGGCGGGCGCTAGCGCGGAGCAGGCGTGCGGCTCAGGCTCGGTGCGGCTGGAGGCGAGCGGAGCGGCTAGCATCTGCGGTGGTTTGGCGCGGTGGTGGAGCAGCGGTGCGCACGGCCGGAGCTGCCTACTCCTCTGAGCTCCATTTTCCCCCACCGCCGAGGACCTTTTTCTGGCCCTCTTCCTCGCCGATTGACTCTCAAAACGGACTCCCGGTGAACTGCTCGAGCTCCCCGGCCCCCGGCATGACCTCCTCCCACTGGAACTGAACCCCCACGGCGTCTCCTCTGTTTCCCGTTTCAAGCTCACAGGAAGGACTTCGTGCAACAATTGAGACAAGGTCAGGGTGTTTTCTGCAAATTATAGACTCACAGAAATAGTGCTGTGTGGGGACCTATATGTAAGAATGTTTGTTATTTCATATGAGAAGCGCTGTTAACTTGTAAATTCAATAGGAAATAGTAGGAAATTCCAAAAATTGCAAAACCAGTTTTGTTAGAAACTAGATTTGGAGCTCTACAACTTCTATTAAGTGAGTTTGATATGAAACCAAATAGTTTTGAATCTATGTTAAATCCAAGATAAGAGAGTGTAATATTCATAGCTCCTATATGTTAACTTTGTAGATCATGATTTTTGGTATACAATTTTTATAGATTAAGTATGAATTGATGTGGAATTTTCAAACCTAATTTTGCTTTGTAACTTAAATTCTTTTAAGTTAATCAATTCAATTTGTTTATAGAAGAAATAGCTAAGCATATCCACTTAAAGCTATATTTAGTCATGTTTGCTTGTTATTGCAATGTGTTTCTTGTGCCGCTTGTTTAAATCTTAATTAGACTTGTTGTGCAACTTTAAAGCATAAGAGAGGTCTAATTCGAACATGAAATGTTTGATTTATATTTAGCCTACTATTTGTGTGACGCTAAACTTAATTAGCTATTGGTAGCCAAAGTCCTTGCCATAGATTGACTAAAGATAAATTGTGCACCATGTCTGATGTACTTGCCGCCCCTATGGCAGACTTTTTGTGATGATTGATTAACCCTTGTTCATATGGATGCTCATACCTTTGCTTTAGTCTTGATTACAATTTTGTCAGAGCCCCTTCCTATGTAAAGGTCCTAGTCTACCTCGTGTATCGACTACTTAGCTGATACACCTTTGTAACTAGGTTTAGCAATCGGCTACTAGTTCAGCCGATTTTCGATAGGCGTGACCCTATCGGCCATAAGCCCCTTGACTTCTTCCCTACCGGCAAAAGCCCCTCGGCCCGATGTTAACCACCCTATCGGTCCGATCCAATGTTAGTGCCCTAATCGACCTGGTCCGATCTACACCACCATACCAGCTATGCGTTAATCAGTTATTTATTAATATCATCGAACCACTTAAACACTGATTACTTTGGTTAACACTCTAGTCAAGAATCGGATAGGCACATCCAATAGAGAACGTATTTATCGGCTAAGCACAGCCAGTACAGCATAGGGAACCGGCTACTTAAGCCGATTCACAAATCTAAACGCATGCGCACCTATTAGCTCGGCCAATGTTCACACTCTCAATTAGTTTACCAATGCACAATCAAATAGTTACATACTTTGATCGGCTAACATGCTGATGTTCACAGATCGACTAGCCATCCGATTTTGATAACGTATCGGCTGCACATAGTCGACGTATCGGAGATACACACACGATCTTAGAGCTCTGTTATCCACTGATCTAAGCCAATTCCAGTTGTTTTCCATAGCGGTCAAATATGGCCGGTCAATCCTTAGTTTTCCTATCTTTATCCGCACACTGTTATCAGCCGATTTATCGGCTGAGAGATCGGCTATATGCTTACCAGTTACATACCCTCAACCACATCCTCCTTAGTCTAACTCCACACGTATGGTCTCACCAACCTAGTTTAATATTAGTGTTCTGTTACACCTAATTCTTGAAATAGGTCTAACTTAGATAACCCCATCGGCTGTATGACAATTGATTGTTGTACTGACGTGATCAAGTCGATGCAACCACACCTAGTTATCTGGGTTAACACTTAAGCGCATCTCAATAAGGCACAGTTAGTGCATAGTAGGACAATCAGCTACACGGCTAATGTACCCCAATAGATGTAGGAGAACATTAAGGATGAAAACCAGCTACACAGCCGACCCACCAATCGGCTGAGCACGCTGAGGCCCAAACCGTACGGATACATAGTTCGACTAGTCTACCAATACACTATCGGCTAGTTACTCGCACTAATCAACTAGCTATGCCGATACATCACTTGACTAGTTCTACCCGATGTATAAATCGGCGAATGTGCCGATACACTAAATCAGCTAGAAGATCAAACCACCGATCGACTATTACACGTACACAAATCGGCTCAGCCGATCTTCACTAATTGACTAGTTTTGCTAAAGCATGGATTCGCTATGCTGATACGCACGCGATCGGATAAGTACGCCGATACTCGCACAGTTTAGTTACAACACAGCCGCTTTAGGAAACACCCCTCTGCTAAAGTGATCGATGTTTTCATCGATCAATTAGAAAACCAGTGCACCTGTCAATCGGCTACCCAAATCAAAGTACACAACCTTGGATCAGTAAGATCGCACAGTGGACACGCCTCTATTAGGCACGACCAAAGCACATCAGTCAGCTAAACTTGATACATCCTCATCGGTTAAGACCAAGACCTATACACCAACCAATTAGATAATCAAACATGCTACCTAATGAAATTAGTATAGATGTTTAGGGTAACCCCCCATGTTGCCTAACGAGACTAGTTAGTTTAGTTAATACTCGATAAATGACTGCCCAGTACAGGGTAGTTAGGTTGTTTGTCGAAATGTAATGTTCCTTTATTTGGATTGCAACTTTATCGTGAATTGAAATGAAAGTGTATGCATTCATTAAACTCCATCTTGCATATCATATAGATTCGACCACTCTCGCCGACGGAAATTACCCACTAATCCCGGAACCAGAAGGAAGTTATTCTGAAGACCCCGGGAACTTCATCGCAGGATTATTTGAAGCCCCAACCAAAGTTCGGAAGATATTGACTTACTGACTTCAGACCCACCAATCAAGGCAAGCCCCGGACATAACCCCTACTTTATTACACTGCAACCTATATTATTTACATATATATATCTGTATGCATTAAGTTCTTAGGAGTTGTTTGGAAACTTTAGTTGCATAATCCCAGGAACCTATGTGTTGAACACTACAACTTGAGTTCGACTAGCTGCTATGCTGATAGGACCGGTAGAAGTCGAGTGATTTCCTGTCACTCGCGCGATATAGGAGTTGTAGTGTTTACATTCCTGTTATCACTATAAGGATGACGGACGGGAGTTGTGAGGTATCATGGTTGAGATGATACCCCGTCTGTGTTGTGGAATTTGATAAGGTCGCAGTGTGTGGTAGCGGTGGTTAAGCGTTTGAAAGTACTAGCCACATGCCGTGAAATATGGTAAGCGGTAAGCCTAGTAACCGATCGGCCTGAGGAGTGGACATACCCCCCACCACATGTATTTGCTTCTTTTGGTTACTTAGTTCGACGTGTAGGCATACGTGTTGCTGGGCAACCAGGAGTACGGGTTTTGTAGTCGCGCTACAGACGTACGTCCTGCACTTTGGAAGTGCGTATGACCTGCAGTCGCTTGTGGTGGATCTGATCCACGAGTCGGAATGAACGGCAAACGGTTGCTTCGGAATGACCCTGTGGTGTTCCAAGCGTGTGTGTTAGGTTTACCTTGCAAGGGTTGAATCTCGATTCAGGAATCGTCCACCTCTCACGATGAATGAGACTGCTTACCCCCTTTACCACATAGAGTAACAAGAGCAACTTTGTGATTATGAAAGATGATGTTTGGTTAAAGATTCTACCATGTTTGAGTAGTTATAGGTGCTTACCTAGAATGGTTAATCCACTAGAACCTGAAGCTAAAAGTTGAAAGTAAGGATCTACTCTTTATTGTTTTTCAGCTGAAAACTCTACCCAAAGCTAAAAGCCTTCATAAGTCTAGCTACATGGCTAAGTATACCATGAGACGGGTAAGCCTTGCTGAGTATTAGTATACTCAGCCTTGCTAGTTGAATGTTTTTCAGGTGATATCTACGAAGACCCTACCCTTTCCTTGCCTTGGCCCTGTGCTCTTCCAGATGATTGGTCCGTGGAATGGGATCCGTCCCCGGCCAGCACTGGTGATATCGAGTGATGTCGTGCCCGGGCTTAGCATGACATCCGTCTTGTCGACGTGCTGTAGATCATCGCGTATGTTTTTCCGCTGCTAAAAATCATAGCTTAAACAGTTGTATTGTTTTCTCTAAGTTTGAAACTTTGTACTACTTTTATAAACTCTTGTAATGTAATTCCCTGTTATGTAAAATGTGATGGTGATTGTATCTCTGGACTCACCTTCGTGTGAGGTAACCTTACTTGATCCTGTGTATCGGTGGTTTATCGGGACGTTACCCGACAGGCCAAGGGATTATACCGTTTGAAGCACGTTGGAGCCCTCGGAAGTGGACTCGCGTACTTGAGCCGGTATAATTCAGATTGGTTCTGCCACAGCTGGTATCAGAGCTATAAGGTTACTCTGGAGATACATGTTACCTTAAAAATGCTTTCAGTATAAAAGTTTGACCAACAAAATGATTGGTAAAGCCGCGTTGGATCCGTTAAGGATTATGCTTAGTACGTAAAGCCCTAGGGTAATGCTTATAAAGAAAATAGAGGTGGCTATAGTATATGTATATAACCCTAACTACCAGCATTACTTTTCCGTCAAAACTTAAATTCATGCACAACTCAACCTTACATTTTGTAACGACACCTTCGATGATGAGGTAAGAAGGTAAGGATCCTCAGCCAACTGAGGGAGCTTGGCCTTCCCGTCGGTGATGCGAACCGAACGCTGTTTCTCAAGCAGTGGCCTACTTGAGATGCTGCCAATGTACGAACTTCGGTTGACTACATTGGGAGTATATGGTTCGGCGCAGGGTATGGCGATCGCTGTTCATACCCCCGCATTTTGCGGTACCCCATGAATACGTTATTTCGATAACGTATGCTAACGTTGTCTGTACGGCGGTAATTGTACAGATGCTGTTTCTATAGTGAATAGTAATGTTTGGGGACACTTTCATGACATGCTGGCTTGAAAGGTTCAACATATATATTGTGATTTTCTGCAGGTATACTAACCTCGTTACGTAAGCTTGAACGTAAGAACGACTAGTATATATAGGGAGAGACGTATTATTATGATGCCACCGTACTTAACCACGTAAGACCAAGGTTACTTGGCAGTTATTTTTGTTTGTGAGGGACGTGTAGAACATGCATGCATCATGACATCTTGGATTGACCTGATTGCCTTATTTGTTACGTTGATGTACTGAAACATGTGCTTGTATCTGAATGCCTGCCTAGACTTTGTGTTGTAAGAGTTAACGTAATATGCTAGGCTAACTTAGAGTTAAGATAGTCTTTTGTGAATCAATTGGATTGGGTTATGTTTGAACCCTATCACCGATCTTAGCTTGACAGCCAAATCAAATCCTTGATTTTGCTTTAAATCTATTTCGGCAGAACCATTGAACTTCTCCTTTGATGGTTAAACCTTGATAATTATCATCAAACCCTTCAATCCATCATCTAGTGATCTATCTATCCTCTCTTGGTGTTGTACCTTATATCCTTGGCTATTCTGGTTACAACATCTGAGAGCTGCACCTTCAATTTTTGCTCAGATGATTTTGGATAAATTAAAACATATTTATGACAATAATTACTTTGTGCATACCATTATCTTGGCAAAAGTCATGCATCATAACACATACCATCTTTGGTTAGTGCATGGTGTTGCATTGTCATCGAAAATCCGTAGACTGACTAACGAGTGTGCCTCCAGTATAACTTTAGGTTGTCTTCGGTTTCCTAAGTCTATCTTGTTGCTGTTGGCACTATAGGGTTGCTATTCCTCTTTTGTGGTGGTGTTTAATCACATGACCATGATGCCGTGTCGGAACCTAAGGCCTCATGTGCACTGCAGTCACATGATGAAGCCGTTAGGAGCGCACTGGTGACTAGGTGCATGTGACGTAACCCCACTGCAAACTCTTCTTATGCAACCTTATTAGTGTCCTAACTTTTGATCCTCGTTTAAGGATATAGAGCTACCCAGGTGTTAGTTACGAGAGAACGGTTGTAGAGTGTGGAGTCGTGGTGCATCATCAACTCATGAGGGTATGCATCATACTTCATGCATTTCATACGTGCATACATTGCAAGTATCATCATTCTTGCATCATGGTGTATGCATCATTGGGCCAGTATCATGGTAATTGCATTGTGTCATATGCACCATTTCAATCGTGCATGGAGTCCTCCATCCTCGTATTGCATCATCATTGCAATCATGCATCTCAATAGTGCATCATGTTCATGGTTATATACCAAGCATTGCACTCTGAGCTAGAACATTTTATCATTATTCCTTGATTGCGTTGGTATAAATAGGCATGTTTTGCAATCAATATCATCTAAATCATTCAGATAATAAACTCTGAGCAGAAATGTTTCAAACATCACTTTGTCAATCCCTTGTACTATCCTCCCTTGCTAACTATAAGTTTTGTGATGAATGTCATCGACATTTATCGTTTTCATGATGGTGATCTTAGCTCTATGAGAATTTGATCACCTTTTCCTTTCTTATCTTGTCAAACTTATTTATGTACAATCTCGTCATGCTCTCGTCATCAACCTCAATCTTCCCTGGTGTGATTGTTTCCTGTCACTTTTGATATGTGATTTGCTTTTCTTCCCTTAAAGAGTCTTTTCGTCCGAATCTCGGGACGAGATTCTTTTTAGGGGGAGAGGCTGTGACAGTTCATGTGTCTGTAAGCTAGGCTTATAATTTGATAGTGTGAAGTGTATGCTTGTTAGAGTAAAACTTTTGTGTGTTTGTGTGAAACTTTTGAAAATTTAAAGTGCAAGTAAAATGGGTATTTTTGTAATTACAGAAAAACCTAGGGTTGTTTCTGTAAAATGTATTTGAATGGAAGGTAATTTCAAAATAAAGGAAATATTTTTTTCTTATTTTATGTCTTGTAAAAAATATATATATATATTTATCCAAAAGTTTCATTAGAAATGCGTATGTTGAAGTGTGTAAAAATTTTGGGTAAAATGGTGATAATAAGGGTATTTATGTAATTTTATAAAAGAACAAGTTCTTTTATGCAAAATAGGTGATTTTACAAGAGTAACTTTCCAAAATTACTAGAAGTAAAAAGGTAATAATGTAAGTAATCATGACTTACTTAGCAATTTGCGAATAGGCCCAAGGTTATATATAATTTATACTAACAATGACAAAGATGTTATAAATTCAAATTTAGTCCAAGTTTTAAAATAAAACTTCATATTTTGAGTTTTGGAGATCAAACCCTAAAACAAAGTTGTCGAGCTTGAAAAGTTGTACAACTTACATTTTGGTCACATTTTTGTTTGAGCCCTAGAACAGTGGTTAAATTTATTTTTACCAAGAGGTCCCTGCAATTTTCTAAAATTACAAACAAGTCCTCGGGAAATTCCCTTTCTCTTCCTCCTCTGGCGCTGCTCTGTTTCTGCTCTGCAGCTGCCGCTGTGCCGACCCATCCTCGCCACCTCCTGCTGCCAAAAGTCCACGCATCTAGCTGTGCTGCTCCTCCATCCTCTCCACCTCCTCCACCGTGGCCTTATCCTCTCCCTCCCTGCTCCTTTCCCTCTCCCCTTCTGCTCCGTTCCAGCAGCAGGCCCAGGAGGCGCTACGGCAGGCGCCAGGCAGCAGCGGCCCAAACGGCCGGCTCTGGGCGACCACGACCCCAGGCGGCGCGCGCGGGAGCGGAGCGCGCAAGCGCTCGCGCGGCTGGCGCAGGGCCCAGGCGAGCGCAGGGAGCGGCGGGCCCAGCAGTGCGCGGCCTCGGGCGGCTCCAAGCGCGCGGGCGGAAGGTGGCCGGCTGCAGCGCGCGACCGCGCGGCTTGGCTGGCGGGCCGGCGCAGGCGGGCGAGCAGGCCCAAGCGCTGGTGCAGCGCCGGGTCGGGGCGGAGGCACGGCCTAGGCGGGAGCGCGCACAGGAGTCGGAGGCGAGCGGCGGGCGCAGCGCGGAGCAGGCGTGCGGCTCAGGCTCGGCGCGGCTGGAGGCAAGCGGAGCGGCTGGCAGCTGCGGTGGTTTGGCGCGGTGGTGGAGCAGCGGTGCGCACGGCCGGAGCTGCCTACTCCTCTGAGCTCCATTTTCCCCCACCGCCAAGGACCTTTTTCTGGCCCTCTTCCTCGCCGATTGACTCTCAAAACGGACTCCTGGTGAACTGCTCGAGCTCCCCGGCCCCCGGCATGACCTCCTCCCACTGGAACTGAACCCCCACGGCGTCTCCTCTGTTTCCCGTTTCAAGCTCACAGGAAGGACTTCGTGCAACAATTGAGACAAGGTCAGGGTGTTTTCTGCAAATTATAGACTCACAGAAATAGTGCTGTGTGGGGACCTATATGTAAGAATGTTTGTTATTTCATGTGAGAAGCGCTGTTAACTTGTAAATTCAATAGGAAATAGTAGGAAATTCCAAAAATTGCAAAACCAGTTTTGTTAGAAACTAGATTTGGAGCTCTACAACTTCTATTAAGTGAGTTTGATATGAAACCAAATAGTTTTGAATCTATGTTAAATCCAAGATAAGAGAGTGTAATATTCATAGCTCCTATATGTTAACTTTGTAGATCATGATTTTTGGTATACAATTTTATAGATTAAGTATGAATTGATGTGGAATTTTCAAACCTAATTTTGCTTTGTAACTTAAATTCTTTTAAGTTTAATCAATTCAATTTGTTTATAGAAGAAATAGCTAAGCATATCCACTTAAAGCTATATTTAGTCATGTTTGCTTGTTATTGCAATGTGTTTCTTGTGCGCTTGTTTAAATCTTAATTAGACTTGTTGTGCAACTTTTAAAGCATAAGAGAGGTCTAATTCGAACATGAAATGTTTGATTTATATTTAGCCTACTATTTGTGTGACGCTAAACTTAATTAGCTATTGGTAGCCAAAGTCCTTGCCATAGATTGACTAAAGATAAATGTGCACCATGTCTGATGTACTTGCCGCCCCTATGGCAGACTTTTTGTGATGATTGATTAACCCTTGTTCATATGGATGCTCATACCTTTGCTTTAGTCTTGATTACAATTTTGTCAGAGCCCCTTCCTATGTAAAGGTCCTAGTCTACCTCGTGTATCGACTACTTAGCTGATACACCTTTGTAACTAGGTTTAGCAATCGGCTACTAGTTCAGCCGATTTTCGATAGGCGTGACCCTATCGGCCATAAGCCC